>NC_136433.1:274228190-274685690 GCF_052849685.1 Lactuca virosa
CATTCGAGTGGTACGCCTTTTTGTGTAAGGGTGGTAAGAGGCTTGGCTATTCTGGAGAAGTTCTAGATGAATCTTCTGTAATAGCCTGCGAGACCCAAAAGTTGACGAATTTCTGTGGGTGTCGTTGGGACTGCCCATCCTTCAATGGCTTTAACCTTGGAAGGGTCCACATGTATCCCTTCTTGGCTGACAACATGACCTAAAAAGTTTACGCTACGGAGCCAGAACTCACACTTAGAGAGTTTTGCGTACAACTTTTCGGCTCGCAGGGTTTCCAAATTTGTCGGAGATACCGACTATGTTCTTCTTCGCTTCGAGAATAAACCAGGATATCGTCAATGAAAACGATTACAAAGTTGTCAAGGAATGGACGGCAAGATCGATTCATCAGGTCCATAAATGCGGCAGGG
Source organism: Lactuca virosa (assembly GCF_052849685.1). Taxonomy (NCBI): domain Eukaryota; kingdom Viridiplantae; phylum Streptophyta; class Magnoliopsida; order Asterales; family Asteraceae; genus Lactuca; species Lactuca virosa. Next base: position 274,228,601 of record NC_136433.1, read on the forward strand.
GCATTCGTTAGACCGAAGGGCATTACAACAAATTCATAATGTCCATAGCGAGTTCGGAAAGCGGTCTTGGAAATATCCTCCTCCCGGACCTTGAGTTGATGATAGCCGGATCGCAGATCATCTATCTTAGAGAAGTAATTTGCTCCTTGAAGTTGGTCGAATAGATCGTCGATTCGTGGAAGTGGGTAGCGATTTTTGATAGTGAACTTATTCAGCTCTCTATAGTCGATGCACATCCTAAAGGATCCGTCCTTCTTCTTAACAAAAAGAACCGGAGCTCCCCAGGGCTAGAAGCTGGGTCTGATGAATCCTTTGTTCAAGAGTTCGCTGAGTTGGCTTGACAATTCCTGCATTTCCGCAGGAGCCAACCTATAGGGTGATTTGGCGATGGGCGTAGCTCCTGGCACAAGGTCGATTCGAAACTCGACCTGTCTTTCTGGGGGTATCCCCGGAAGATCTTCAGGAAAGATGTCAGGGAAATCGCAAGCCACTGGGATATCTTGAATATTAACATCCTCTTTGGATTTATCCATAATGTGATCCAGAAACGCAGATTCCTTCTTTTGTAGACACTTTTGTGCCTTAATACATGAGATAAGACGAAGGTTCGTACTGGGTTTGTCTTCGTATATGATTAGGGTTTCGTGGTTAGGGAGATGAAGGCGAACGGCCTTCTCGCGGCACATAATATCAGCATGATGGGGGCTCAACCAATCCATGTCGATGATCACATCGAAACTCCTAATATTCACAGGCATCAAGTTTATTTGGAAAGTGTGGTGGTTAAATGTTAACGTGCACCCTACATAGATATCCCTAGTTAATTATGTTTTCCCATTAGGCATTTCCACCGTGAAGGCTTCATTGAGCTTCTGGGGTTGTTGGTTTAGTAAGTGTTTAAACTTGTTACTAACGAAGCTTCGCTCCACTCCACTATCGAATAAGATGCATGCATATGTGTTGTTAAGTGGAAACGTACCGGTGACAACGGTAGGGTCTTGGACTGCTTCGCCTTGTCCCAGAGTCAAAACCCTTCCTGATCCTCCATTTTGCTTGATTGTTGACATTGGGGCAGTTTCGCCGGAATTGCCCAGTCCGTCCACATCCATAACAAGTGTGGTTGTTGTTGTTGGTGTTGTTGTTGTTGTTATTGTTGTTGTTGTTGTTGTTGTTGTTGTGGTTGTTGTTGTTGCGGTTGTTGTTGTTCCCCTGTTGCTGATTCTGAGGAGGATAGGTCCTACAGTATCTTGCCGTATGACCCTTTCGGTTGCAACTGGTACAATACATCTCCATGCATTCACCATTGTAATGGAGATTGCATTTGTTGCACTTTGGGAGATTTCCAGAATACTGCTTAGGGGTGGATGAGGTTGGAGCATGTGGTGTGGCGGGGACTTGGGTGGTTGCAGCATGAACTGTCACTGTTTGTTGTTTCTTTGAAGACTCTGAGCCTTGTCGTCCCTTCCGTTTGCTATTCTTTCCCTTCTTGTTATCGCTCTCCTTCTTGTTTTCAGTTTCCCCTGCTTTTTTTCCCTTCTTGTTGTTGTGGTCGTACAACTTCTTGGCCAACCTCTTGGCGCCGTCAAAGGTTTTAGGGTTTGCAGTTATCACGTTTCCTTGAATTGGGGGGTTTAATCCCCAAATGAATCGTTCGATCTTCTTTCCTTCTGAGGTAATCATGCCAGGGCACAAAAGAGACAGTTCACTAAACCTTGATATGTAGGCGTCGATGTCGGAGTTTCGGACTGTGAGGTTCCATAACTCTTGCTCCATTTTCTGAACTTCGCCACGCGGGCAGTATTCAGCCATCAGCATTTCTTTCAATTCCGCCCATGGCATGGCATTAGCCACCGGAAGAGTCATAGCCTCCACATGTCCATTCCACCAGGTGAGAGCTTGATCAACAAATGTACATGCTGCAAACTTCACCTTGAATTCTTTAGGGCATCCGCATATCTCGAACATCGATTCCACCTTTTCCATCCATCTTTTCAGGGTTATTACTCCCCCCTGTGCCATTAAAGGTTCGCGGTTTGGCGTTGGTGAAATCTTTGTAGGAGCATGTCTTGGTAGGCCCCTGGTTCATTCCGTTGTTTGAACTTCCTGCCCCCTGTCCGTTGCCTCCACCATTGTTTCCATTGTGAAACTGCGCCAGCGCTGCTGTGACTGCAGCAGATACAACCGCTTGAAATGCAACTGAGTTGATTTCTGGTGGCGGCGGTGGTTGATTGTTTCCACGGTTTGGTCTTTGCGGCATCTTGCTGCCATGGAACAGAAAGATGTTGAGTACGCATCGTTTTTAAGTTGGGAATTCCATGATTCGGTTGTGCATCTAAGTGGTTCCATAGATTTACACCAAATAATAAGAATATAAAACACATAGCAGATAACAACATCATGATAAAACACATAATATTTTTCACTAATAATATCCGCCTATGATACATGAAAATTTTCCCGAAAGGGCATACATAAGGGTACAAAGTTTGGCAGCATAACGACTCTATGAGTAGTGTAATCACTTAAACATAGGGTCGACAATACATAACGTAGTTCGCATAAAAGAAACATAAGACTAGCAGGGAGGTCTACTGATCCAGAGTGCTTCGAGATGTGTCGGGTGGTGGGGCTAATGACGTGGATGCGCCCTGAAGACGCGCCACTTGTCGGTCGGTGGCTCGTAGTCGATCCTCCCAAATTGCTTGACGTACATGAAAGTTATGGATTACTTCCTGAGTTTCTCGTTCCGCTCTTGCCACTGCGGCTCGCATATGATTCAGTTGCTCGGGTGTGTCCTGGGCTAGGTCACCAGTGTTCCGTAACCGCCTCACCATGACAGGAAGTGCTCGGTCAGCCGGTCCTCCATCCCTCAAGTCATAGAACTCATGAGCCATACCAAACGGGGGTCGTTGTCCCTGTTGTCTGCTCCATCTCCAAATGTCGATACCTCAGGGAGGGGTAGGGCCGTTAGGGCCCATTCGGTGAGCTGGCACCCTCACTGGGTATGGGGGGTTGATGACTACAGACTCAGTGTCTGAATCATCATCGCTGTCGTCACCAGACTCTTATTCTTCAATGTCTGCCACAGGTTCTGCAGGTCCCTCTTCGATTTCTTCTTCCGGTTCCTCTTCTTCCATGGGATCCTCTTCAGGTTCCTCGTCGGATTCCTCTAGCCATCCGTTATTTCCCTGATTGGGAAAGTAGGGATCTCCAGGGTGGTGGAAACCAGCCATACTGACTGCACGAGGGGGCGTAAATAAATCACGTTTTGAATATTTCCCATAGTATATTTTTAGTTGTTTAAGCTTTGGGTTCCCTAGAGTTTTGGAGAGTAAGGTAGGCTTTTGGATTCATTTCCCGCTATATATTACTCCCGAACACATGTTGGTCATATTCTGAAAAAATATAGTTGATTAGGCTATATTTAACCCTAATATGACTACATAACTGCCCAGGTTTAATCATAGTGTTCGATTTCCTCCAGAAGCTTTTATTAGATGTTTGTTAAATTGTTATCCCAGTATGCGCACATAAGTATGAAATTTTATTTTTGTTCAGAGTTATTTATTCCCATTATGTTTATAGTTGCATATCATGTATGGTTAGATATGCTAGTTCACTATAAACAAAGCTCTGATACCAACCTGTCACACCCCCGAACTAGACGACGGAAATGTCCGAGGACTCGTGTGACTTAAATTGAAATATCATCACAATGAATATACATGAAACATAACATAAACATCACCATGCATTAATACATTACAAATGACCTTGTTCACATCAAGTACATTGTTTACATGACATATTTCAAAACATAACTTGTCTGATGATTAACATTTCACAAAAGAAATTTCCTGAGGCACACTTGGAGGTTCTTCAGTCTAACGATTTCCTGAGAATAGAAGTTATTTTGAAAACGGTCAACATATATAATGTTGGTGAGTTCATAAGCATGTTTGATATAAAAATAGTTTGTATTGTTTGTAAAACCCAGAAAATCTGATATTTTCTGTAACAAAAATTGTTTATGAAAAAGATGTGATGATCCCATAAGTGTATATGTATGTGATTCCAAAACATGTCAAAGTGAATGCCTTTCGTGATTGTTCCTTGCATTGTAGTTATTGTATGTAGAAGTGAATAATGTCGTTCTCCGAAAACCCGATGTTTTCCAATTTAAATGGTATGATAGTTTTGTATTATTGTATGAATCACTTTGCATCGTCACTGTGTATGAATATGATTTCCCATGAATACTAAAATGGTAATGGATCTCTATGTGATTCGTTATAACCATGCATAATAATGACTAATTCGTCTGTCTTGGCATTTTTCCAAACGCCGGTTTTGATCAAGATTTTGTCACCCTAGACTGGCCGAGTCTAAATGTAGCGAACAGCTCAGGTGTGGGAGAGTCACCCCCGTATAGATCCATACACAAACTCTCGCTCTTCCTCCAGGAGTCTCTGGTTATAACTACAGGCTACGGCCGACACTTATTGGTGCCACCCGTTATTTCTCACTAAATCCCAATGAAATTGAATAACATTGTTTTACAACCCGATTGATGTTTTGCGTTAATATGAAGTAAGCCTAACAGACACAAAAAGACAACGGTGGTCCACTAATCATGTATATTATTATAGACTGTCGAGTATGCTACAGACACGATATAGCCCATTAAGCATATGATGAACGTTTAGGGCCCTATTAGCAATGCAAATGGGCCACCAAGACCCAATAGCATGTTAAAGCTGATAAAGGCCCATTGGGCATGTAATTGGGTTACCAAGACCCAATAAACATGCTGGAATATATTGGGCCCAATAATCATGAAATTGGGCCACAAAGGCCCAATAGCACGAACAGAAGATTTTGGGCCCAATCATTGAATCATTGATCCGTGTATCAATTTTAAGTTCGTAGTGTAGGTTTTGTTGTATGCCAAACGTTTATTCGCGATGTTAAGAATACTTTGACGTTTGATTTATAACGAAGCTTTGGTTATATATATATATATATATATATATATATATATATATATATATATATATATATATATATATATATATATATATATATATATATAAACATTTTTAAAAACCATTCGTTATAAATTTAATATTCTTGGCCCAATAATTTAGTATTAGCCTATTTGGCCCAAAAATATTGATTTTGACCATTTCAGCCCCTTTATTAATAAAAATGACACTTTTAGTCCCTTTTGATGAAAATTGACATTTTTGGTCCTTAAACCATTTTTCTTGATATTTTCGACCCAAACATAATTTAAATAATACTTTTAGCCCAGAACTATTGTATTTGCCATTTCTAACCCTTATTTGTAAAAAGTTCACACTTTTGGCCCAAATTCCGTAAGTTTTACAATTTTGACCCCAAAATCCAAAAGTTTGCATTTTTAGTCAAATTTTTGCATTAAAGTCATTTTCAGCCCCTGAAATAGTTTATTTATGTTTTAGACTCATATTTTGATAAATTTACAACTTCAGTCCCCAAAACTCTTCGTTTTTCGCAATTTTGGGCCCAAAAACCGTTGCGACCCAAAGATAAGCCCAATAAGCAAAGATTTATGTTTTTGGTCCCTTGAGAAACATTAATTCCATAAAAAATCATATTTTATATAGATATATACCATATTATCCTTGTAAAAACCGAAAATGTCATCTTTTAACCAAATCTTTGTTATTTTGCAAAAATGACACTTATGAAAATCTTTGGCCTTGTTTTTCATTTCCTGAACATAAAGACTCTTAGATCTTTGAAATATGTTGTTTATTATGTTTTTATTTATGTATCCTTCACACTTTAGCCATAGATCTCGAGATATAACAAATAATATCACGTTTTTACAACACAAACCAAAGAAATCACATATAACATGCAAACACACATAGATCAACACATAACACTTGTATTCTCCCCCCAAAAACAAGTAAAAACCGAAAAAAAGGGGGTATGAACTCACCTTGGGTTTGTGGTTTCGGTTTTGAAGAAGAAATGGAAGGAGTCTTGACCTTTAGCAAGCTTTCTTGAGTGATTTTCGGACTTAGAAGGTTTCTAAGAGTTAGATCATGAAGTAAAGCTATGTAAGAAGGAGTTCTTAACATTAAGAAGGAAGAATAACAACGTACCAATGGTTGAAAAACTTATGAAGATCCTTGAGAACAAGCAAATTTCGAGATTTTTATGAAAGAAAGAAGGGGTTCTTGAGAGAATTTGGAAGTGTTTGAAAAATGATTATGTGTGTGGGTGTGTTGATGTTCTCGGCAGAAGGATAAGAAGAAGAGAGGAGAGAAGGAGTGAAATGACATGCATGGAAATCCACCATGCAATAAGGAGGTGGCTAACCCTCCTTAATTCTCCTAATTTCCTTTTATTTCTTTTATTCTTCTCTTTTTTTTACTCATTGGGCCGAGAATGGGCCTAGAGATATGAAGAGAATGATGTTGGGCTTAACCTCTTAGCTTTGATCGAATTTTTTAGGCCCATAATTACTTTTCGGCCCATTGGGCTTCTTTGGATGGTTCACGGCCCAATTAGCATGAGAGAATGGGTTTTATGGCCCATTAAAGCTAATTAGGTTAGTTATGGCCCAATAAGGCTTTTTGGAGTAGTTTATTCCATTTTAGGCCCAATATGGCCCAAAATGTTAAATCTCATGAAGGTGGGTTGAATTAGAGCCTATTTAAGGGTTGCAAGTCCAAAATAGTCAAATTGGAAGCTTATTGGCCCATTAGGCCCAATAAGGAAATCCTAGTCCATAACGGAGTTAAACCAGGATTTTTAGGGTTTCCAATCTTTCGTTGACCATTTGAAGTGTTAGTATAGAGTTTTTGATGTAATTTTGTTGTCATTGAATAAACATCATGCATGCTTCCAGATTTTGTTTACAATTTTGTCCTTTATAATGATTACAAAAGCATAGAATTTCCTGGTTGTGACACTTTGTAACCTGTCTAGTTTACCCCACACATCACCATCCAACTTTTAATATAGACACAAGAAGAGACTGATTCACTGATATGCTTATGGATTTAAACCAAGAACTTTGTGACCTGTCTAGTTTATCCCACACATCACTATCCAGCTTTGGGTTCTTACTTAGTGCGAAACCGTTGTGTGTTGTAAAACCTTTTCATGACCCTCTAGAAGATAAAACACTAATGTCACGCTAGGTTTCCATCACTAAATGATTCTATGTGTTATAAAACCTCATTCTCAATAACGATATAGTATCATACCTTACATGGATCTATCGTTATTGACAATACCTTTTATCGTTAACGACTTCGTTATTATCCTATATACTTGAGAATTATGAGCACAAATGTCACGTTAGGTTTCCATCACTAAATGATTCTATTGTGCTTTTAGACCTATGCCTCTCATGGTAGTTCCAACCAATCTCTCATCATAAGTTTTGATTATACCACTTATTGTTTAACATAATTGTGTCGAAGACCGACATGTCTTGACTTCCTAGTATACACAACATTATATATTATAGACTGTGTGACCTCACTGTCATAATATATGAGAATATAAGACCTTGGAATATCCTATAGATGAATATCCAAAAGTAGATCTTTAATCCACTACGCCTCTTTTCCTACTGATGCCAAGGGAATAAGCTCAACCTCCACCATCGAGCGAGCTACACATGTATGTTTATATCTCTTCCCCAAGAAATAACCCCTCCAGCTAGAGTATAAATCTAACCACTCGTGGATTTCGAATCACCTGTGTAAGCTTCAATGTGAAACCCATGATTTAATGAAAATTATCGTTCTTTCCAACAACTATGGACGAATCAATAAAGACAAAGTCAATACTCATAAACTTGGAAGAACTAGAGTTTCATGCTTGCAAATCGTAAAGAGAGAAAAGGAACATGAGATCTTCATTTTTAGGGTGATAAATACGTCTCCGGGAGAGTTGTATTTATAGTTGCAAAATCCCTCGGAGACTCCAAAAAAACATGGGCTGATGACGACGACAACCCTACCACGAATTGCCACGTGTCACATAGTTTGACTAGGTCAAACCCTAGTTGGAGCCCCTCGCTCTCCAAGAAAAATGTTTTCTGGAGGCTTCTAAATGCTTTCACACGCTTATCACGAAACCAACGCTAACCGGGTCGATCCCGTTAGAAATTGGGGTATAGTAAGGCTTGGAATTCTGAGAATTGTGTAAAACACTTTCAGATTAAAACATTTGGGTGGTACTCCCAATATTCTTTAATCGGATAAGACTCAGAGAGACAAAAATTTAGAATGTTTTGATGATAGTTTCGTATGTACTAGAAATGAGACCAAAACCGACTTTATGATCTTTGTCTGAAAACTGTCATATGACAGTTTCAAACTGTCATAAAACCATAAAAATTGACATAAAAACGAAAGTTTGGATAAGGGTCAAACAATGGTCAATTATCTGAAAATCCGATTTTCTGATGCATTTTTAATATAGCAACATATGACAGCTCGACCCCAGCCAGGGGCTTTGCCCCTTGGACCCCGCCAGGGGCTGCCGCCCCTTGGATCCCGCTCCCAGGGGCGCTGCCCCGGACCCCCGTTCATTTAGGGGCTTCGCCCCTAAATGACAATGTACTTTGAAAACTTGATCAAACTTAAACAAGTGTGTACTCCATACATTCCTTACTTGTTTAATATTTATCAAGATCACTTTTTGTTAACAAAGTAATCCCATTATAGTTAAATAATATTGATGATAACAAATCACCAACAGATCCAACATGAACCTTGCTAAAACTAAAATCGCTTTAGCTCCCACTGACCGATGAAGTGCAAAGTGTGCATAAATCACGCCATTTCGCAAACCTCGCGTCTTGCGTCCTCAGCTCAACGAGGCGCTAGTAGGGTCTTGGTAAATCCATTAACATTCACTAAAGCCTTTAAAGACTTAAGCAAATAAACCGATATTAAAGGTTAGACCAATTTTTTTTTAAACGGACAAATATAATCTACTCATAATTTCATTTATGTCTCAGACAAGACTTGAACCCCGACATAAAAAAAAAACAACACTTGATATTGCTACAAATTAAACTTTTATTAATTCAGTAAGTGATTTATGTTAAAAATAAATGTTTCAAATCAAACTATCAAAAAATCATAATCATAAACATATGTAACCAGAACAATAAGGCTACTGTATGTCTAAATTTAACTGTTGCAATTCACAATGCATGAATAAGATTGTGACCTCACTTAATTAATCTTTTTTCTTATATTGACATATAAAGTTCACATAAATCGAATTATAAAAGATCAAATCCACATATTATAAATAAAACTCACATGTTATATATATTAAAAGAAGAAGAGAGGATAGAAAAGGTTCCATTTAATCCAACATGCCACAACAAATTATATAATCAACAAACCATACAAAAGGCCAAACCCAACCCACCACGCCTACATAAAAAGACCAAAAGGTCCTCACACCCTAAAAGCGTTTACATATATTAATCCCAAAAAAAACAAAGAAAAAAAAAGGCGCGCTCACTCTCCCTTTGGAGAGGGGCTGCAAAATACCCTCAAACAGACACTAAATTACAAAACAACCACTTGACTTAACAAATAACAACACTATATCTTATATTTTATATATTATATAATTAAATACCACAGAAAGCCAAACGGATACCCACTCCCAACGGTTACTTCTTTCCCTTCTCCATCACCAAAAAACACCAACTGATATAACGGCTCCATTTGATGTGATAGGTCTTAGCTTAAAATTACCCTTTTGACCTTGCGATGGAATAGGTGATTTGGGTATTTTTTGCTTTCTTCTTATTTAGGAATGTCAAAATTAAAAGGGGTAAAAAGTAAAAACATATATATTTTTCGGAACCAAACTTTTGAACCTTTCGACGAATGTTAATACTGTTAACAGTTAAGGGGAAAAGTTAAGACGGGACGTATAAGTGGCTTTGACTGCCCAATTTCCGGGAATCACATCCCTTGCTGACAGAGTCCTTTTGGTGGACAGGGTGGTGAGTTTGACGGAAAATGGTCCTCTGAGAGGTCCTCGAACTATCACCCAGTTCGCTCCCCAAACATGGCTCATTTCTAGCCACTCTGTTGACCTGGCCTGTTTAACATAGACAAACGTTAGATCTGTATTTTGGAACATGTATTTTGTTCGTAATTAAACCGTTATAGATTTTTTTTAACGTTTATAAAAACCATTTATTACAGATAAAGTTATCTGGTTTCGATTATATGTCAAGAAAAAAATATGGCAAACACAACATATGTTTATTATTTTATAGATTTGGATAGTGAATTATTATTAGAAAATAATAGCTAAATAGATAAAATACTGAAATAACTCCATTTTTGTATAATTTAACCTTTTTGTAAGGAAAGTTATTCATATAATTTTTTTTTTGTCATACACAATAATATATATGTTTCAAAGAATCGTATAATCTGTATATTATACAACCCTTTAAATATATATATGATAAAAAAAATTGTGCGTATACGGATCAACTTCCTTTTTGTAAATTAGGAAAATATTTGCATACGGTATAAAATGATAATATTTTAATAAAAATACTTTACTTTTTTACTTGTCTATTTAAGTTAGAAAAATATAGTATTTTAGTGACTAAAAAATAAAATGAAACATATAATAAAAATAATTTAATTTTTATTTGTCTATATATATATATATATATATATATATATATATATATATATATATATATATATATATATATATGTAAAATCATATTTATATATATATTTTTATATATATAAGAAATATCTTTGATTGATTGGACAAGCTATAATGGGTGTTGCACCATTGTTAGCACTAGGGAGTAGAAAATAATTGAAGATGAAATTTGGGGAAAATGTTGGTTGGGATAGAAATAAGTGCTTTTGTTTTGTTTTATTTTACTTAATTTTAATTAAATCAAATTCTCCAAAAGCGAAACCATTATCAGAATTAACTACCACCAACGATATTAACTTCACCAATCAATCACATAACCTTTTCTAATTATTTTAATTGCACGTCTATTTATGTAATCGTGTATGCTATAAAATGTTGGGACACCGAGTTAAAAGGGTGTTATATTCTGTATCCGACACATTCGGATTTCTCCATGCTTCTTTTATGCAAGTGTGTGTGTATGTGTTTTTATAAAGCTGATCAAAAGTACTTTCTTTTGACTATTTTTGCCCATCTGCCCGCCACCACATTTTTCATTTCTTTATTCGGCTTTTCTAGATGCATTTTTCTCCCATTACATGTTTTTTTAATTCCCACTTCTTGTCATTAACCTAAGATTTAAGATTAAATCTTGATTTTGTTTTATCTTTTTATATATATCTTTTGTTGTTATCAAATTGATATATAAAATAAAATTAATAATTAATAAATTATATAAAATTGTACCTCTCTGATATGCATCGATCCAACATCTCCATCTCCACCTTCGAATTCGACCAGAAGTGAAAGCCAATAATTTGTAGATCCTTCGTTTACATGAAATGCAATGTTTCTTCCTGGATATTTGCATGGTGTCCTACATTTTATAAAAAAAAATATAAAAATAATTAAAATGTACTTGAATTAACACTTATGTTAAGTAGTTCGTGTTGATGTAATTCAACAATATAATTTTAAAGCTATTAAATTTAGTTTTAAAGATATTAAATAATATAATATTAAAGATATTAAATTTAGTTTTAAACAGTTTTAAGTTTGTAAACAGTGTGAACAAACTTGCATGGTGTCCTACATTTTATATATAAAAAAAATACAAAATTAAATAAAATGCACTTGAAATAACAATTATAATAAGTAATTCGTGTTGTTGTAATTTAATAACATAAATTCAAAGATATTAGATTTAGTTTTAAACAGTTTTAAATTTTGTTCACACTATGTAAACAAACGTAAAATTGTTATAACAATATGAACGATATGTGAATGATGTGTATATAAATTTTATTTTATTTTATTTATTTATTTATTTATTTTTTTGTGGTTTTGATCTTAGGTATGCAGTATTGGTACAATTTATTTATTTTTAACTATATAAAGATTTTGATAGTAAAAGTGTCTCTTAACATAAATTGAAAGTACATGTTGGAGGAACTAATTAGTTTAAAAAAAAAAAAAAAAAAAAAAAAAAAAAAAAAAACTAAGGGGTGGATGTTGTCATTCTTGAATAGTTGTGGGGGCTTAAGCATTTATAGAAAGATAGAGACACGTTAATTAAAAGTATGATTTTTTTAATAAAAATCTGAAACCAAACTGACCAAAAAGAAAAACAAACGACTGTTAATCAACTAAAAGCCGTTAAAGGACTGCGTGAATACCGGCGATAAACGATGTTCAGTACGCCGCGGTTGCGGAGCTGGTTGTGATCGCCGGAAACCGCCATGCGACCGAAGGCGGCGCCGCTGAGGTCAAAATGGGTGTTTCCGCCGGAGCAGTAACCGCCGGGACATTCGTCGGTGATAATAACGGTCACCGCCCGGCGAGAACAGATTGATTTATCTAAACACTTGACTTTATAGCATGCCCCACATCCTTCACCCGCCTTAAATAGAATTGGACTCACTGCTCCTACACGCGCTCTGAATGGCTTCACATCAACCAGAGATCCGTATCCACACGCGCCACCTACGAGAGTGGAATTACATTATTACACACACACACACACTCAGGTTTCATTCACTGATTTCAGTCAACAAATTGAACAGAAATGTACAACTCAAAGAAGCATGGAGGACAAGTCACTTCTGCGTAAAAAACTAGATTCGTTGCTTTAAACAGAAATCAAATCACTCAAATTAGTGAAATTAGTGAAATTACCATCGCTTCCGTCGCCTTCTGGACTGCCGTACCACGTCGCGGTGGCCGGACGCCAATGTGAGTTGACGGAGTTCATAATCGGCCCACCGGAGATCTCCAAACTCTGAAACACCACAGCCGCGAACCACCACATCATAGCAAAACATATTTTGCCAATGTAGCTGTTGGTGTATGATATAAGCGCCATCGTGGAAGAAAAAACACAACCACCGTGTCGGCCGGCGGCGGAGTACACGAGGTACGAATAACAAACAAGTTATAGAGAGAGAAAATGATGAGAGAGAGTATGCCGACACTGGGTTTACAGAGTTGGATTTCCACGGTGTTAGGACTGAGCTTTTCACATCAGTATATAACGAGGCTCAAAAAGGCGACAAAGGAAACACGGGTAACATACACTGGAGCTTGTAATGATGAATTTACTATTATACCCTTGATGACTTCAGTTATTTACGGTCGTACCATTCTCCCTTTTGTGTGGGTCCTATCGGCAGTTAAGGCGTCAAATCCGGACTATTCACTGCTGGGTGTCGGTAAAGTCGGGTCGGGTCGGGTTGTTCATTTTTAAGAAATATTATATTGTTATTTATGTATCGTTAATCGTTAAAGATTTGTTGGATGATTCTAAACCGGTTTTTCTTTATGGGGGTTTGTGATCACGGTTCTTTTTGCAACTTTACCTTTATATTAATAATTATCTTTCCAGTATTAAAATGCAAAATATACCTTATTCACATTTGTTTTTTCAACATGTTTTTGCACAAAAAATTATTATGTATATTAGAGCTTTCACAAAGGCAAACTTTTTTTCATTAAGCCTTTGAATTATTGGTTATATTATAATGATCATGTTTTGAAATAGCATATTTTGTGTTTAAAAAACTAAAAAAGAAGTTCCCTGGTTGATACAAAGTGGCGGTGAACAGAGTGACTTACATTCGCTCGACCAAAGATGGTTATTCTTTGTGTTGAACCAAATGGTCATAAGTTCCATGTAAATTTGAACACAAACTCCCAAGGAACCTTTATTTGACATAAAGCAAACCGATAATGTTTAGCAAGATTATTCTACTCTTTGCATATACTATTTTAGATAGTATTAATGATTCACTATCACCATTATTTCCTCGCGAGTATTAATGATTTGATTGTTCTCAGTGTGTCGTTCAACAATACATACTTGTAGTCATAAATTTTATTACTAAATCCTAGCGATGAACCTAATTTCGCCTAGCCCTGTCGCCATTTACTCTATATGTCTAAGATGAAGGTTATCATAGAAAAAAAAACTAACATACATCTTAAAAATTCTTTAATATTGCGATTCACGTTGAAGAGAAAACATCAACGCTGTAGATTTCCCAACATCCTTTGATAGGATCCTATTTAGCAAATAACAATCATCTTGCGAGTAGTTGGTTCGTTTCACTTGAAAAGTTTATTTATGTTCTCTTCTCCCCCATTTTAAAAGAAAAAAAAGATATGATAAATCCTTTCGTTTATGTTTGTCCTTTTTGAAATAGGTGTGGAGTAGAGTCGAATACATTACTCTCCCCGACCAACCTTAAGAGATGCAAGCGAAGATGACTTTGGTTATGGAGGACATTCATTTTCTTGAGGATCCCTTGGTGAACTCCTCCATGCCGATTTTGTCAAAGAGCCTATAGGTCAGTTCATCTGAGCTTGTAGACATTAAGGAGAGCATGATCACCATGTTTAGCAGGGCCCACACTAAACGTAAAAGCGGTCTTGAGTTCTACCGACAATATAGCTGATATTGGCGAGGCCAATATTGGAAAGCAGGTATAGAGACAGAGGATGTTAGGTAATCTTTTGGCTGGAGCACCAGGTGATGGGTGTAACATCCCAAAAATCATAGTAAATATCTTCATTTTTAAAACCATTTTAATGATCCATAAATCATTTAAAACATTGTTCCAAAACATTGTCCCAAGTCAAATCGGACCCTCTCCGATGCTGCCACTGGACCTGAACCAGGGGCACTTCCTTGTTCCTTAGAACCTTCACTTTCTGATCTAGGATCGCGATCGGCCTCTCGATGTAATATAGGCTCGCATCCACCTGAATGTCCTCTAATGGCACTACTGCCGTCTCATCAGCCACACACTTCCGCAACTGGGACACATGGAAGGTGCTATGGATCTGGCTCAACTCCTCAGGTAGCTCCAGCTGAGATGCTACCTTGCCTACCCTGGCAATCACCCTGAAAGGTCCAATGTATCGATGCCCCAACTTGCCCCGATTCCTAAACCGGATCACTCCTTTCCATGGGGAAACTTTCAGAAGCACAAAGTCTCCGACCTGGAACTCAAGCTCGGATCGCCGTCTGTCCGCGTAACTCTTCTGACGACTCTGGGCCATTTGCAACCTCTGTCTGGCCTGCTGAATCTGTTCGGTCGTCTTCAACACTATCTCAGTGCCACCCATAACTCTCTGTCCCACCTCTCCCCAACATATGAGTCTGACACCTCCTCCCATAAAGGAGCTCGAATGGAGGCATACCAATGCTGGAATGGTGACTGTTATTGTAAGAAAACTCAGCCAAGGGTAAGTAGGTGTCCCAACTTCCTCCGAAGTCCATAACACATGCACGCAGCATGTCCTCCAGCGTCTGAATCGTTCGCTCGCTCTGCCTGTTTGTCTGCGGATGATATGCGGTACTGAAGTGTAACCGGGTACCCAACTCCTCATGGAACTTCTTCCAGAACCTGGAAGTAAAACGCACGTCTCGATCTGACACTATCGAGGTTGGTACTCCATGCCGAGCTATCACCTCCCTCACATAAATCTCGACCAATTTTTCCGCAGAAGCGCTCTCACTAATAGCAAGGAAGTGAGCACTCTTCGTCAGTCGATCCATAATCACCCAAATCGCGTCCACTCCACGCGCCGTTCTCGGTAATTTAGTGATAAAGTCCATCAAGATCTGCTCCCACTTCCACTGGGGAATCTCCAAAGGCTGCAATGGACCATGTGGTCGCTGGTGCTCTGCCTTGACCCGACGGCAGGTCAAGCACCTCTCGACCACCAAGCAACATCCCTCTTCATCCTCATGCATATATCCCGAATCGGGGCACTCTCCGCCTTGCGACTCAGGACATTGGCTACCACGTTAGCCTTGCCCGGGTGATACAGAATCTCACAGTCATAATCTTTTACCACGTCCAACCACCTCCTTTGGCGCATATTCAGGTTGGACTGATCCATCAGATACTTCAAGCTCTTGTGGTCCGTGTATATGGTACACCGAACCCCGTACAAGTAATGGCGCCAGATCTTGAGGGCGAACATCACTGCCCCCAACTCTAAATCGTGGGTGGGATACCTCGTCTCATGAGGCTTCAGCTACCTCGATGCATAAGCTATCACGTGCCCTCTCTGCATAAGCACTGCACCTAACCCCGATATAGATGCATCGCAGTAAACTACAAAGTCCTCTATCCCCTCAGGAAGAGCTAACACTGGAGCTTCGCACAATCTCTGGCGAAGAGTCTCAAACAAGGTCTGCTGCTCGGGACCCAAGTAAAAGCAACGCCCTTCCGGGTCAACTTGGTGAGAGGAACAACAATCTTGGAGAAATCTCTCTTAAACCTTCGGTAGTAGCCGGCCAACCCCAGAAAACTCCTGATCTCGGTGGGGGATCTCGGCACCTCCCAACTCATAACCGCCTCAATCTTGGCCGGGTCGACCAAAATCCCATTCTGATTAACGAGGTGTCCTAGGAACTGGACCTCTCGTAACCAGAAATCACACTTGGAGAATTTGGCATAAAGCCTCTCCGATCTCAATACTCCGAGAACCTCTCTCAAATGCTCCTCATGCTTCTCTCTAGACCTCGAATACACCAAAATATCGTCGATGAACACGATCATCAAACGATCCAACATAGGCCTGCATACCCGGTTAATGAGATCCATGAATGCTGCTGGTGCATTGGAGAGCCCGAAAGGCATCACCACGAACTCGTAATGCCCATAACAAGTCCTAAATGCTGTCTTCTAAATATCCTCCTCACGAACCCTCATCTGGTGATAACCAGACCTCAAATCGATCTTGGAAAACCAAGATGTACCCTGCAACTGATCGAACAGATCATCGATCCTCGGGAGTGGATAACGGTTCTTGATCGTCAGCTTGTTCAACTCCCGGTAATCAATGCACATCCGGTGTGAACCATCCTTTTTCTTGACAAAAAGGATTGGTGCTCCCCACAGTGAACTACTCGGCTGGATAAATCCCTTTCCCAACAGCTCCTGAAGCTGCGAGAATAACTCCTCCATGTCTGGCGGCGCAAGGCGATAGGGCGCCTTGGCGATAGGTGCCGCCCCCGGAAGTAAATCAATACGAAACTCCACCTGCCTCTCGGGAGGCACACTTGGTAGCTCCTTAGGGAAAACGTCCGGAAACTCGCTAACTACCGGAACCCCAACGACAGTACTCGGTCTCTCCGTAACATCCCGCGTATCCGACACATATGCCACAAAACCCATGCAACCCTGCTGCAAGCTCTGCCTCGCTCGAGCAGCCGAACAAAATGCTGACCCAGATCGGGTGCCCTCGCCGAATACTGTAAGTACTCCCCCAATAGGGTTTCGGATGGTCACCAGCTGACGCTCACAGACGATCATGGCTCCGAATCGACTCAACCAGTCCATGCCCACGATGACACGCACATCCCCCATCGCGATAGGTACCAAATCTGTCGGAAACTCGACTCCAAAAATCTCAAGCACACATCCCCGGATCACATCAGTAGCAAAAACAACATTCTCATCAGCTATGGAAACTCTCAAAGGTCGACTCAACGCCTCACGTCGGATACTGATGTGACGACTAAATGCTAGCGATACGAAAGTGATGGGTTTTGAGCATTCTAACACTCCTATGGTGTACATGCAACCCTAGAAACCTTGGATCTATGTTTGACTAAGATACATGAAAATAATTATTTTTCCAAGGTTCTTATCCTATCTAGCATGGCATGGGGAACTTGAATCAAATAAAGCTAGTAGAATTACTTACCTTGTAGTTGTAGTTGATTGCCTGGAGTTTTAGAGCCTAGCACCAATAGTGTGGATGCCTCAAATGGAAATCACAAATCACCACAAACTTGGAATTTTGAGAGAATAGTAATCACCTTTCTTGAAATCGGCCCTCTTACTTTACTCACCACAGCTAGTGTGATTTCAAGAGCCAAAGCCTCCTTTATATAGTGTGGTGCATTAGGGTTACATCCATGTAAACCCTAATACCCATGTCTTTTCATTTCCATGAGATCCATGGGTTAAAGCTCCATGGAGTATCCATGGACTTTCCATGCAAGCCTAGCCCATTCCAAATAAGCATTAGCGCACACTATATAAATATAAGAGCCCATATTTAATTAGTCATACTTTTGATCTCTAAATTAATTCTAGATTAATTATAGATCAATACTAATTAAATAATATGATTTTATATTAATATATTAGGACTTATAATATATTAATAAATCATAACTTATACTATTCTCAAACGATTATCCACAAATTGTTCGGGTGAAGTGCAACCCAAATGGACCATGCCGGGTCGGGTCAAGTACATACCAAATATAGTTATGGACTTAGACACTATATCCAACAGTCTCCCACTTGGATAAGTCTAATAACTATAGTTGCAAGTATGACTTCAAGAACCGTTCAGCAATCGTATCTCTTTAAACTCTGTTGAACTATGAAGCGCCATTTTAGATAAGTGATCATATAATCCTCTGTTCTAGATATCAGCCGGACAAATACATGGAACATGGTCTTGCTTATTGTTCAACATTTGTTTCCCGATTTCCGATTTGTTTGACAGAGAACTTAACTGAACACATCAATTTAGTTCTGACCGGGCCTGGTACATAGGTCAAAACAAAATCATCGAGGGGCCCAGATATCGCTTCTAATCCTAGAAGGAACAGATAAACTTCGACTCATATGTTTGCTCTACTACTTGTTGAATTACACACAAAAGCACGGTTTATAACATCGAGTTACCAATGCGTTTTCGTGCAATAAATGCATAACCAACTCATAGGCAACAAATCATATCTCTAGGTTTGAAGACTTATATGATATTACCGTCTCACGATCACTCGATATAAATTCCATGAAGTGATACAAGTGAGCGTGGGTTGAATCCAATACTCAAAACTTATGTGCACTCATGAGTACTGTAGCCCCGCTTTGTCTAACATCTTAGACCTCTACAAGCCAACCCATGACAGTCTTGATTCATATCTACTTCCAACATATGACCGACTGTGGAGAGTTTGAATAATATGATATAAACCATAACATAATTATTCTGGAAGTCAAAACATGCAAAAAGAAATAATAGTAAACGATTGACAAGAGATAGCAACACTTTACTCATAAATAACAGCTTTTATTTATCATCAAATGTCAATTACATTTTACAAATTTCAAGATTATCTAACTACTAAAACTAATATCATCCTTCAGCCCTATGCTCCGAGCATGCTGGAGATGCTTAGCCCGAGTCAGTCCCTTCGTGAGGGGATCTGCTGGGTTCTCATCCGATGATACCCTCTTTGCCACGAGGATTCCTTCTTCTATTCGATGTCTGATGAAGTGATATTTTCTGTCAATGTGTCTGGATCTCCCATGATTTCTTGGTTCCTTGGCTAAGGCAACCGCACTATTGCTGTCACAGAAAATCTCCATTGGCTCCTTTATAGCTGGTACAACTCCAAGGTCTCCGATGAAGTTCTTTAGCCATATAGCCTCCTTTGCTGCCTCGCTTGCTGCTATATACTCTGATTCACAAGTGGAATCAGCCACTGTCTCCGACTTGGAACTTTTCCAAGTAATTGCCCCTCCGTTTAGAGTAAAGACCCAGCCCGACTGAGAGCGGAAATTATCCCTGTCAGTCTGAAAGCTAGCATCACTGTACCCTACAACTCTCAAGTCCTCACTGCCACCGAGGGTAAGGACCCAGTCCTTAGTCCTCCGTAGGTACTTGAGTATATTCTTTACCGCAGTCCAGTGTGCCTTGCCAGGGTTCCCCTGATACCTGCTAACCATGCTCAAAGCAAAGGCTACATCAGGTCGAGTACACGTCATAACATACATGATCGATCCTACAGCTGAAGCATAAGGTATTCGACTCATTTCTGCTATCTCAGCCTCAGTACTAGGGCTTTGTGTCTTACTCAATCTGGCGTTACTCTGGATGGGTAACTCTCCTTTCTTGGAGTTATGCATGTTGAACATTTTCAACACTTTGTCCATATAGGTGCTTTGACTAATTCCAATTAGTCTTTTACTCCTGTTTCTCAAAATCCTTATCCCTAGGATATAGGCAGCTTCTCCAAGGTCCTTCATAGCAAAACACTTCCCAAGCTAGGACTTTACTTCCTGCAGGGTTGGGATGTCATTTCCTATGAGTAGTATGTCATCCACATACAGTACCAAAAAGCTGACTATACTCCCACTAGCCTTGATATAGACACAAGATTCATCTTCACTCCTTGAAAAGCCAAATTCTTTGACTTTCTCATCAAAGCAAAGATTCCATCTGCGAGGTGCCTGTTTTAATCCATAAATGGATTTCTCGAGCTTACAAACTCTACTGGGGTACTCTGTACTGACAAAACCCTCTGGCTGACCCATGTAAACATCTTCGGCCAACTTTCCATTAAGGAAAGCAGTTTTGACATCCATTTGCCATATTTCATAATCATGAAATGCAGCAATGGCTAACAGAACCCTAATAGACTTAATCTTGGCCACTGGTGAAAAGGTCTCTCATAATCAACTCACGGAGTTTGAGAATAACCCTTTGCAACCAGTCATGCCTTATAAGTGTGTACATTACCATCCATGTCGGTCTTCTTCTTGAAGATCCATTTGCACCCAACTATCTTACGATCAGGCACATTGTCAACCAAGTTCCAAACTTGATTGTCATACATGGACTGTATCTCGCTATCCATAGCCTCTTTCCATTTAGCAGCCTCAGGGCCTGCCATGGCTTCCGTGTAGCTGTTAGGCTCATCCAGATTTACCAGTGTGTTATCACTGATAAGTGTCTCACCTTCTGCAGTAATATGAAAACCATTATAATGCTAAGGTGCATTCCTAACTCTGGTGGAACGCCTCAGAGGTATAGATTCTTCAGTCGGCTCAACAGGAGTTTCCTCCTCAGGTTAAGGGCTAGGGTTTGAGGTTCCTTCACCACTTGACTCTTGAATTTCCTCAAGGTCAATTTGCCTCCCACTGTCTCCTTGGCTCATGAATTCTATCTCTCGAAAGAATCCTCTTCTTGCTACAAAGACCACATTATCACTGGGTCTGTAGAAGATGTAACCAAAGGATTTCTGTGGGTAGCCGATGAAAATACACCTTTCGCTTCGGGGTTCGAGCTTATCGTGAGTCTCGCGTCTCACGAAAGCCTCGCAACCCCAAATCTTGATGTGGTCTAGATTGGGAACTTTTCCAGTCCACACCTCGTGAGGTGTTTTGGCAACCATCTTTGTAGGGACTAGATTAAGGATATGGGCGGCAGTCTCTAAGGCATACCCCCAAAATGATATTGGTAGCGAAGCTCGACTCATCATGGAACGAACCATGTCCAACAAGGCCCGATTGCGCCTTTCAGCTACACCATTCAACTGTGGTGTCCTAGGAGGTGTCAATTGTGAGACAATCCCACATTCCTTAAGATAGTCAAGGAACTCAGTACTAAGATACTCACCACCACGATCAGATCGAAGCATCTTAATGTTCCTGCCCAACTGATTCTCCACTTCTTGCTTAAACTCTTTGAATTTCTCAAAGGTTTCTGACTTATGCTTGATTAGGTAGACATATCCATATCTACTAAAATCATCAGTAAAAGTCACATAGAACCGATTAGCATCTCTTGTGGCAGTTCTGAAGGGTCCACACACATCCGTGTGTATGAGGTCCAACAAACCTTCACCCCTAGCACAAGTGCCAGTAAAAGGTGACTTTGTCATTTTACCAAGCAAACAAGATTCACAACTATCATCTGACTTTAGGTCAAATGACTCCAAGACTCCATCCTTTTGGAGTTGGCCTATGCGTTTCTTGCTTACATGTCCAAGACGACAATGCCATAAGGATGCTTTATCTAAGCTAGTGGAAGAGTTAATACACAATACATTATTTCCTAGATTATCTACAACAGATACAGTTTCATACACGCCATCACAAGGTAATGCTTTAAAATAAAGAACATTATTAAAGAAAGCATCAATACTACCATTATTATTATCAAAATAAAAGGTAAAACCTTGTTTATACAATGCATGAAAGGAAATAACATTTCTTGCCATTTCTGGCGAATAATAACATTTATTCAAATCTAATGTAAACCCACTATTTAGCACTAAGGAATAAACTCCTATTTGGTGACAGGTGAAGCTTTCCTGTTTCCCATGATCAAGTTTATCTTTCCCTGCTCCACATTCTCACTTCTTTTTAGTCCCTACAAATCACAACATATGTGAATACCACAACCTATATCAAGGACCCAAGACTTAGAATGAGGTGAGTTATTAGACAATATAGTGTATATACCTGCATGGTTGGGTTTTACTTTCCCATCCTTCAAATCTTGCTGGTACTTTGGGCAGTTTCGCTTCCAGTGCGACTCTTCATGGCAATAGAAGCATTCAACCTCATTAGGGTTAGCAGAAGAAGTGACAAAACCTTTCTTGGTTTTGATTGAAGAGGAGCCTTCAAGGGTCTTACCCTTGGTACCCTTAGAAGGGTTCTTTCTCTTCTTCCCTTTGCCATGCCCGATTGCCAAGACATTGGCCGCAGTTGGAGTAGGAGTAGGAGCAGTAACAACCGACTTACCTTTTAGACCACTTTCGGCGGTCTTCAAGAGTCCTTGAAGTTTACTGAGGGTGACTTCTTCCTTGTTCATGTGATATGTCATGCGGAATTGATCATAACACGATGGCAAGGAGTGCAAAATGATGTCTATTGCTAACTCCTCAGGGAAGTTCACATTCAGCTTCAGTAAACGGTCCGCATACCTTTGCATTTTCTGCATGTGGCCCGTGATGGGTTCACCATCCTTCATTCGGGTTGTTATCATGGAGGAGATTATTTCATATCGCTCTTGACGAGCACTTTGATGGTAGCGGTCCATCAAGTCCTGGTGCATCTCAAAAGGATAATAGTCCTCATAGGACTTTTGGAGCTCGGCTGTCATGGTGGCCATCATGATGCATGCCACTTTTGTAGCATCTCTTTCATGTACCTCATATTCAGCAAGCTCTTCAGGAGTAGCAGTTGGCTCGGATACCTTCAGCTCCTTGTCGAGAACATATTCTTTGTTCTCATACCGAGTGACCATCCTGATGTTTCTGATCCAATCAGTAAAGTTGGACCCATCAAAGATGGCTCTCCCACAAAGATTCATGAGAGAGAAGGAGCTAGTAGGGTTTGACCCAGAAGCATTGTTATTGGAAGACATCTGAAAAGAAGAGGGAATATATTAGATTAGATTTTGAGATAGTCCTTAACAAAACACCCAAATGTAATATTAAGGCTAGGACCCAACACAATATTTTATAACTTAGAAGAGGGATGCCGTAATCTAAGCTATAAGATATTTGAAGGTAGGTGAATGACGATTCACCAATTTCCACCATGAAAAACGAAATATTTAATTAGGTTTTAATTGGTTTAGAAACTCCTAGATTCTTTGAGATTCATTGAACTTTCTTCAATGGCATGTTTCAATCTCGAGTGTGCCCTTCAAGTTTTGTGACTGGGATGCCGAGGATCACAAAACAAGGTGTGAAGTAACCATACAAATTACTTGGTACCCTTAATGTATTACCCCTCAATCGATGTTCCGGTTAACCACACACGCTCCATCGATACTATGATAAACATTAAGTCACCCTTTACCTACCTTGTTAAGTTTAAGTTAGTGTGCCGGTTAACCACACACGCTCCACTAACGACTTAAACAAAGTGTAAAGTGTAATTTCATGGATTAGCACCTTATTCACATTTTCCTAAAATAACTAAGATTGGGAATTCAATAAAGTTTAGTTACTTTAGTATTATCATTATACTTTTAATGAGAATTTATAAGTCCTTGTCCTACCTGTTCGGCTAACGACCCTCCACCGATCAAGGAAGCGGTGGGTGAGAGTGGACACCCATTAAGTTGCCATTTTATAGGCAACAACCTTATACCCCCCTTATAGACCGGCTTCGTGAATGAGGCGTACTAGCGGTAAGACGACTTGATCTTATACATATATAAATATTATTAAACTTATAATATTATAAAGTATAAGGGTTGAATTTTAACTTTTAAAATTCTAGGGGTTGGAACTAAAGTTTTTAATATGACTTTACATGTTCCAAAACTTGAGGGCAAGTTTTGTAAACTTTCAAAACTTTTCATTTCTCATAACTTATGAGTTAATGGTTACTAAAAATGAAGACTCTTCATTTTTTGTAACCTATGTGTTCTTTTAATGGTTATTTATAAATGTGACTTTTGGTTATCCATAACTTAAGAACTAGTTATGGACTCCATTAAAACACATAAAGATCAAGAATTAATCTAATAAATTGTTAGCACATAATTTCTATGATCTTCTAAACTCGTATGTTTATGAATGTTCATATCAAAAATTTCAAGAATCGTAAGTACATATACAAAACTTGAAATTTTGATACGAGCTTTTGAACAAAACTTCGATTTTCAAGTTTTTTTTTTTTTTTTTTTTTTTTTTTTTTTTTTGCATCAAGTATCAAATAAACAAACCAGGCTCTAATACCACTGATGGGTTTTGAGCATTCTAACACTCCTATGGTGTACATGCAACCCTAAAAACCTTGGATCTATGTTTGACTAAGATACATGCAAATAATTATTTTTCCAAGGTTCTTATCCTATCTAGCATGGCATGGGGAACTTGAATCAAATAAAGCTAGTAGAATTACTTACCTTGTAGTTGTAGTTGATTGCTTGGAGTTTTAGAGCCTAGCACCAATAGTGTGGATGCCTCAAATGGAAATCACAAATCACCACAAACTTGGAATTTTGAGAGAATAGTAATCACCTTTCTTGAAATCGGCCCTCTTACTTTACTCACCACAACTAGTGTGATTTCAAGAACCAAAGCCTCCTTTATATAGTGTGGTGCATTAGGGTTACATCCATGTAAACCCTAATACCCATGTCTTTTCATTTCCATGAAATCCATGGGTTAAAGCTCCATGGAGTATCCATGGACTTTCCATGCAAGCCTAGCCCATTCCAAATAAGCATTAGCCCACACTATATAAATATAAGAGCCCATATTTAATTAGTCATACTTTTGATCTCTAAATTAATTCTAGATTAATTATAGATCAATACTAATTAAATAATATGATTTTATATTAATATATTAGGACTTATAATATATTAATAAATCATAACTTATACTATTCTCAAACGATTAGCCACAAATTGGTCGGGTGAAGTGCAACCCAAATGGACCATGCCGGGTCGGGTCAAGTACATACCAAATATAGTTATGGACTTAGACACTATATCCAACAGAAAGATCGACTCACACCCGAGTCAAACAACACCAAAGTAGGTACAGAACTCACAAGAAAGTACCTAAACATATCACAAATAAGCACCATATATAAACAAAAGAATAAGCAAAAGATCACATACCATCTACCACATCGGGTGCTGCGCGGACCTCCTCCGCTGTCAACTGGAAGGCTCTACCGCGAGCCTTCGACGCCTCGTCTTTCACGGGCCGACTCTCTGTAGCTCGAGTAGAAAAAGGCGCAGATCCCTGAAGCAACTGCAGGCACTCGGCCTTCCTATGGTCAGTCTGGTTGCAATGGAAGCAAACCGAAAATCCCTTGGGGAAATCCCTCGCGATATGCCCCTCCTTCCCGCACTTGTAACACACACCTGCTCTGCACACCCCATCATGGCTCTTGCCGCACTTCCCACAACTGCGGCCCTTCTGACCACCTGATCTCGAATCAGCACGCTTTGCCCGCTTGGCCGCCGGCTGAGACTGTGCTGGCCGCCTATCCCTCCTCTGAGACTCCGCCTCCTCCCTGGCCTGAGTCTCTAGCTCAATCTCCCTCTTTCGAGCATTTGCATGGAGCTCGGCAAACGTTCGGTATGTAGAGTTCGCCACGAACTCGCGAATGTCTCTCCTCAGAATGCTCAGATATCGGCTCATACACGCCTGCTCAGTAGACACGTGCTCAGGGCAAAACAACGCCCTCTCATGAAACATCCGTGTGATCACAGTCACAGACTCAGTTCCCTGCTTGAGGGACAGGAACTCCTGGGCCAACCGTTCCCTCTCTACCGGGGGGACGTACTCGTCTCGAAACATAGCGGTGAGCCTCTCCCAAGTCACCGCGGTAAGCTATGCAGTATGAAAGTCAGCTGTCACAAACTTCGACCAGTCCTTCGCTCCCAAGCGAAGCTGGTTCAGCGCGAACCGTACCCTCAGATGATCCGGACAAGAACATGTGTAGAAGCATCCCTCAATGTCAGAGATCCATCTCATCGTGGCTATCGGATCCTGAGTCCCATCAAACTCTGGTGGCTTCGTGTTGCTGAACTCACGGTACATCAACGAGTCACCCCCCTGTGGCCTAGAAGTGGCAACGGCTGCGGTGGCCTCAGCAACAGTAGCATCGGTAAGAGCAGCGTACCGCTCGTCAAATGTCTCAATCAGCGTGGTCTTGATAGACCCAAACATCTCTGGTATCTCAGCTCGAATGGCTGCAACCACCTCATCATGAATCATCCTGCGAATCTCATCATCGCTAACACCGCTGCTCTCTGGAGTGTGGTGCGTACCCACCATGATGTCTCTGAAACATAACACAAAAGAAATCAGAGACTCGCTCGAGCATTCTCACACTCAATCACTCAACCGTACTTGCTCCTTAGTACCCTAAGGATTCTTACTTGGGCTGCTCACTGATCCAGTGTTTCCAGTAGTACGGGCCCTATACTACCTTCTACACCACATCAGTTTTCACCCCAAGTCCTCCTCCTAGGATTCTAGTTCACAAGTACCCTATATCTCACTGAGCGTAGGCTACCACCCAGTAGACCTCTCATAAGCTCCTCTCTACTACATACTCACACTCGAAGAAATTCACAGTAGCAGTAACTCCTAGGCTAAGGCATCATAATTCAGGCTCACTCTAGTCCAAAATATGAATACCTAGCCTACTCTAGCATGCATAACACATCTCATAACACATATCGTAAGGGTATTTTAGGAAATCACCGTTCGGGCGCTGGCTGATTGTACACACTGCTCTTTTTTCGCTTATTCTGGAAATCTTTTACTCTTTTTAGAAAAATTGTTTCTTTTTGAAAACTTTTCTCAAATCCTCAGTTTGAGTCCACATATTGTCACACCCCGCTAAAGCCGAAACACAGGGCGTGGCAGTACAAAGGGTTTCATCGCAAAAGTTAAAAGACAACACCAACCATAGTATTAAAAATCATTACAAATTCACAATGTGTTTGAACAACTTTTAAAAGAAATTACAATGTAAATTGAAATACAACACATGCGAATGCTCCAAAAAATGAAGTGTCCCTAAGTGCCACTTACTCGATGATTCCTGAAAAAGCATGTAAAACGAGCGTCAACTATAAAAATAGTTGGTGAGTACTCACAGATAAACAAAATAATACTGGTTCCATGAATTGAAATCAAAGTTTTGATAAAAGTTTCCAATAATAAAAGTATATTGTTAAAATGAGTAAATAAGTTTGTAAAAACAAAGTTCTTTGTCATCATGAGAGATAAGGTATGTTGCCCAAATAAGATGCAACATTCATATTCTCATGGAAGAATAAGTTCGTTACTCAAACGAGTAAACAAGTTTCATTGCTAAAATGAGCAATCAATTTCGTTGCTACAAGGAGAAAACAATTTCATTGCTAAAACATGTATATAAGTTTTCAGTAATAAAAGTTCGTTGTTGTAATGAGAAACAAAGTTCATTGCTATAATTAATAACAAGTTTATTGCTATAACGAGAAACGAGTTTGTATGTGTATGAGCAAACAATGAGTCTCAACCAAACCTATGACCGAAGCCCTATCAAGATCTATGCTTATCGTTCCATAGATGAATATGGTATCATGCACTCCAGCAATAGGGCGAGTGAGGAATTGTCAATTCCTAATAGCGCTATCCATAATGACCATTGGCTCAAAGAGTTAATGGTTAGAGATAAGGGAAGGGCCTTAGTACGATAAGTTCTCATGTTCCGTGTTGCATAGACATACATAGAGAGACATAGCAATAAAATAGCAATCATGTTTGATACAAATCAATTTAAATACAACATTCAAATAATAGATTTTCGGGACATGCTTTTCCACCCAAAAACATAAAAACTGAAAATAGGGGAGTGCGTGAATACTCACAAGTGAGATGATGCAAATGGTGCCTTGATCTACGCTCCACTCGTACCACTATCGTTTTTCCTACAACGACGTTACACACTAATGAGTCCCTAATTGAAATCTAATACTAGTATACTTACTACTACAATAGAATTATGCCAATAATGTGTCAAAATTTAATATTGATAAGTTACAAACATTTTTCTGTGGAAATTAAGTTTCAAAGAATCAATTGTTATATAACAATTTAAGTGGAAAATTTCCATTATTGAAATGTTAATATTTAACATTTTAGAGGTGTTCCAATGATTAAATATTCAAAACGAAATCAATTTAGTTCTAAACTTTCCCAAACTTTGTATTTCATTTTTAATTGAAGTCAAAAACCTTAAGATAAATTTTCTTGAATTTTTGATTTGTCTAACTATTTTTCACCATTTAATTCCATGAATAATCATAAAATCATGGAAAAATAGTAAATTATCATGAAAAATTCTTGTAATTTTTGTGTAACTATTTTACAGTGTACATAATCTAGGAAAAATATTAATATGTGTTTTCAAAAAGTTTAACACAAATTTTCTGATTTTTGTACATTTAAGTGTATTAAATCTTGGGAAAATAGAAGAAAAATAGCATACAAAAGATAAAAATCATCAAAAAATTTATGTATTATCCTAACATATTATAAGAGTTTCTGGTAAATTTTCATGAATTTTGGATGAGTAAAACTATTTTTCCTGTTTTTAGTCCATTATAAACACAAAAATTCAAAAAAAATAGATATACATTTTTAAAAATTCCCAAAATATTTTTCGGAGTCTTAAATATAAGGTACAAGCTGCGAAAAATAAGAAATAATATTTTCACATTTTCTAAAGTGGTTTTATGATTTATTAGAGCTAAATAAAAAGAAAATTAAAAACCATACTAAACAGTAACAAAATCGATGAAACTTTATGAGAGATGTTTATTAACGTAAAGGGTCATCCACAAATATTTCCAGAATTTATTTACAAGTTTAAGTATTTTATATGCTTTAACACTCTATTTTATTATTATTTTCATGTAAAAATAAAGAAAATATATATTGAGCTGAAAATTTCCAGAATTCAACTTCAAACAATTTAATAACAATGAAAAATTGTTTTCTTATTTTTGATGTCGAAAAACATGCCTAAAGGCTCAAACAATTATAGAGAAAACTTGATTCTTGTGATTTTGGTAAAAATTATTGATGTTACTTTGAGAATTTTTGCAACATGTTCCAAAGGCTTTTGAATCAAGATATTTTTATACCTCTTAATACATGATGTTAAGTGCTCAAGTTAATTTTTCCTTGATTTTTAGTGATGAATAAGATCTTTGAACATGCAATACAAAACTAGTATTCACAAAAATGTGCTGATTGAGCAACAGTTTTGTAAAAATTGCTAAAAATCGAAATATTTGAATTTTCCAGTGAGGTCAGATGGGTTGGAAAGCTAACTCA
Organism: Lactuca virosa; assembly: GCF_052849685.1. Taxonomy (NCBI): domain Eukaryota; kingdom Viridiplantae; phylum Streptophyta; class Magnoliopsida; order Asterales; family Asteraceae; genus Lactuca; species Lactuca virosa. The sequence goes on from NC_136433.1 coordinate 274,258,455, forward strand.
AAATTTTATATTTCAGGAAAAGAATCCCGAATTTTGGTTAAGAAATGAGTGAGATATGACAGTTTAAAGTCAGGTAAAGAAATCTGGCAGATTGCATGCATGATGATTGGTTAGAAAAGTGAGTTTTCATCATTTCCTTGAGTAAATCTTTTGAAGTATTTTAAATATATCATGATAAACTCATATTTTAGTCATGTTTCCAGAGATCAAAAGATTAAAACTTATCAAAATGTATACATGAATTTATGAACAAAATTTTGTTTCTCAAAAACTCTTAACTTGAGTTTGATGTTTTAATCCTTAAAATCGATTTTTGCACTAAGATCATGAACATGAAACCTTGTTTATCATACATGCATGGTGTTAAAACACATCCATCATGTTCTAAAAACCATTTTAACAAAAATAAAATAAGTTTGAAGAAGATGAAGAAGGAGAAAGTGTAAGAAAAAGAGCAAAACTTGAAGAAAAAGTGAAGTAGAAATCGATTTTACCTTCAAGAATACCACAAGATGATGAAGATTTCGAGTTTGAGGAGTGTTCTTGGGTTTGTTTTCTGGAAAATTTCATGGTTCTTAGAGGGAGGAAGAGAGAATGGAGTGGTGTTTGGAGAGAAAATTTAGAGAGAAGGTAGAGAGAGTTTTCTAGAGAGAGAAAGAAGAGAGATGTGTGTGTGTTGGAGAATGAGAGTGTGTGAGAGAGAGATATATGGGAAGAGAGGGGTCCGAAATTTTGAGTATAATAACCCTTTCTCATTCATTTTGTTTTATAAAATTTAAGTTATTTTATAAAATATCTAAATTTTATATAAAATGTGCACTAAAATCAAGTTTTTATTCATGAAACCTTGATTTTTGACTTATAAATTAAGGATGAATGTTAATGACTTAAATTTTTATTTTCCTTGATTATATTTCCCTGAATTTAATTGTTTTAAGATAATATTATAAGTTTCATAACTATTTTTATAGAATTCTTGATGTTAAACTTTATAAAATTTAGGTTTTAGGGTTTTTAGGGTTTTGAGAATTAATAAATCTTTAGATATCAAAATCAATAGAATCTTTGAGACTTCAATTTATCTTATGGTATTATAACTCTTTTATAGTTATAAATAATATTTGTAACTTATTTTTATCGGTTTATTGGCATTCTATGTAGTGATTCCGAGATTCAAGCGAAATTGAGGAATCAAGTATACTAGTCCTAGTCTTCAAATTTGACTTAAGTTTCTATGAGACTTTGAACTAACTTCTACTTCTAGGTCAAGTGCATGATGTGTGTACATGATTCATGAAATATTGTTCGAGTCAAAGAGTGATCCAAATATGGATAGTCACTACAGCTTAGTAGATGTAGAATTCACATATCAAGGTGAAATCTAAGTACACCATCCATTGTTTCTATCTGTTTCCAAGTTTCTAGTAGGTTATAACTTAGCTTCTAATTACTAAGTCTAATATGTGTTGTGCCTATATGTGCAACTAAGTTTATCAAATCTAGAACTAACTCGAATTTTGACGGTTGTCACAGTCTCCCCCGGTTGAAAGAATTTCGTCCCGAAATTCAATTCGTGACACATTCTATTAGAACTCAGCCGAATACAATTGTATAATTGGAGAGATGATGACTTGAAGAGCTCTTTGATTATTTTGGGTTAATTCCTCAAGGGAACAGCCCAACTCTTTAGCTATAATCAAATTAATGGTTCCCTAATTCGAGTTCTACAGTCTAGATTGCGAGAAATTAGGATCATGGAAATCATGATCCAACCATGGCGACCTAGTTGAAAAAGATTATATAGTTAGATATTATCTAACTTAAAAGAACGTTATAAGTTTTGCTGAAGCACCAACTGCACTGAGTGTTAAATCCGCATTGATGCTTAAGTCGCATTCTAAATTAACACTAAGTGTAACTTCGCCGCTTAAAAAAAAGAAGAGATTAGGAACAATTTGCTCACTTTCGGGTTGGCTACTAAATCTGGAAAAGATACATTCCAAAATAAGAAGGGGTACCACGAATGAAAGTGAAGCGGTCGAGGGTAAGTTCGTAAAAATACGTAGTAAGGGTAGGCAACGAAGTTTTGGTACATCTCAAATGTAAAGGCTAATTAAGTGTCGTCGACAAAATAAATTACGAAATGATTGAGCATCTCCGAGGCTATAATTACTACTACGGTTACTCTTACAATAATAAAACCTTATTCGAAGAATAAATATATTTAGAGAGTCATTGTTGCAAATGGAAGCGATGAAAGTTTATGATAAGTTAAATCACATTGTGTAGATAGCATTTTAAGTGTTTAGAAGTGATAAAAATCTCACTGTTATCAAAATGTGTGTTTAAAAATGATAATTAATCTCACTATTATCAAAATGTGTAATAATTCCAAGATAATGAAGATACATGTGTGGCGATCCAACAAAGTAGTAAAATACTATAAAGATTAATTAAGGTTAAAGGTTTAAGTCGTCATTAAAGGAATTTGTATAGAAATATTTGTATTAAACTTTTGAGAAATTGTCCAATTGTCTAAGTCAGGACAAATTCAAGCTTACGGGTCAGACTATTTATGAAAACAAGTTTGAGAGTTTAGGGACTCACTGAAAATTGCAAAGTAAAATACTATTTTAAGAAAGGTGTAAAAATGTTAATCTTTGAAAATAGTGCATTCATAGTTTAGTGTTTATACAAAAACAATCATTTAGAGAATAGATAATCGTAAAATTCAAAACTTTTGATGTATTTAAAGAAAAGAAGAAACATAAGGAAATATATCCTTCACATATATTTTGCAGATATAGAAAAATTATAAGCATAAGGGTATTCATCTTTGTATTACTTATAAGGAAAAATACAATGAAAATTGCATTTTATATAAAGTTTCTGAATTTAGAACGAAAGTGCAAATGTAAATAAGGATCACTTGTTTATAGAGATTTCAAAATAAAAACAAGATGTATATGATAAAAAGGCGTAATTGAATATATCAAAGTTGACTAAATAAAAATTATTCCTCACGGCTATACATGTATTAATTGCTCAAAACGAAAGGATAGACTTCTAGTATGTATGTGTACAAACATGATACCAGGAGAAGCAAAATAGACAGAAACAAAGTTAGACAATGTATTATGTTACTATTATGGGTGTGCGAGATCTAAAGTCATAAGGAGAGCAAGAAATCAAGTGCGGGGGAAAGAAAAAGGAAGGTAGCGGCGGCAATGATTGTTATTGTTAAAATTATAAGAACAATACCTATAGGTAGATTAAAACCAGGTTGAGATATATTTCAAACTTCAATATGTGATGTATATTGATGATTAATAGAAATGAAGAAGTTTTAAAGTGTTTTCTAAGGTTTGCTAAAAATTCACGAGTTATCTATTAAGTTAAACTCCATTTGTGAAAAAGAAGAAACACTAAAACTTGTAATTGAAAATCTGACAGTTTTGACCTTTTTGACTGGGGTCTAACAATGGTTAAAACGGATAAGGTAAAGACTTAACATATTTAGATGAATAATCGTGCATTGTCAAAAGTACGTCGCTGGAAGTTTAAAAGTGAACACTAAGTTTTGCAATGCTGTAAGTTTTATAAACTTTACAAAGTATAAAAGTAATTTGAAATAAAATAAATAAATGACGTATGTTGGAAATGTAGGAATTAGAGATTTCTTATAAACATGTTTGAATTAGAAAGTTGTAAAAATACCATGTTGGGTTTCAGGAAAACACATTTAAGTAAAGTAAAATGCCTAAATGAGAAAGTGGTCAAAAGAGCCAAAACAAAACTCGTTTGAAAGATCCGGTGAAGCTTTTACACGTAATATGAACTTCAATGTCATATGTCTAAGTTTTATAGCATAGAATTTAAACACTTTTATAAAAGAAAATGTTTCTAAGTTTTTAGAAAACGTGTCAAAATGGTAATCAAGGTTTAAAATGGTGTATATGCCTTTAAAAGCACATCAATCAATTGAAATGAATTTGAAATGAAATTGAAATAGCAAGGTTAAAAACCAATATTGGTTAAATTGAGTTTTGAAGAAAAGCGTTAAGTTAAAGCAAGTTGTCAAAAGAGTTTTAGCGAGAATATGGCTTAAATTGTTAGGAAATGTATACTAAGTTGAATGAAGTGGTTATAAAATATTTTATCGATGATAAATAAAACCGATGAAGCGAAATAATTTTTCGATGGAAGATTAAGAAGTAAGGAATAAGTATGTTAGTGTAGCTGATCGTACCTAAATACTAAGGCGAGTACAAGGCGAGTATAAGACGAGTACCGATGTCTTTTTCCCTAAGATAAAGGGCAAGAAAAAAAATTGTTTGAAAAACGTTTTATGGTGTCAATGCAGTTTACGACCTTTTATAGAGGTCAAAGGGACATCTTATGTTAAGTTTTAAGCTCAAGGTGGAAACAACCTAGAGCTAAGTTGTAACGTAGTAATAAGGTCTCACGTATGGGTTAAACCTCCGTATCTCCTCGTGAGTTGAATCCGGAATGCCCGCCAATGGTATCCAAGTGATTATTTAGTGGAGACTCATCTACCTCCTTACGTGATGCTCCAATTCTCATCCGTGTCGATATCAAAACGCTTTTTCATAGTTGTAACTCTAGTACGAAGACGATGAAGAGGTATAGAGGAATAATTCGTATAGGTTTCGACTTATGATTATTACTAGTGTATATCTAGCTACTAACCTTACATCTAAAGTCAATAGCTACCAAGGAATACTCATTCTCAGTACTAAGTGCATTGCTCCTAGAGTGGCTAGTGATATAACTTAAGTGGTTAACCTAGCACTTGATAAGGGACAAGAATATTTCTAAATAAAGGCATTGTTATAAAAGTGCACTTAGTTTCTAAGTGTATCTAGATGAATGCCTATAATATGCAATGCCCGTACGCACACCGAAAAATTTTGTTTTTCAATAGTTTAAGTTGAAAATTGTTTTGAACATAATTCTACTATAACCGTTTCCAGCCTCACATTAACTTTCCTTAATTAAGCATAGTTGGCCAGGCTATACTTAATTAAAGTCCAATAATGCGTACTCGAATTAGTTATACCAGTAGTATGTTCTATATTTTAAAAACGTTTAGAAATTTTTTGGCTATAGTTGTGGTTTTCCAAAGGAAAACCGGTATTCTCTATAACCTTCGGCTCTGATACCATTTCCTGTCACACCCCGCTAAAGCGGAAACACAGGGCGTGGCAGTATAGAGGGTTTCATCGCAAAAGTTAAAAGACAACACCAACCATAGTATTAAAAATCATTACAAATTCACAATGGGTTTGAACAACTTTTAAAAGAAATTACAATGTAAATTGAAATACAACACATGCGAATGCTCCTAAAAGTGAAGTGTCCCTAAGTGCCACTTACTCGATGATTCCTGAAAAAGCATGTAAAACGAGCGTCAACTATAAAAATAGTTGGTGAGTACTCACAGATAAACAAAATAATACTGGTTCCATGAATTGAAATCAAAGTTTTGATAAAAGTTTCCAATAATAAAAGTATATTGTTAAAATGAGTAAATAAGTTTGTAAAAACAAAGTTCTTTGTCATCATGAGAGATAAGGTATGTTGCCCAAATAAGATGCAACATTCATATTCTCATGGAAGAATAAGTTCGTTACTCAAACGAGTAAACAAGTTTCATTGCTAAAATGAGCAATCAATTTCGTTGCTACAAGGAGAAAACAATTTCATTGCTAAAACATGTATATAAGTTTTCAGTAATAAAAGTTCGTTGTTGTAATGAGAAACAAAGTTCATTGCTATAATTAATAACAAGTTTATTGCTATAACGAGAAACGAGTTTGTATGTGTATGAGCAAACAATGAGTCTCAACCAAACCTATGACCGAAGCCCTATCAAGATCTATGCTTATCGTTCCATAGATGAATATGGTATCATGCACTCCAGCAATAGGGCGAGTGAGGAATTGTCAATTCCTAATAGCGCTATCCATAATGACCATTGGCTCAAAGAGTTAATGGTTAGAGATAAGGGAAGGGCCTTAGTACGATAAGTTCTCATGTTCCGTGTTGCATAGACATACATAGAGAGACATAGCAATAAAATAGCAATCATGTTTGATACAAATCAATTTAAATACAACATTCAAATAATAGATTTTCGGGACATGCTTTTCCACCCAAAAACATAAAAACTGAAAATAGGGGAGTGCGTGAATACTCACAAGTGAGATGATGCAAATGGTGCCTTGATCTACGCTCCACTCGTACCACTATCGTTTTTCCTACAACGACGTTACACACTAATGAGTCCCTAATTGAAATCTAATACTAGTATACTTACTACTACAATAGAATTATGCCAATAATGTGTCAAAATTTAATATTGATAAGTTACAAACATTTTTCTGTGGAAATTAAGTTTCAAAGAATCAATTGTTATATAACAATTTAAGTGGAAAATTTCCATTATTGAAATGTTAATATTTAACATTTTAGAGGTGTTCCAATGATTAAATATTCAAAACGAAATCAATTTAGTTCTAAACTTTCCCAAACTTTGTATTTCATTTTTAATTGAAGTCAAAAACCTTAAGATAAATTTTCTTGAATTTTTGATTTGTCTAACTATTTTTCACCATTTAATTCCATGAATAATCATAAAATCATGGAAAAATAGTAAATTATCATGAAAAATTCTTGTAATTTTTGTGTAACTATTTTACAGTGTACATAATCTAGGAAAAATATTAATATGTGTTTTCAAAAAGTTTAACACAATTTTTCTGATTTTTGTACATTTAAGTGTATTAAATCTTGGGAAAATAGAAGAAAAATAGCATACAAAAGATAAAAATCATCAAAAAATTTATGTATTATCCTAACATATTATAAGAGTTTCTGGTAAATTTTCATGAATTTTGGATGAGTAAAACTATTTTTCCTGTTTTTAGTCCATTATAAACACAAAAATTCAAAAAAAATAGATATACATTTTCAAAAATTCCCAAAATATTTTTCGGAGTCTTAAATATAAGGTACAAGCTGCGAAAAATAAGAAATAATATTTTCACATTTTCTAAAGTGGTTTTATGATTTATTAGAGCTAAATAAAAAGAAAATTAAAAACCATACTAAACAGTAACAAAATCGATGAAACTTTATGAGAGATGTTTATTAACGTAAAGGGTCATCCACAAATATTTCCAGAATTTATTTACAAGTTTAAGTATTTTATATGCTTTAACACTCTATTTTATTATTATTTTCATGTAAAAATAAAGAAAATATATATTGAGCTGAAAATTTCCAGAATTCAACTTCAAACAATTTAATAACAATGAAAAATTGTTTTCTTATTTTTGATGTCGAAAAACATGCCTAAAGGCTCAAACAATTATAGAGAAAACTTGATTCTTGTGATTTTGGTAAAAATTATTGATGTTACTTTGAGAATTTTTGCAACATGTTCCAAAGGCTTTTGAATCAAGATATTTTTATACCTCTTAATACATGATGTTAAGTGCTCAAGTTAATTTTTCCTTGATTTTTAGTGATGAATAAGATCTTTGAACATGCAATACAAAACTAGTATTCACAAAAAGGTGCTGATTGAGCAACAGTTTTGTAAAAATTGCTAAAAATCGAAATATTTGAATTTTCCAGTGAGGTCAGATGGGTTGGAAAGCTAACTCAAAATTTTATATTTCAGGAAAAGAATCCCGAATTTTGGTTAAGAAATGAGTGAGATATGACAGTTTAAAGTCAGGTAAAGAAATCTGGCAGATTGCATGCATGATGATTGGTTAGAAAAGTGAGTTTTCATCATTTCCTTGAGTAAATCTTTTGAAGTATTTTAAATATATCATGATAAACTCATATTTTAGTCATGTTTCCAGAGATCAAAAGATTAAAACTTATCAAAATGTATACATGCATTTATGAACAAAATTTTGTTTCTCAAAAACTCTTAACTTGAGTTTGATGTTTTAATCCTTAAAATCGATTTTTGCACTAAGATCATGAACATGCAACCTTGTTTATCATACATGCATGGTGTTAAAACACATCCATCATGTTCTAATAACCATTTTAACAAAAATAAAATAAGTTTGAAGAAGATGAAGGATGAGAAAGTGTAAGAAAAAGAGCAAAACTTGAAGGAAAAGTGAAGTAGAAATCGATTTTACCTTCAAGAATACCACAAGATGATGAAGATTTCGAGTTTGAGGAGTGTTCTTGGGTTTGTTTTCTGGAAAATTTCATGGTTCTTAGAGGGAAGAAGAGAGAATGGAGTGATGTTTGGAGAGAAAATTTAGAGAGAAGGTAGAGAGAGTTTTCTAGAGAGAGAAAGAAGAGAGATGTGTGTGTGTTGGAGAATGAGAGTGTGAGAGAGAGAGATATGGGAAGAGAGGGGTCCGAAATTTTGAGTATAATAACCCTTTCTCATTCATTTTGTTTTATAAAATTTAAGTTATTTTATAAAATATCTAAATTTTATATAAAATGTGCACTAAAATCAAGTTTTTATTCATGAAACCTTGATTTTTGACTTATAAATTAAGGATGAATGTTAATGACTTAAATTTTTATTTTCCTTGATTATATTTCCCTGAATTTAATTGTTTTAAGATAATATTATAAGTTTCAGAACTATTTTTATAGAATTCTTGATGTTAAACTTTATAAAATTTAGGTTTTAGGGTTTTTAGGGTTTTGAGAATTAATAAATCTTTAGATATCAAAATCAATAGAATCTTTGAGACTTCAATTTATCTTATGGTATTATAACTCTTTTATAGTTATAAATAATATTTGTAACTTATTTTTATGGGTTTATTGGCATTCTATGTAGAGATTCCGAGATTCAAGCGAAATTGAGGAATCAAGTATACTAGTCATAGTCTTCAAATTTGACTTAAGTTTCTATGAGACTTTGAACTAACTTCTACTTCTAGGTCAAGTGCATGATGTGTGTACATGATTCATGAAATATTGTTCGAGTCAAAGAGTGATCCAAATATGGATAGTCACTACAGCTTAGTAGATGTAGAATTCACATATCAAGGTGAAATCTAAGTACACCATCCATTGTTTCTATCTGTTTCCAAGTTTCTAGTAGGTTATAACTTAGCTTCTAATTACTAAGTCTAATATGTGTTGTGCCTATATGTGCAACTAAGTTTATCAAATCTATAACTAACTCGAATTTTGACGGTTGTCACACATATGCCCGAAGGTGTATTCGAATCCCTCAAACCAAGGCTCTGATACCAACTTGTAACGACATGATTTTTCAAAAAAAAAAATTCAATTTTAAAACTCATAAAACATATGTCCCATCCTTCATTCTCAAAACAACCAACAAGTTTTCAATACAATTATTCAAATCTAGGATCCACAATCATAGCTTCATATCAAGAGTGTGTGTACCATCACGCCGGTGCCTTCCTGCGATCCTCGGAAGTACCTGAAACACATAACACATAACACGGTAAGCACGAATGCTTAGTGAGTTCCCCAAAATACCACATACAGCAATTCGCCACTCGAGGCTATACTCTGTAAGACCCTCCGGTCTATGTGTCTCAGCGGGACCCTCCAGTCCCGTAGCTCGTTGGACCCTCTAATCCGCTCTAGCTCGTTGGACCCTCCCGTCCGGTCTGATTGAGAACCCTCTGGCCTCATAGTTCGTTGGACCCTCCAGTCCGGTCTAAGCAACAAATAATATAGCATACAATACATATCACACAATCATGCATATCTCAAGCAAGCACATAAGACCCTCTGGTCTCATATAACTACCAATCTAGGTAAAGTATAGTGAGAAGACTCACCTTGAAGTGAGCAAGCTAATACACCTCGTACACGAATCACCGATCTAGCCTCCGCGTAATACATGCGATGATTATCTCTAATTAGACCATAATACTAATAAACTCATTCTAACCCATCTTTAACTCTTGGTAAGGGCAGAAGACCCTTCTACCCCTCCATGATCCCCATTGCTCATATTTGGTCAAAGCTCCAAAAGTCAACAAAAGTCAGACTTGAGTCAACAGTCCATGTTGACTCAACTCGTCGAGTGCACCGGGAAGACTCGTCGAGTTCCCTGGTTCCCTTAGGGACCTTGTGAAGACCAACTCTACACGTCGAGTAGGCCCGTCTACTCGTCGAGTCACAGCGTGCTCAGACTTATCGGGACAAACCCCAAGCGACTCGTCGAGTCAGCTCATGGACTCGGCGAGTGCATCCAGTTTATATTCCCATTCAGACGTCTTAGGGCAGATCTATCAATCCAAACTCTAGATCTAGGCTCCCTAGGCTCGAATGTCACGTAATGCTTCGATCTTTACGTTCATGCATGGCATATTTGCTCCAATATGCCATTACAAGCTCCAAAGAACGTTGAAAGCACATGAGCTTGCCTCTAGCTTAATAAAGCTTGACTCTTTGGGCTCTCAAGGCCTCCTATAGTCCAGATATGAGGTCCTAACCTCAAACCATGCTCAAATAACTCAAGGACACAAGATGATTGGAAGAAAACCCTAAAAGCTCCCAAAATGGGATCTAACAAACAAGAGGTCAAGATGAGAGCCTTATACCTCTGAATAGTAGCAGATGATAGAAGAATGCAAGATCCACAGCCTCCTCTTGATTAGATTCACCAACTCTTCCAATCTTTCCTCCAAAAAGCTCAAGAATGCTCAAGATGGCCTTTCTCTCTCTCTCTCTCTCTCTCTCTCTCTCTCTCTCTCTATGCACGAAAAGGGCAGGTTAGGGTTTCTCTCTGGGGAAGGTGGCCGCAAGGGAGGCTATAAGTGCCTTTAAATAGGTTTCAAACCGGGGGATCTAGGGTTTTCTCTCCCAGCGCCTACTCGACGAGTCTACTCCCGAACTCGTCGAGTAGATCATTAAATGCACGTGGCCATCCCGTCTCTACTCGGCGAGTTATAGCACCAACTCGTCGAGTAGGTCAATGATCCTCAAAAATAAATACTTAAAATACTATACCTGGGAATCCGGATGTTACACTATAAATATCAAGAAAACCCTAGGAGAGAGGCTATGAAATCGAAATTCATACATAAAATTAGGGTTAAATACCTTTTGATTATTATTGTAAATAATCAAAATAGAATCCTTCTTCTAGATCTTGGAAGGCTAGCACCAAATGAATTGATGCCTCTAATGGCTTGTACCCAAAACTCTAATAGCAAGAAGACTTGAGGAGAGAAGAGACTAGATCATAAATTCAACTCTATGAAAGCAAGTAAAGGTGTGTGGAAAATAGGCACCCATGGTGTCCTATTTATACTTGCTAAAGGAAACTCCCATTGAAACCAAAGAGTCCTTTGAATGATTAATTGTAATTAATCTTATAATTAAATCCAAATCAATTCTATTTAATCAATTAGTCATTACTATTTCCAATTAATATATTAATCATATAATATATTAATACATAATATATTTTAATTTCCAATTAGTTTATTATTCATATAATAAACTAACAAATTATCCTCTATCTCTAACTGTCATTCTAATTAGTTACTAGTTTTGAGGGCAACCCGAAAAGGACTTTGTTTCTAATTCAATAATATACCAATTTAGTTATTGGCTTAGACACCTTAATCCAACAGTCTCCCACTTGGATAAGTCTGTAACTACAATTACAAGTATAGACCTTGAAATAAACAACAAAGAGTGTTTTCCAAAGCCACTGCCAATTCTGATTCAAATCAGCTATTGGCCCTAAGATTAGTGATCAACTGTTACTTCATTCATTTAAGATATTGTATGAACATGAGACATGGATCAGAATCAATCTCATGTCCAAAATTATGTTTCCCGATTTGTAAAAACTTTATTGGACTTCAAATTGAACACATCAATTAGTCCTGGCTGGGCCCAACACTATATAGTCAACATCAAATCATCGAGGGGCCTAATGATATCACTTTTCTTGTTAGGGTAAAAGGAACAAATTACTTTGACTATATAGTGATACAATTCACACATCAAATCAAACATGGAATAACTCTTTATAACACCCAGTTACGAGATGTGTTTGAGTAAACCAATGCACAATTGATCTATAAAATATGAACTATATATCTATGTTTAAGAATAGAAGATATTATCATCTTAGTATTACTCATGACAAGATCAATGAAGTAATCTCTAAGAATGAGTTTATCCAATACTTAAAATCTCTATTTTCAAAGTACTCATGAATGTTGTAGCAACTCAAATTGCAATGTATTAACCTCAATCGACAATCTACAATCAATTCATGACAGTCTTAATTCACTACTTACTTCCAAAAGTATGAACGATTGTGGAATTTTGAATAATATTTAAATTATGCAGGGATGTAAAACATGCATAGTGAAACACAACAATAAATTAATTAACTATGGCATCCTACCCATTGATCATAGATAAATCTCTATTATTTAATCACCATAATAATTATGAATTTATTCATTGTATAATGTTTTAAGTAATCAACTAACCACTTGAATTAGATAACATCAGTCATGCAATGTCCTGAACATGTATACTATGTCTCTCGATGGTGCTTCCTTTATGAATAGATCAATTAGACATTAGTCCAATGATGCTCAATTCACGATTCTAAATTCTTATCACTATCCAAGATATGGTGGAATTCCAACTTTACATGCATTGATTTATTGTGATATCAAGATTCTAAAGTCTCAAAGACTGATTCCCGATATTACGAAATATTCCATTGGAACTTTGTTACTAGAAACAATTCCATGCTAATGTGGTCTCAATTTCAAGGTACACTCATTGAACACCTTACTTACATTAAAGTTTCCAACTCACATGTAGATTATAGCCAACTCTTATTATGGAGACATTTCCATATACTCATCTCCCATTATGGAATCATTTCCATATTCCCATATGAACATCAATTCTGACCAATAATCATCTCGATCCAAAGCGTGTCACTATGGTTCTTCCAAAACAATACCATACTTCCAACTGTCCACAAGCAACCAATCTTCAGTAAACCTCATAATATTCTTGACAGTTTGTTTAATAAGTCTAGTCACTTAAAATTCTAGTCTTTTTTCTCACAATGCTCAGAGCATTTGAAAAATTAGAATAAACAAATATTATAGCACATGTAATCGATCCTATATCCAAAGCATATGGGACTCGATTCAATATTACAAGGGTCCAATATCTATTCAATTTCTTGCTATAATATTTCCATATATCGAATCTCCAATGTTGAAGCATTTCAACATGCTATTCATATGTGCCTTTGACTAAGTTCCATTAAACTATTTAATCTAAAACTTTAGATATGTAACGAAGTATGAGTGCCATCTCCCTTATGCTTACTATAGCATAACAGTTCCTAACTTTTTCAACTTGTACATTAGAGACATTGTTCCCTATCGATAGTATTGTCAACATGCAATACCAGGCATAACAATTATGCTCCCACTAGCTTTGACAGGTACTCAGAAATCAACTGGACTTCTAGAAATCAATACCTTTTTGACTTTATCATGGAAGTACAAATTCCTATTCACGATGCTTCGTCAATCCTCTAATTAGGCTTCTTAAGCTTATGCACTTTATCTGGATAATGTATGTGTTCAACCTCTTTCAAGACGTGATAAACATATCTCCTGAAAGTTTAAACAATTCCTTGCCATTCCCCACAATTCAAAATATGAAGAGGGATGACGTAATCATATTGTGAATTTGAGAATGCAATTAACACAACCAATATCCATGTTGATCTTTATTAGATCCTTAAAATCTATCAATGAAAGTGTTTCCTCATAATCATTTTCATGAACTAGAGCGAAACCTTTTGTCACCTAGATTCGAAGGTGCATATGTTCCCATCCGTGTAGAACTTTATTTTTCAACCTACAGTCATAAGACAAGGTTTAGGACAAACCAAAAGCACGTTTAGTTCTCCTTCATGGACTGAACTTCACTTATTCTAAATTTTTTGCCTTACGACAGCTCAAGGAGCCCACCGGTGCTTTCATGTTGTTAGCAACTCACTTATATTGATCAGTGTACTTTCACTGACCAACGTGCTTTACCTTTTGCAGTTAAATAAAGAACATAGAACTCATAGGTGCTGCCAACTCAACAGGAAATGCACATAAATTAGAATAAAACACAACAAGTTATCAACCTCAGGTCGCGTGCTAGTGATAACTAAAAGGATCATTGTTGGTTGACTCTTAAAACTATCAAGATCAATAAGATTCCCATTGACTTCTTGACATATGAGTTTTTCTCTCAAGAAGCGTTCCTTGATGAGCTAAAACAAATATTCAAAATTTCGTGTGGATTTCCGACAAGAAAACACTTCATAGAATAGGTATCAGCTTGTTTTTCGATCAACGAAAACATCACAACTCCAATTCCAAATGTGCTAGAGTAAGAAAACATTATTACTCCATATTTTACGAGGTTTTGTTATCCTTCTTATTTTTGAAATGAGTTTCAAGATATGATTCACTGTTACTAGAGCATGACTCTAAAACTTTGATTGGGAACAAAGTATAACTCGTCTTACGATCGGATCATTTATAACAATGTTCTATTCCTATTCTTAGTCATACAATTGCACTAAGATGTTCTTGGAGGATTTATTGTGATACAATTCCACAATTACTAAGACGATCATAAAACATGATACTAAATCATTCTCCTTTCTTTTCAGATTGGAGAATCTTTTATCTATTCGTTCGGCTACTCTTTGAACTTTTCAAAAGTATTAGAATTTTGTTTAATATTATAAACAAAACCATATTTATTGAAACATCAGTAAATCATGACGAATAGAGTTATCGTCCTTTGTGGTGGATCTGAAGAGTGCATATCAACATGTACTAGATTCATTAGTCCTTCACTTGCCTCACATAAAGATGTGAACAATGATTTGAGTCATAATTTTCCAATGAACAAGAATCTCATATATAATACAATTCGAATTGTATCTTCCAATTATCAGTGATGAGATTTCCTTTCACTTGGTTAATTATGATATTACCACAAGTGATATTATAAGAATCAAATCCACAATTAATATTGATATTACTAGAAACATAACCAACACTTTTATTAATGTCATTGCAAGGAAATAAGATAAGGCAACTATGTAAACCAAAACTTCATTTTACTGCTAAAAAGAAAATTGGAACTTGTCCTTATAATGCATAAAATTAAAAACTATATTTCTAGACATCTCTGAAGAGTAATAGTAATCTATTAAATTATCCTAACTCCCTAGTAGTAGCTCAAAATTCTGACCATCGAACCATGTGACCAAAGTCCATTTCCCACGATTAGATTTACCTCACTTCACTTAAGCTTCCTTCTCCCTTTTAGATCATGCAATACCATAAAAATGTGATCATCACATTATGTATTAAGAGTCTAAGAATAGGAACTTATAAAACAATGGAGTTAGACATTGGATGTAACAGAAGTAGAGTCATACGAATTGACTTTACCATCTCTGAGATCATTCAGGTACTTTGGGCAGCTTCACAACCAATGTCCCTTCAATCGGAAATTAAAACAAATGGACTCTTTGGGTTTAAAACATGGAAAAATCCTAGAACAAGCATTTCTCTTAACCATACGATCAAACGGTTTAACCTTAGACGACCCCTTTTCATTGGGAATTTTTTTTTCTGGATCACCAATGTCACAATTGCCAATGTACGTGGAAACCTTGGAATCAGACCCAATAAGCATCTCTGCTTCAGATGTGTTGTTAAGCATTCATGCCTCAATAACCACCAAAATTTGGGTCAGATCTATTAGGGTCACATCGAGATTCCTCATATGAAAGTTCTTAACGAACTGACCATACGACTTATGAAGCGAGATAAGAACCAAATCAATGGCTTGCTCCCTTGGAAATATGACACCCATCCTATCCAATTTGTCGATGTACGACTTCATTTTCAGAACGTGCGCACACACAAAATTTCCATCTTCATGTTTACATGCCAAAAGGGCTTGAGTTGTTTCATATCTTTCAACTGGTGATGTTGGGAGAGTCACAGGAGGAGGAGGAGGAGGTGAAAGAGTTGAAGAGAGATGATGTCTAGTTCCACCATATCCTAAGGAAGGGAATACATTTTCAACTTGGCTTGAACGTGTAAGATCATTGTTAGGTGCATTTTGTGCACCTTGTTGCACACCTTTTAGTCCCTTTTGTGCATCCATTTAGCATAGCTGTCTTTCATTTTTGTTTGTCACAACTAGCATTTCTAGCTAGGAAATTCTGTCCTCATGTAAACATCAACTATTGTAAGACTTGTACCCTAAGTGGATATCATACTCTATGCTCAATCAAAATCATCCATTTGAATCAAAACTCCTGAGTGAAGTTCAAAACCTAATACAATGCATCTCATATATTTAACTAAGGGTTTGAAACCCTAAATATCCCGGTTCGAATTTAGTATGGACTAGGATCCTCTTATTGGGCCTAATGGGCCAGTAAACCTTCTATTTGGTGATTTTGGTCCAATGAAACCCATTTGGGCTCTAGTTGGGCCCACATTCGTCAAACCATAGCAATTTGGCCATGTTGGGCCTAAAATAACTCACTTATTTATCATAAACCTTGATGGGCCGTGAACCCATCTCCTCATCTCAATTGGGCCGTGAATCCATCTTCTCGTTTGCAATTGGGGCGTGAACCCCATCCTTCCCCATTCACGGCCCACTTTCAAAAAAAAAAAGAAAAAAGAAAAACAATGGGATATTAGGGAGTGCCACCTCACTAATGACCAAAAAATAATAAGGTAATTACATCTCATATCTCCATACAATACACAACATGTATCCATGCAAACTCATGTTTCCATAAAATATCTTGTCACCCTCTTCTTCTTCTTCTATTTCTCGGCCATAGAGCACCACCATCACTCTCATTTCCTCCTTCACTCTTAAATAAAAAAACTCTCTTTTCCTTTCTTCCTAAAAAACCGTGGATATGTGTGTGCTCAAGAAGGTCCCTCCAAGTCACATACTATGTAAGATACTTCACTTTTAACTTGGATAAATCCATCTTATGTCTAGATCTTCACCAAAACATCACAAATCTTGTGTTATACTCCTAAAATCATCATATTTTCGAGGATCCTCTCAAGAAAGCTTCTAGGGCCGAGATCCTTCTCAATCTTCATCCAAGGTCGAAAACAACAACCCAAAGTGAGTTCATATCCCCTATTTTCAGTTTTTACTATGTTTTGGAGGAGAATACAAGTTCTCTTGTGTAGATCTATGTGTGTATGCATGATATTGTGTGTTTTTCATGTTATATATGTAATTATGTGTCATAAACTCCATGAACTTAAAGATCTACTAAAAGATAATGCTATTTGTAGAACATAACACTCATTTCAACTTATCTTATAAGGAAATGGTTTTAAAATACATACAAGTTACTTAAAACTAAGAAAATTGCATAAGAGGGCCAAAAGTGACAAAATGGCCAAAAATGGGTATATTTGTGTAACTCACGGTTAGTAGGAGTTCAAAAAGGATTATTTTTGCTAAAAATGGTTAGTTACGGTATTTGAGATCCTACAAGGACTAAAAATGTAAAATTTTTCATAATTGGGCTTTATTTGGGCTTCTCACGGCCTTAGGCCAAAAATTGTAACTTTTTGGGCTTTTGTGGGCTTAAGTGTCATTTTCAACATAGTTGTGTCAAAAATGTAAATTTTTGCTAAGAAAAACTAAGAATATGAATTTGTTAGAACTTGGGCCAAAAAGATAAAATTATTTACAAATGGGCCAAGAGTGCACATTTTCATAAAAATCAAGCCAAAAATGATATTTTGACAAAAAGGGAGTTAAAAACATTATTTTTAGAAAAACTAGCCTTAAATGCAAGTTTTGTTCTTAAAAGGGGCATAAAATGTTACTTTTACCAAAAATGTGTCTTAACTGTAAATTTTCGGCTTAATGGGCCGAGAATGTCATTTTTACAAAAAGTGGGCCTTTTATGTCATTTTGGTAAATAATTGAGCTAAAACAAGCAATATAATAACAAACGGGCTAATTACGTCATTCTCATGTTTATTGGGCCTTAGTGACCAATTTATATGCTTGATAGGTCTTGTATACTCTTTACATGTTTATTGGGCTTTGTTGACCCATTTACATGCTCGACGGACCTTGGATACTCCTTGCGTGCTTTCTAGGCCTGTAAATAATATACATGTTAAATGGGCCTTAGTTGTCCTTTTACATATATATTGGGTCCGGGGTATATATAATCTCATTCCTTTTGAGCCTAGAAATGATTTATATGCTTAGCGGGCCTTAGTTGTCCACTTACATGTTCATTGGGCCTGGAATGTACCTTATATGTTTCTCTTCGCGTAAATTCGATTAAGGATATAGTGAGACGTGTCGGTTGGCACCTATTGAGTGTACGATCGTAGCCTGTAGTTATAACCAGAGTCTCTTGGAGGGAGATCGGGGGGTTTATGTATAGATCTATACGGGGGTGACACCCCACACCTGAGCTGTTCGCTACAGTTAGACTATACCAGTCTAGGGTGACAAAAACCTTATTCTATTCCGTCGGCGTCCAACAACGCCATGACAGGCGAAATTGTCATTATCTAGTATGGTTATAACGACTCACTTAGAGGAATTAACATTATAAAATTTACGGGAAACCATTCTCTTTTCTCTTTGGATTACTCGGTAACATACTCGCGCTGGTACTCAACCTCGGGGGTTGATATACCAGCATTCTCTTTCACATACAAGATCAGGTTGTCTGGGGTCATTGTCTTTGTATTCTCTTTGTTATTCTCTCCATTCTCTTTTTGCATTCTGGTAAACATTAACACACATGCATTAATACAAGATTGGACTCAAACATACTAACTGTTTTCAGAAAATATAGGGTTTTCTGGTGGTTACAAAGTTATACAAATCATTTTCTCAAACATGCTTATGAACTCACCAACATTTTTATGTTGACCTTTTTAAATTAACTTGTATTCTCAGGAAACCGTTGAGCAGGTTGGGCAGAACGAATTCATGGATATTTTGCTATATTTTGTTTCATCATACTTTAACTATTTTGGCATGTAATATTCAAAACACAATACTCGATGTAAACGATGAATGTTGTTATATTACATGTGTGATGATGATGATGTTATGTTTTAATTATATACTCTGTGATGATACTACAAAAAAGAAGTCACACTAAGCCCCCGGACGTTTCCGCCGTCTGGTTCGGGGGTGTGACATTGTTGCATTTCATCAAAGTCATGTTAGTCTCTAGAACAACCTTATTTGCACGCTTTTATGGTCTTTTCAGGTAAACCGGAGGTTGAAACACGCTTTGGGAGGTGCCGGGAAGCATGGGTAAAGATTCCGGGATGATTGGATGCAAAACGGAAAAGTCGGAAAAATCAAGATTGGACTTGGAAGCAGGAGCATACACAGGGCGTGTTCGATTTGCACTGAAATACAGACACGGGGCGTGTTTGACCAAAAAGGAACTGTTGACCATGCTGAACACGACCCATGTCAGTTTAGCTTATTTTGACCCGATCTGTGTTGACCATGCTGAACACGACCCGTGTCAGTTTAGCCTATTTTGACACGGGCCGTGTTCGACTCAAAAACTGCATTTTGACAGTTTTTCCTATCTTTCATATTACGGGATTAGGGTCATTTTTACACACACGCATCATTTCAGAGCACTATTGGTGAGAGGATTTCGAAGGCTTTTACAAGGATTTGATCATTTATCATTTGAGGAAACATTATTTCTCTTATTTGTAAGTTGTAATTGCATACTATTTCCATCTTTTCAACTTGTGATCTTGTTCTAGCCATGTGTGGCTAGAACCCTAGTTTCTCCAACTTCATGTTTTGACTTCTTAGTTGTGATTTCAATCATATGACTTGATGTTTGCTTTTAATTTATATCTAGTGAATTTGATTTTGCTTTAATCAAATGTTTGATTCTAATTGTTATTCTTATTGGCCATTTGAATTAGGGTTAGATCATTCAAGTTATTTAATCACAAAATCCGTAATTGTTTTGAGAATTGGACTAAGTAACAAGCACTAAACTGATTTCCATTAAATGAATTTAGTGTAAATCTTATTCACACACTCTTACACTCCCGAGCTTGTGAGGAGTATTGGGTGTTATTGGGAACATTCACATAAAGTTTAATGCAATCTTTTAATCTAATTCTAAGAGCTTGTTTAGATTAGGTTAGTAAGGTCAGGGTTAATCAAAGAGATTGTTTTGGTTAATTAATGTAGTGAATGAGAAGTGTTAGAGCTTGTTAACACTTTCAAGTACCAACTTAGATATAATTAAGCAAGTATCTAGTCATCTTTCAATCGCATTGCTATGTTTTCATACATAGAGTTGAAGTCCTTACAATTTCTGAATTTAATTCACTCGTTTAGTCGATTACTTGTGTCCTTAATTATTTGTTCTAATCATTGCATTCAAAACCCCCTCTTTATTATTGGTGACCAAAGTACCTTGCGCAAAGAGGTATAGACTGATTTTCCCGTGTCTCTGTAGATCGACCCTACTTTCATTGTACTACCTTTTAGTGCAATATAGTAATGTTCTTTTGGATTATATTGTACCCCTTTATTTGTTGGGTTTGACAAGCCTAACAATCATCTCCAGAAGACTGAGGAAAACCATTTCCATAAGAACGAGGAAGACCATTATTATCTTGATTTGACATCTAATATTGGGATAAGAGAGAATTCAAGTTAGTTGATTGTAATCCTTAATTATTAAACCATAATTAAATTAAGACTAAGATCCATATTTTCGATTCGACCTTTGAAGTGGAATGCCGTAATCAAATTCGAATGTATTTTAGGTAGGTAGAGTCATCTCACCAATTTCAATCACATGAAACTCCTAGATCTTTTGAGATTCATTGAATCTTATCAATGGCATGTTTAATCTCGATTATGCTCTTACCAATTGTGACTGGGATGCCAAGGATCACAATTAAGACGTGAATAACCATGGAAACCCGCTCAAACACCCTCAATCGATTTATGATCTCGCATTGATGTGCCGGTTAACCACACACACTCCATCAACAATCATAAACATGAGTTGTTTCACTATTTCACCTTTATAGTCCCAAATTAGTGTGTCGGTTAACCACACACGCTCCACTAACGACTCATGTGTGACAACCCGAAATTTCTAACTTATACATTCTTCATTTTTATTAAAGTTAGCCACGTTTCGCTATTTTGTAATGAAGTTTTGGGTCTATATGAGTGCTTGAGGCTTAGTATAACCTTGATATGAGTCTTAGGAAGGGTGAGAATGTGTGTAGCATCACTAAAACGAGCCAAACACACCCAACAAGGTGTGTGCGGCCGCACACCCGAGTGTGCGGCCAGCCAGCCGCACACAGCCAACCACACGCCCTCCTAGCCTCACACTCCAGCCTATATAAAGGACCCTAAGTCAACCATACACCCTTTTTCACACTCCTTCAAAGCTAGAGCATTTTCTCTCAAGAATTCTTCAAGTTTTCCACTCCGATCATCAAAACAAGTAAGTAAACATCCTTAGATCATTACTACAACACATTTGAAAGCCTTTTCCTTGAGTTTGATCCATGAAATCATCATTCTAGATGATCTTCATGTGTGTACGGCCGCACACACATCATGTGTGACCAAACGCACATCTTTTGGTCCTAAAATGGGCTTAAACACCCATCCAAGCTTAGCATCGACCAAAACACCTTCTTAGGACCATCACAAAGCCTTGGAAAATCGATTTGGACACATTTGTATGGGAGTGTACGGCCGCACACAGGCCTGGCCGCACACACCTGGCCGCACACGCCATGTGCAACCACACACACCCTTTTAAGGGTCCAAGGTGGCCACAAACTCCCAATCCGGCTAAGCAATGGTCAAAACACCTTCACTAGAACATCCCAAAGGCTTGGAACCATGTTTTTTGACACACTCCATAGTGAGTGTGCGGCCGCACACAGGTTTGGCCGCACACTCTGGCCGCACACACACAAAATCCATGCTTTTGTGGCCTTACACTCCAATATAGGGCCATACACTCCTTATGTGCAACCTTATGAGTTGGTAACACCTAACTCTGAGTGTTTTTATGTCATTAAGACATGTCCCTATCACCATTAGTGGTTATATATACTAATGTATTCACATATATGTAATTATATGTTAAATAGGATTCGTTTGTGCTCGAGACTCCATTTGACACCCAACAATCCTATATCGAACTTCCATCCAAACTACTCACTGGAGGTGAGTTCATACCCCTGAATTAACCTTTTAAATGATTTTTAAATGCTTTAATGGGGGGGGGGGAATACAAGTTGAACACTTCTAGTTATTGCTTTAATCACATGTGATTAATAACTAGAACAAACAGGAAGATTTGCTACTACTTTCAAATTGCTATCAAACTTATGGATTTTCAAGCTCTCCAACCTTCTATTAAACTCTTATGATGCTAAAACAGTTTTCAAACTCTTTTATACTTGCAATATTTTCACATCCATATCTACACCAGTATATTTTTATAAGTAAGACTTGAAGGACTTAGGACTGATAGCTCACCTTATTTCCCGTTCCTTGTCTGGTTGTGGACCTAGGGTACCCTGTTATTTGTCCGAATGTCGTTTAATTCTTAGTTATATATCATGTATTTATGTGTTGGATATAAAGGCTTTTCACTTCAGTTCAGTACCTTTGTGTAACAAAGGCATCCAAACAACCTTACTATTTAACTATTATAGGTATAGTTAAGGGACTACTACTCACTACTATTATTAGAATGACCCATACAAGAGTCAATACATTTATGAGTCACTACTTAAGTACAACATTGAATAAGAGGACATACTATACACTATACGAGAGAACATACTATACACTATACAAGAGAACATACTATACACTATACAAACATTAAATACTAAAACAGAATGTGACATACTACTTCTCGATACGACACTTCATTGTGCTATCACCGTGTAACCAGAGTCTCTTGGAGGGAGAGAGGTCATTATGTGTATATATCTATATGGGACAGACACTCCCACATCCTGACTGCTAGCTACAGTCCGAGCCGTTAAGGCCCAGGGGTGATAAAATGTCACCATACTACGTGTGACCTGGAGGGTCATCAATTATTCAGCCGTCGATCAGCATGGTTACATACGAGTTCACATTCAAACCTTAAATTAACTAAATAAGGATTTAAGGCAAAAGTGGACTTTTCGAGGCGTATCGCCTGGAGTCTACATATTTTTACTTTGGACTTTTCGAGGCGTATCGCCTGGAGTCTACATATTTCTACTTGGGACTTTTCGAGGCGTATCGCCTCGAGTCTACATATTCTACTTAGGACTTTTCGAGGCGTACCGCCTGGAGTCTGCATATTTTTACTTTAGGCTTTTCGAGGCGTATTGTTCATTTAGTACCACCTGGAGTCTGTATTTTCATTACTTTGTGACTTTGTCACATACTCGTTTCAGTAAACTATATTTTTATACTAATAGTTTTCACTGGGGAAAAACCCTTACATTTACGAAAGAACAAACACACAACCAATCGGGTCTTGGTAGAAGACTACTTTTTACTAGGAAACGTAGGGTTTTCTAGGGAGTATACTATATCCAAAACATTTGAAATCAATTACTACACTACATTGTTACTAACATTTTTAGACAAGCAATGACACTAAATACTTATGAACTCACCAGCTTTATGCTGATACTCGCTTTCAAAATAACTTGTATTCTCAGGTCATCAGTAGACAGGTACATATGAAGCTTTTGAGAAGATGGAGCACATATAAGACTCATCTTTTATTTTGATTATACTTTTGGTGTCTTACAAAGTATACATAACACGCTTGTAATACAATTATTATATTAATGCAATGGATGTTGTTGCTTGTTTTTACTATTATGCATTGTTATGATACTGTACATGACGTCCTCCACCCCAGAACGTTTCCGCCGTTCTTGGTTTTGGGGTGGGACAGATTGGTATCAGAGCACTGTTTATAGTGAATCAAGTATATCAACCAATAAAAGATATACGAACTATAAACGCATCGGGATTAAAACACTCTGACCAAGAATATATACTTTTAAATAATAAAATATTTAACTAAGTATATATATACATCTATTCGTACCAGGGTCAGTATCATACTAGAACATAACAAAAGTATTATGATTGTTGAACATCACAATTAGGTTTAGAGACATATAGTCAAGTCTGGGAAGATATAGCCTGATTAACTATATTATCCGAGAAGTGACTAGCATGTGCCTAAGGATAGTTGTGGTGTTGCAACAAGTCTAAAAACTTACCAACTCTACTACAACAAGAGCATTAGAACAGAACATAAACCTAAAATACTACATGAGTATTTTGTATTACTATAATTACTTATGTGCAAACGAAAAGGATCTTCATTAGTATGTGTATTAACTATTCTTTCCCCATTCTCGCGTAATTACTATGGATGACTTAAGGGTTCACCCAAGGGGTGCCCGTTGCCAGTAGAGGATTATCTACTCATCCTTTCCCTTCTCAAAAGAATAGCCTTTCCCATTCAGTATCTCTGTTTTACTTGTTTGTAAACATTCATAACTTTGAAAGTACTCTAACTAGACTACTAAACTGCCAACATTTTTCCTTTATGGTTTGATGTAAGACCTACTATTAGGTCACTTTTCCTGAATTCATTTTACATCATTAATACCAATAATATTGGCAGTTGTCTAATCTATGGGAAAGTCTGTGCTTTTGAATTTCCCCTACTCTATTGTTATGACTCTATTTGATATTTGGACTATGGCGATTTAGTCTATGGAACCCACTCTCATCATACTCACAATCGGTTCTTACTATTATCATCATCTCTATCAATTTTCAGTAAAAGATGCCGACTCGTCCTCGTCCGACCAGGGGCAGACCTGCAACACAAACTTCACCACCACCACCACCCCCCTCCGCATCAGTTTGATGCGGTGATGTTCCAGACAGCTGTGACCGCCGCCATGGCCCAAGTAAACTCTGGGGGCGTTAGTGGAATGGGGACTGGTACAAACTCTAGCCATGGTGAAATCTATCCACGTGCACGGGAGTGTACTTATAAAGATTTCATCAACTGCAAACCTACATACTTCAACGGAACCGGAGGGATCATTGCACTGTCCCAATGTATCGAGAGAACAGAAGCAATCTTCGAGATGTGCTCATGCCCTGAAGGAAGCAAGATAAAGTTCGCGGCTTGCACCTTCACCCAAAGGGCCCTGACGTGGTGGAATGGCCATGTCAAATCACTCTCACTGGTAACAGCTAATGCCATGGGCTGGGATACACTGAAGGACCTTATGACCAGGGAGTACTGCTCGAGGGGCGAAATTCAAAAACTTGAGGAGGAACTGTGGAACCTCAAAATGCAGGGTTCCGGCATAGTGGCTTATACAGCCAGGTTCTGCGACCTGGTGGCTCTATGTCCTAACATGGTTCCCACCGAAAGCAAGAAAATTGAACGATACATTTGGGGTTTGGTACCCCCATACTGAGGGAACATTCTAGCCTCACACCCCGCGACCTTTGATAGCGCCAAGGAATTGGCCCAAAGGCTCATCGATCACGAGGTTCCTTCTACTCCATCAAAAGGAAGCGAAGTTGGAACGGGAAAAAGGGCAAATAAGCTCAATCCTCTTCCCAGAACTAACAGACAGTGGCTGTCCATGCTGCCACTACTCTTGCTGCCCCTGTACCAGCCAAACAATATGTAGGGAGCCTACCTAAATGCACCAAGTGCACTTTCCATCACAACGGCCCCTGCCGGGAAATGCACTGCACCAACTGCGACCGGAAGGGCCATACCGCCCGGTTTTGCAGAGCACCACCCAAACCCACCACCCAAGTTCCCGGTACCGGAGTGAGTCAAGCCTGCTACGGGTGCGGCGAGATAGGGAACTTCAAAAGAAACTGTCTGAAAGCTGGGAATACGGGAGGAACTGGAAGACTACTTGCTATGGGCCATAATGAAGCCGTGGCAGACCCCACAGTAGTCACGGGTACGTTCCTTCTCGATAACTCTTATGCTTGTATCCTATTCGATAGTGGAGTAGAAAGGAGCTTCGTAAATAAAAAATTTAAACACTTACTAAATCAAGCACCACAAGCACTAAAAGAAACCTTCGTCGTAGAAATGGCCAAAGGAAAAACAGAGAATTCTAACGATATTTACATAGGTTGTACCCTCACGCTAGATAATTACTCGTTCCCAATCGACCTCATACCAGTAGCTATCCAGAGTTTCGATGTCATTATAGGCATGGACTGGCTGAGTCTTTGTCGTGCCGACATTCTGTGTTTCGAAAAAGCAGTCCGCCTGAACCTACCAAACAACGAAACCTTGTTAATCTACGGAGACAAACCCAGTGCGAGCCTTTGTATCATCTCAAGTATTCAAGCCCATAAGTACTTGTGTAAGGAATATCGTGCATTCCTTGCACACATTGTCGACACGAGCCATAAAACAAAAGACCTAAAAGACCTCCCCGTAGTACGCGATTTTCCCGATGTCTTTCTGGAAGAACTCCCAGGACTACCCCCGCAACGTCAAGTCGAGTTCCGAATCGATTTAATCCCAGGAGCGACCCCCGTAGCCAAATCGCCCTATCGTCTAGCACCTGCTAAGATGCAGGAACTGTCCGGTCAACTTAACGAAATGCTCAGCAAGGGCTTCATAATCCCAAGCTTCTCACCCTGGGGAGCACCAGTCTTGTTCGTGAAGAAGAAAGATGGATCGTTCCGTATGTGCATCGATTATAGGGAACTCAACAAACTAACAGTAAAAAATCGTTACCCTCTTCCGCGCATAGACGATTTATTCGACCAACTGCAAGGGGCGAGTTACTTTTCCAAGATTGATCTGAGGTCCGGGTATCACCAGTTACAAGTGCTTGAGGAGGATGTTCTGAAGACAGCCTTCCGAACTCGTTACGGACACTACGAGTTCGTAGTGATGCCATTCAGATTAACCAATGCGCCCGCAGTATTCATGGACTTGATGAATAGAGTATGTCGTCCTTACTTGGATCAGTTCGTCATCGTCTTCATTGATGATATACTCATCTACTCTCGAAGTAATGAGGAGCATAACAATCATTTGCGACAAGTCCTGGAAACTTTACGATCAGAGAAGCTCTATGCGAAGTTCTCTAAATGCGAATTTTGGATCCGAAGAGTCGAATTCTTAGGACACGTGGTTAGCAAAGAAGGAATCCACGTGGACCCATCCAAAATTAAGGCCATTGAGAACTGGTCAGCACCGAAGACGCCTATAGAAATTCGCAATTTCTAGGCCTCGCTGGCTACTACCGAAGGTTCATTCAAAACTTCTCTTGGATCGCGAAACCCCTTACGACATTGACCCAGAAAGGCGTGGCCTTTGACTGGGAAGAGAAGCAGTAGAAAGCATTCCAAACGCTAAAACGAGCCTTGTGCACCGCACCGATACTGTCCCTCCCCGAAGGAATAGAAGACTTCGTGGTCTATTGCGATGCGTCAAATCAAGGACTCGGTTGTGTTCTGATGCAACGAGGAAAGGTCATAGCCTATGCCTCAAGACAGCTGAAGACACATGAAGTCAACTACACCACACACGATCTCGAATTAGGAGCGGTTGTATTCGTCCTAAAGATCTGGAGACACTACCTGTATGGTACGAAGAGCACTATCTTTACAGACCACAAAAGCCTACAACACATATTCAACCAGAAGGAGCTCAATATGAGACAACGACGGTGGGTCGAACTACTCAATGACTACGAATGCGAAATTCGTTATCATCCAGGTAAAGCCAACGTAGTAGCAGACGCCCTAAGTCAGAAAGAATATTCCGGTCAAAGAGTCAAGTCATTAACAATGACTATCCATTCACATCTATCCTCACAAATTAAGGAGGCTTAGCTCGAAGCCTTAAAACCTGAAAATGTGACGGGAGAATCCCTGCGTGGAATGGATAAAAACTTAGAAGTCAAGGGTGACGGAGCCTTATATCTCATGGACCGGATCTGGACACCGCAACACGGTGGCTTCAGAGACTTGGTCATGAAGGAAGCACACAACACTTGATATTCCGTCCACCCGGGTTCAGATAAGATGTATCTGGATCTTAAAAAGTTGTACTGGTGGCCTAACATGAAAGCTGAGATTGCTACCTTCGTAAGTAAATGCCTTACTTGCGCTAAGGTCAAGGTCGAATACCAGAAACCGTCAGGTCTACTCCAGCAACCGGAGATACCTGAATGGAAGTGGGAGCGGATCACTATGGACTTCATAACCAAACTACCCAAGACAACGAGTGGGATTGCTACCATTTGGGTCATCGTCGACAGATCGACCAAGTCCGCACACTTCCTACCCATCAAAGAAACTGACAAAATGGAGAAACTCACAAGAACCTACATTAGAGAGATCGTACGACTGCATGGTGTTCCTATATCTATTATCTCCGATAGAGATAGTAGATTCACTTCGAGGTTCTGGCAGTCACTACAAAGCTCCTTAGGAACGAGGTTGGACATGAGTACAGCCTACCATCCAAAGACCGACGGACAAAGTGAGAGGACTATCCAAACCTTAGAAGATATGTTGCGAGCCTGTGTGATCGACTTTGGGAAGGCGTGGGATACCCACTTACCCCTTGTCGAATTCTCTTACAACAACAGTTATCACACGAGCATCAAGGCTGCTCCATTTGAAGCCCTCTATGGCCGGAAGTGCAGATCCCCTCTGTGCTGGGCTGAGGTGGGTGACACTCAATTAGCTAAAGGACGAGTTCCTGACAGCACTCTCACGGGTTCGGAGATCATTCGGGAAACGACAGAGAAGATCGTTCAAATTCGTGAACGATTGAAAGCCTCTAGAGACCGACAGAAAAGCTATGCAGACAAACGAAGGAAACCATTGGAATTCCAGGTGGGAGACCGGATCCTTTTGAAAGTCTCACCCTGGAAGGGCTTAATACGCTTCAGAAAGTGTGGAAAGCTAAATCCAAGATACATATGGCCTTTCGAGATTCTCGCTAGAATCGGCCCCGTAGCTTACAAACTCAATCTACCCCGCGAGCTCAGTAATGTACATCCCACCTTCCACGTCTCGAACTTGAAAAAGTGCCTATCCGACGAGACTCTTGTAATCCCACTCGACGAGATCGAGATCAACGAGAGCCTCAACTTCGTGGAAGAACCTGTAGAAATCATGGACCGAGAGGTCAAGCGAACGAAACAAAGCCGCATCCCGATCGTGAAGGTCCGCTGGAACGCCGAACGAGGACCAGAATTCACATGGGAGCGCGAGAATCAAATGAAACTTAAATATCCTCACCTTTTTACTTAGTTATTTGTAACAACTTAGTTGCTTGAACTCTAATTTCGGGACGAAATTCCCTCTAACGGGGGGTGATGTGACAACCCGAAATTTCTAACTTATACATTCTTCATTTTTATTAAACTTAGCCTCGTTTCGCTATTTTGTAATGTAGTTTTGGGTCTATATGAGTGCTTGAGGCTTAGTATAACCTTGATATGAGTCTTAGGAAGGGTGAGAATGTGTGTAGCATCACTAAAACGAGCCAAACACACCCAACAAGGTGTGTGCGGCCGCACACCCGAGTGTGCGGCCAGCCAGCCGCACACAGCCAACCGCACACCCTCCTAGCCTCACACTCCAGCCTATATAAAGGACCCTAAGTAAACCATACACCCTTTTTCACACTCCTTCAAAGCTAGAGCATTTTCTCTCAAGAATTCTTCAAGTTTTCCACTCCAATCATCAAAACAAGTAAGTAAACATCCTTAGATCATTACTACAACACATTTGAAAGCCTTTTCCTTGAGTTTGATCCATGAAATCATCATTCTAGATGATCTTCATGTTTGTACGGCCGCACACACATCATGTGTGACCGCACGCACATCTTTTGGTCCTAAAATGGGCTTAAACACCCATCCAAGCTTAGCATCGACCAAAACACCTTCTTAGGACCATCACAAAGCCTTGGAAAATCGATTTGGACACATTTGTATGGGAGTGTACGGCCGCACACAGGCCTGGCCGCACACACCTGGCCGCACACGCCATGTGCAACCGCACACACCCTTTTAAGGGTCCAAGGTGGCCACAAACTCCCAATCCGGCTAAGCAATGGTCAAAACACCTTCACTAGAACATCCCAAAGGCTTGTAACCACGTTTTTTGACACACTCCATAGTGAGTGTGCGGCCGCACACAGGTTTGGCCGCACACTCTGGCCGCACACACACAAAATCCATGCTTTTGTGGCCTTACACTCCAATATAGGGCCATACACTCCTTATGTGCAACCTTATGAGTTGGTAACACCTAACTCTGAGTGTTTTTATGTCATTAAGACATGTCCCTATCACCATTAGTGGTTATATATACTAATGTATTCACATATATGTAATTATATGTTAAATAGGATTCGTTTGTGCTCGAGACTCCATTTGACACCCAACAATCCTATATCGAACTTCCATCCAAACCACTCACTGCAGGTGAGTTCATACCCCTGAATTAACCTTTTAAATGATTTTTAAATGCTTTAATGGGGGGGGGGGAGGGAATACAAGTTGAACACTTCTAGTTATTGCTTTAATCACATGTGATTAATAACTAGAACAAACAGGAAGATTTGCTACTACTTTCAAATTGCTATCAAACTTATGGATTTTCAAGCTCTCCAACCTTCTATTAAACTCTTATGATGCTAAAACAGTTTTCAAACTCTTTTATACTTGCAATATTTTCACATCCATATCTACACCAATATATTTTTATAAGTAAGACTTGAAGGACTTAGGACTGATAGCTCACCTTATTTCCTGTTCCTTGTCTGGTTGTGGACCTAGGGTACCCTGTTATTTGTCCGAATGTCGTTTAATTCTTAGTTATATATCATGTATTTATGTGTTGGATATAAAGGCTTTTCACTTCAGTTCAGTACCTTTGTGTAACAAAGGCATCCAAACAACCTTACTATTTAACTATTATAGGTATAGTTAAGGGACTACTACTCACTACTATTATTAGAACGACCCATACAAGAGTCAATACATTTATGAGTCACTACTTAAGTACTACATTGAGTAAGAGGACATACTATACACTATACGAGAGAACATACTATACACTATATAAGAGAACATACTATACACTATACAAACATTAAATACTAAAACAGAATGTGACATACTACTTCTCGATACGACACTTCATTGTGCTATCACCGTGTAACCAGAGTCTCCTGGAGGGAGAGAGGGCATTATGTGTATAGATCTATATGGGACAGACACTCCCACATCCTGACTGCTAGCTACAGTCCGAGCCGTTAAGGCCCAGGGGTGATAAAATGTCACCATACTACGTGTGACCTGGAGGGTCATCAGTTATTCAGCCGTCGATCAACATGGTTACATACGAGTTCACATTCAAACCTTAAATTAACTAAATAAGGATTTAAGGCAAAAGTGAACTTTTCGAGGCGTATCGCCTAGAGTCTACATATTTTTACTTTGGACTTTTCGAGGCGTATCGCCTGGAGTCTACATATTTCTACTTGGGACTTTTCGAGGCGTATCGCCTGGAGTCTACATATTCTACTTAGGACTTTTCGAGGCGTACCGCCTGGAGTCTGCATATTTTTACTTTAGGCTTTTCGAGGCGTATTGTTCATTCAGTACCACCTGGAGTCTGTATTTTCATTACTTTGTAACTTTGTCACATACTCGTTTCAGTAAACTATATTTTTATACTAATAGTTTTCACTGGGGAAAAACCCTTACATTTACGAAAGAACAAACACACAACCAATCGGGTCTTGGTAGAATACTACTTTTTACTAGGAAACATAGGGTTTTCTAGGGAGTATACTATTTCCAAAACATTTGAAATCAATTACTACACTACATTGTTACTAACATTTTTATACAAGCAATGACACTAAATACTTATGAACTCACCAGCTTTATGCTGATACTCGCTTTCAAAATAACTTGTATTCTCAGGTCATCAGTAGACAGGTACAGATGAAGCTTTTGAGAAGATGGAGCACATATAAGACTCATCTCTTATTTTGATTATACTTTTGGTGTCTTACAAACTATACAGAACACGCTTGTAATACAATTATTATATTAATGCAATGGATGTTGTTTCTTGTTTTTACTATTATGCATTGTTATGATACTGTACATGATGTCCTCCACCCCATAACATTTCTGCCGTTCTTGGTTTTGGGGTGTGACATCATGAGGAAACAATGTGCGTTTTCATGAATTAGCATACAATTTCACATTTTTCTAAAGTAACTAGAGTGAGATTTATTAAAGATCTAGTTACTTTATATATCATACTTCTAAGAGGTTATGTCCTATCAAATCCGTTCGACAAACGACCTTGCACCATACAAAGGAGCGGTGGGTGAGATTGGACACCCATTCAATGATCATTTTATATGCCGTTGCTTTCTACTCCTGTTAGAGTATGGTTTCGTGAATGAGGCGTACTAGCAATTTGACTGACTTATCTTATACATATAATATATTAAACTTTTAATCATATATACCGCATAAGGTGTATTTTAAACCTTTTAAAATACTAGGGTTTAAAATTAATCTTTCGAACTAAAAAATTAAATAATAATTAATTATAAACTAAATAATTATTTAATCTTTTATATTAATTAAACCATTAATTAAATAAATTTAAATCATATTATTTACCAATTAAAAAATTAATTAAATAATATAATTTCATGGATTAAATAATTATTTACCAATTAAACAATTAATTTAAATAATTAAAATTTAATCCTAATCCCTTATACTTCTTTCAATCGATTCATTTTAGTGCACAATCAAATAGAAAGCCTATGGCTTTGATACCACTGATGGGTTTTCTAGGTTATAAACAAAAATTACATGTGGCGGAAAAAAACACTTAAACCCTTAAGTTCACATGCAACCTTGAATGGATCTATGTTTTCTCTATTGATAGCAACTAACTATGAATATCAAGAAAACCCTAGGAGAGAGGCTATGAAATTGAAATTCATACATAAAATTAAGGTTACATACCTTTTGATTATTATCGTAAATACTCAAAATAGAATCCTTATTCTAGACCTTGGAAAGCTAGCACCAAAGGAATTGATGCCTCTAATGGCTTGTATTCAAAACTCTAGTAACAAGAAGACTTGAGGAGATAGGAGACTAGAGAATAAATTCGGCTCTATGAAAGCAAGTAAAGGTGTGTGGAAAATAGGCACCCATGGTGTCCTATTTATACTTGCTCAAGGAAACTCCCATGGAAACCAAAGAGTCATTTGAATGATTAATTCTAATTAATCTTAGAATTAAATCCAAATCAATTCTAATTAATCAATAAATCATTACTATTTCCAATTAATATATTAATAAATAATATATTTCAATTTCCAATTAGTTTGTTATTCATATAATAAACTAACAAATTATCCTCTATCTCCAACTGTTATTCTAATTAGTTACTAGTTTTGAGGGCAACCCAAAAAGGACTTTGCTTCTAATTAATGAATATAACAATTTAGTAATTGGCTTAGATACCTTAATCCAACAATTACGCCTCGTGTAAGTTTAAAGTACGTCATGCGTAATCAGAAGTCCCCATTTTCCACTTTAACTTCAAACAACCATAAGTTCTTCATTTCAACTTTGTTTTCGACGTTCTTTATATGCACAGAAAGGTATCGAAGAGCCCCACAATCATATATAATTAATTTTGACTTAAAACATATCAGACTGAAATTCTTATTTCATGAAAGAAATCTGAAACATCACTTTTTCCATTTTACCCTTTTGGCTCCAAAACACAAACCATGGGCTTGGATCTCATAATCAATATTATCATCATCCAATAGGGTCTAAACCATATTCCCTTGAAGCCTAAGGCCTTTACTTGATCCATTTATTTCCCACAATCCTGAAATAAGAAATTTTATCGAAACAAGATCTTACAACTCTCCCCCACTTAAATTGGATTTCGTCCTCGAAATCCGTCATGTTTAGGATCTCTGAAACAATGCCAACATATTCCATAAGCTCCATCTAACCATTTCGAAATCAAGGTATCTTATAAAGAAAAATCGAGAGTTAACTCGAAAATCCACAACTACCAACAAACAACCCAATAACTTGAAGATACTCAACTGAAACAACTATCTTTCTCTCACTAACTGTATGAAGCAACTTTCAGAGAAAACCACTCAACCAAGAACTCTCAGAACCATAACCACAAACCAACTTTGACACTATACTCCTCGAAACCGGGAACTCATCAATCTAAACTTCAGAAACCCTAACCCCAAGACTGATGATCATCCAATCGTCGAACCTACCCCTAGTTCCCTGACTAGGAACACCACCAAACCATGCAGAAAAAATACCCAAACATCCTGATCGTGAATTTCACTCGACCCCAAATCCGAAAATTATGCCCAAAAACCTTAAATATACTCTTGACTTCCTGATAAGTCATCACAAATCGGCTGCCCCCCACGAGCATAATGACGGTTAATCCAATAATTCTCACGTTGAATCCAAAACCCTTATCGGCTTAGGTGTACATCCACCTAACAAAACACTCATGATATTTACAACGAACTCCATGAATCGAGATTTAATAACTGATACCCGACATTGGTAACCAAGCTCCTAACAGGCGAACCTCAAGCAAACAAGATTCATAATGAAAACGTTCAACAAGAGACTTCTGATGCATAATTAACACTCCTAACAAACTTTTACTGTCCACATGATCCCAACCAGCTGGTCACTGAGTCACCCGACTCCTAATTAATGCACTAACACACGAACATGCCAATAAGACTAACGATCTGAGACCTAAGAGTCTCAATCAAATAACTATCGGGTCCCACCCATATGAATCATACATCCACTAATTCAAGATACAATGTGACACCTTCTAACTAGTAAAACGATAAGCTCATGGTACTACACCGATCTTGTCGTTTTCCCATTACGGGTCTGAAGACTCACGACCAACATCACAGGGGCCTAAAGATACACAACCATCAACCCTTCGACTTGTAGGAACCCAATCCACATCCCTCTTAATACTAACCAAGAACCACAAGAGCCATACCCTTCTATAACGCACCATTCCTTTCATAAAACAGGCTGCGATCAACACAAAACCAAACGAAAACATGGTCACACACAACTAGAGAATAAGATAAGTTGTTGCAATCTTGTTCCAATTCAAAGGCTATAACCCAAAACAACCATAGATCAATTGCATTCCTTTTTCCTCACGATCTTACCGAAAGGGTGAAGTACTAATAGATCTAACAAAATGATGAACCTCAATCGTTTAAAGAAACATCCTCATAATTGACTGAAACAAGGTCCTACCCATTGACTGAAATTGAACAGATTCCACCAATACATAATTGACTGAAACCCTAGTCGGACCAATCCAAATATCAACCCTGTCGATACGACATGCCGAAATTGGATTATGCGTAGATCCAAAGCCATACCTGAAAAACTAAACAATACTGCCCCAACATCAGAACTTCCAATAACCAAGGACGTTTTCCAAACTCAAGCCTGCTATGGATAATAATTCCACAACCAACAATTGGGGGCAAACTTACCCAAAATCCAAAATATACAACGTACATAATTTGACGATAGGTTGACGCATCCATTGAACTTCCACTGATACAACTCGAAACTTTCAAAGAACCCTAGTTATTGATTATGAACAAAAAGACCAACGACCGAGAATGCATTGATGACTAATCCACCGATCTAGTACACTACTGAACAAAGCCCATGTGGAACGACACATACCAAAATCTGAAGTTGATTGACCAATCATCAACTGCTCACCAAAGAGTATAGATAACAAACTATACAACAATCTAACAATCCCTCAATAACCGATACTCAACCTGAGCGACCCAAACGCCTCATGACCTAATCATCGGCGATCCTGAAAGAAACCACTGGATTGAATGAGCTCCTTGTCCAATAGCTTCCTGCCATGAAGAAAACTCACGCTTTCCTGAGCACATACATTTGATGGCAAATTTCTCTACACCACAACTTCACCAAATCTTGAACCAAAATCTTGTATACATGAACCGCAGATACCTGTGACCCATTCTTCCAAAACCATAAACTTTAACAGATCGATGACCCTCCAAGAAGAATACCCAGTTCTCCCCCACTTAGGGTTCGAACTACCACCAACTGGCATTGCAAACAAACCAAAACTCAAATAGACTCAACCAAATACATAGCATCCCTGACCCTTGGAATGTATAACACAACGCAAGATGACCTTCTGGATAATGACTAAGCAAACTCAAAGAGATTTTGAATCTCAGATGGAGACCTTGGGAACTCCCCAATCATGATTGCCCTTAACATCAAGAATCCCATGTAGATGCACAAATAATACACCTGACAGTCCATTCATAAAACCGATTCTTTATCTAGAACAAATGAACTACCACACACCTTTCCTATAAATCCCCAACCGTGAATTCATCGTAAGAATCATTTGTACATTCAAGAGGCATCATTCTCATAGTCGGGATACATTAAGGACCACAAAAGTTTTTCGTTCCTGATTGACTTTGCTGCTCACCTGAAACAATCAACTACCACCTGACATGACTATATTCAAAGAAAGCAGACCCTTACTCTCATCTCAAGGCAACCATACCTCAAGTATCCTCTTGTCCATTCCTACACTGCCATACTTGCCGCCAAGAACCATAACTATCTATCCCCATTCTTGGTCTACCTCCCAACTCTGAAAATCACATGTATGCTCTCTCTTTCCTCCAAACGTGGAAAGTTGGAAGTGCATAACCTCCATCGAATATAGTGACATCCCAATCCCTCTGCCAATTATTCAGCCTCCGGCTGCAATCCTTGAGTCGATCATCACAATCGCTTCCTTCTTGAGTGCCACAACTTTACTGGAACTACCTCGAGCAAGGCCCTGAAGACCTCAGAATCAATTAACTCATCTAGGCCTGCACCATTCAAACTCAAACTGACATGACAACAAAGGCCCCCAACAATTCACCAAACCCATCCTTAGTCTGAACAACCATAACCAATAAACCAATAAGAACAAAATCACACTTTAGTGAATCATGGTACAAACCATACAATCTAACCTCCATCAGCTCCTTAGAATCCCCGAAATCCTCCTCGATTCGAGTACAAATCCTGTGCTTTCAGTAGTACGAGCCCAATACTAACTTCCACACCTATTTGGTACTTTTCCTCAAGAATCGTTCCGGATCCTCTAAGTATCTACTCATGTATACTATTGTTCGATACAATCATATATACCCTCTATTCAAAAAATACGTACCACTGAACAACGTACCAATTCCTGTAAGGAACTTCCTAGGGTCTCCCAGGATTCCCACCTCACCCTGCCATCAGCTGCTGAAAGATCCCTATTAATGTCAGCTAACTACTTCATAAATACAATTATATGCAACAAAACTCAAATAATCTTTCGACTAAAAGGCCCAAATTTATAATGGTTAAACTCAGACGAGAGCTGCGCAATAGGGTCGAATCAATCACTCTAAATTTTTTTAACCTTTCTAGCATGTAACTTAACATATTCAATTAATAGTTAACTCACATCAATAAGAGTCCTACAAAGCACAAAACAAGTAGCATTCAAGCAATGATTCGATTGATAATAAGACATCATAAAAATCAGGCAGATCCTCAGATGTAATTCCTGACCATTAGGCCCAAGCATATAGGATACACATACATCCTCTATCCACTATCTCAAGAGAAAATAAGAATTCCTTACTTGATGGCCTACTATAATCCATACTCACTCATGAAACTTCCACTAATCCTGCATCCTATCATGCATGCTAATCATACATAACACTAGATTCGACAGACAGTCGAATACTTGATCCTACCCTAAGCCCACAACCAGACGAGGAACAAGAAAGAAGGCTAAATCAAACATTCTCAGGCTATAAAATCTTAGTTATGTACAACTATGATGCACACACTAAGCAACCACAATAATAATGTCAGTTCCATCTAACATAACAAGAAATTCTCCTAGGTTATCAGGCATCATAATTGAGGCAATTCTATCATGAAATTCCTTAATATCCATAGCCTACATACTAGCATGTAATATTATCATATCATCAATACACAAAACAAGTGTGGGTATCTTAGAGAATCACTTTTCTTGGCTCCAACAGATTGTACACATCACATCCTTTCCGTCGGTTCTTTAAGAGCTAATTTTGAAAAACATTTTGCAGATCGTTAGTTTGAGTCTGGAATGACACAAGTGTTCATCCAATTCTCTCAAACCAGGGCTCTGATACCAACTTGTAACATCCTAAAATCATAGTAAAAATTTTCATTTGTAAAAGCACTTTAATAATCCATAAATCATTCAAAACATTGTTCCAAAAGCCATAATCGTTAATCAGAGCATCCCAAAACCATTTATCAATAAAATACCCAAGGATAATATACACAATCGCGCCTTCGCCTTACCCCGATCATCTGATGTACATGAAACCATGAAATCAAACTGTAAGATCAAGTTTAGTGAGTTTCCCAAAATACCTAACGCATCCGAAATACAATTACAGTGCATGCATATAGGGTTTGTTGGCACATGGCCTCAACCTAACCATCCTGGGTTTGTTGACATAGAGTCTCAACCCAACCATCAGGTTTGTTGACATAGAGTCTCAACCTAACAATCCAGGTTTGTTGACATAGAGTCTCAACCCAACCATTCGGGTTTATTGGTCCACCACACGAAGCAGTACCTGAACCCACCCATTCGGGTGTGTTGGCTTCCCACCTCAAACCAACCATCCGAATATGTCAACATATGCAAATAACAATTAATCATATAATGGTCCTACATCAATTACATAAAATAACGAATGGGTCGGCCTTGGTTCATTCGAACCATAGGCATAATGACAAAGATCACCTCAAAACCAAGATGATAGCTGAAAAGAACTCAACTCTGAGTATCGACTCTACAAGTCACAATGGTCTAGGAATGATGTAATCTTACTGGATATATACTTGAACTCTTCTTCTATACACTTTTCCACCACCATGCTCTTCAAGGTTCAACCTTCCAATGGAGAAATAAGCTCATAAATGATGCCAAGGCTAAAAAACAAGTGAGAGGAGGCTAGGGTTTCTCAAGGAATGTTCTGGTGATGGAGGTTGGTAATAAGAGGGTTTCCTATAAGTTAGAGCCCTTAAATAGGGCTCAAAACCGAATATTTTGTGTTTTGATATACCCAGATTACACCATGCATAACATAAATTATGCCCTGTGTAATTCATTAAACCCTCATTACACCATACGTAACTTCAAAATTACACCATGTGTAATAAAAAGTATTGAAGAGCCCTACAATCCTATCTAATTACTTTTGACTTAAAACATACTGAACTAGAATTCTTATTTCATGAAAGAAGTATGAAGCATCACTTTTCCCATTTTACCCTTTGGCTCCAAAACACAAACCAAGGGCTTGGATCTTATAATCAATATTATCAACATCCAAAAGGGTATAAACCCTATTCCTTTGAATCCTAACGCCTTAGTTGATCCATTTATTGCCCTTAATCCCAAAATAAGATATTTCTCGAAACATGAAGCTACAATGGAATGATGATCATTCTTGATGATGATGTTAGACATTCAGAGGGTGTTCATAGGGTGAATAAACAACCTATTGTGTCAGTTTCTGTTCATACAAAGGTAGTTCCTAAATCAGTTGGTTTTGATGTTAACCAACAAATGGTTAGTTTGAGTCCGTCTGGTGGTAGATTTTCTGAGCGTCTAACTAGTGATCTCATCAGTGTTCGTCCTAATATTGGTATTGTTGCTACTCCTTTTTCTCCTTGCATAGAACATGGTCAATGGTTCACTCATCATGATTTTCCTATATGTATGAAGTTTGACATGGAGGGTTTCAAAAATAGGCCCATGGTT
The DNA here is from genome assembly GCF_052849685.1 of Lactuca virosa. Classification (NCBI taxonomy): domain Eukaryota; kingdom Viridiplantae; phylum Streptophyta; class Magnoliopsida; order Asterales; family Asteraceae; genus Lactuca; species Lactuca virosa. The sequence continues at coordinate 274,298,691 of NC_136433.1, forward strand.
GGCACGCTGGAGTAGGTTTCTATTCAAAGTGCTTTCTACTTGGTCTCCGGCACCCGTCATATTCAACAGTTGATTGGTCTCAAGGATGAGTATGGAAGATATGCGGTTCAATGAGAGGGAGTTGAAGCACTAACTTGATGTATTGGAGAGGGAGGTGAGGTCTTTCGATCAGAAGACTGAGCTTTTGGTGGCTGAGATGATGGCTGTTGAAGAGAAAAGGCTGCCCTAGAAGTGAAGTTAGATGTGTTGACTCAAACTAATGAAGGCTTGATGATCTATAATGAAACCTTAGAGCAAGAATTTACTAAGATGTATAAGTTGTTGTATGAGAGGGGTCATGTACTGGGGAAAGTAAGTGGTGATTTGCAAAGGATGGTAAGTGAGGGTGTTGTTCGGATCGTTGACAAGTTGATCGAACACACACAGTTCGCTAACGTGATTATCCATATCAAGTACACTTGCTTTGTAGCAGGGGAAGAGTCCTGGAGAGCCAACATCAAAAGAAGATTGTTGTCAGAACTTATGATTATGATAACATGAGCTCAATATCTAGTCATTCTGAAGGTATGGATGCTGCTATTGTAGATTTTGCTACTCCAGACTATAATTCACTACTTTGTCTTGGCTAATGGATATGGTGGGGATCCAATAAGTTTTTAAGCTTGAGGAGGAGGAGGATGAGGGTGGGGAGAAGCATATTGGAGGAGGCGTTGATGGTGGTTATGGTGTGGGGCCTAGTGGTGAGAAATATGGTGGTAAGTGATCTTCTTAAAGTCCCACTTTGATTCCCTTATTCGGTGTGAAAAATCTATTTCTATGTATCTTGTTTTAGTATGCTCTATACAACTTTTGTTTAGTGGCCATATGTGGTTCTTGGGATCTGGTGTTTTGCTGGTTGACATTTCTTTTGATAATATTTATATGACATTTGTTTGACATGTTGCTAACTTGTTTTGCTCATAGTCTTGTGCTTTGCTGATTGAAACATAGGGAATGGTTTGTGTTGGTCTTTCACCATTTCTGGTATCATTTTTTCATGAGGTAGTTTTGGGTTTCTATTTTAATTTTATGTCACAAGTCTCTTTTTGTCACCAAATGGCCATTCTAAAGGCCTCAATCTTTGGATTTTTCATGTTGTTTTAGGTCGAGATTGTAATCCTTTGAGTTTTGACTATATGTACGTATTTTAGGTCTTAGCATTTGAGATTGAGATAGTTGTCTTAACACTTTAAGTGGATTGGGATTGAGATTTCTATCTTAAAGCCTTAAGAGTATTTGTTCTTATGACCTGCAATCAAAATGCAGTTAGGCTTAGTGATAGGTCACAACTTAAGTGGTTTGGGCTAGGCAACTATTTGTATTGGTCTTAATAGAGTCTAGGTCTTGTATTGTGTGTTTTGGTGTTTGTTTGGGGTTGTGAAGGTGTTCACCGCCGAGAACGGGTTTACGGCCGTGAACGCGTGTTCGGCCGTGAACCCTGTTCACAGCCAGTCTGTTCCTATAAATAGTGTCAGAGTCTGTCAGAGTCGGAAGACGAGTCAAGAGAGTTTATGGTCATTGTGTGTGTTACTCAAGGTGTACCAGACGTTTCTTCTAATAGACGTGTGCATTACTTGATAATCTTCTTCTTCTACTCCATTCTTGTTCTTATTGGTTGCTTACTGTTTTGATCACTGGTTTGGATCACTGGATTGGGACTCTACAACTGGTATCAGAGCAGATCCAGTGTCAAAAAAGATTCAAGTCACGTTTGCGGTTGAAGAAGTTTTTGTTTTCTTCATTGTTCAAGCTTGTTTCTGCATCTGATCGTGTTTTCAAGGCCGAGGAAACCGAAATCTGATCCAAAACACTCGTTTTCATCAAAATCTGGGAGTTTACGGTTTGCTGTGTTGAAGGGAGTACGGCCGTAAATACGTGATTCAGCCGTAATCCATTCATATTCAAGAACTGTAAACGTTTTCTAGACTGTAATCGGTTGTTTGATCGTGAACCATTCATCAAGTGTTGACCGTAAACAGTTGAACCGTGATTGAGTGTACGGCCATAAACAGATTCCGGCCGTAAACACTTATATTGTTCTAACGTTTTGTTTCAAGTACCTTTTCATTTAATCAACAAAATTAAACAAAAATAAAATAAAAATAAAAAAAAGACGAGTCAAGAGAGTTTATGGTCATTGTGTGTGCTACTCAATGTGTACAAGACGTTTCTTCTAATACACGTGTGCATTTCTTGTTAATCTTATTCTTCTACTCTATTCTTGTTCTTATTGGTTGCTTACTGTTTTGATCACTGGTTTGGATCAATGGATTGGGACTCTACAATTATGGCCGTGAACGCGTGTTCGGTTGTGAACCCTGTTCACGGGTAGTGTGTTCCTATAAATAGTGTCAGATTCTGTCAGAGTCGGAAGATGAGTTGAGAGAGTTTACGGTCATTGTGTGTGTTACTCAAGGTGTACCAGACGTTTCTTCTAATAGAAGTGTGCATTGCTTGATAATCTTCTTCTTCTACTCCATTCTTGTGCTTATTGGTTGCTTACTGTTTTGATCACTAGTTTGGATCACTGGATTGGGACTCTACAATTGGTATCAGAGCAGATCCAGTGTCAAAACAGATTCAATTCACGTTTGTGGTTGAAGAAGTTTTCGTTTTCTTCATTGTTCAAGCTTGTTTCTGCATCTGATCGTGTTTTCAAGGCTGAGGAAATCGAAATCTGATACAAAACACTCGTTTTCATCAAAATTTGGGAGTTTACGGGTTGCTGTGTTGAAGGGAGTACGGCCGTAAACACGTGATTCAACAGTAATCCATTCATATTCAAGAACTATAAACGTTTTCTGGACTGTAATCGGTTGTTTGACCGTGAACCATTCATCAAGTGTTGACCGTAAACAGTTGAACCGTGTTTGAGTGTACGACCGTAAACAGATTCTGGCCGTAAACACTTATATTGTTCTAACGTTTTGTTTCAAGTACCTTTTCATTTAATCAAGAAAATTAAACAAAAAATAAAATAAAAAAAAAGATGAGTCAAGAGAGTTTACGGTCATTATGTGTGTTACTCAAGGTGTACAAGACGTTTCTTCTAATAGACGTATGCATTGATAGATAATCTTATTCTTCTACTCCATTCTTGTTCTTATCGGTTGCTTACTGTTTTGATAACTGGTTTGGATCACTGGTTTGGGACTCTACAATTACGGCCGTGAACGCGTGTTCGGCCGTGAACCCTGTTCACGGCCAGTCTGTTCCTATAAATAGTGTCAGAGTCTGTCAGAGTCGGAAGACGGGTTGAGAGAGTTTACGGTCATTATGTGTGTTACTCAAGGTGTACCAGACGTTTCTTCTAATAGAAGTGTGCATTGCTTGATAATCTTCTTCTTCTACTCCATTCTTGTGCTTATTGGTTGCTTACTGTTTTGATTACTAGTTTGGATCACTGGATTGGGACTCTACAATTGGTATCAGAGCAGATCCAGTGTCAAAACAGATTCAAGTCACGTTTGTGGTTGAAGAAGTTTTGGTTTTCTTCATTGTTCAAGCTTGTTTCTGCATCTGATCGTGTTTTCAAGGCTGAGGAAATCGAAATCTGATCCAAAACACTCGTTTTCATCAAAATTTGGGAGTTTACGGGTTGCTGTGTTGAAGGGAGTACGGCCGTAAACACGTGATTCAACAGTAATCCATTCATATTCAAGAACTATAAACGTTTTCTGGACTGTAATCGGTTGTTTGACCGTGAACCATTCATCAAGTGTTGACCGTAAACAGTTGAACCGTGTTTCAGTGTACGACTGTAAACAGATTCTGGCCGTAAACACTTATATTGTTCTAACGTTTTGTTTCAAGTACCTTTTCATTTAATCAAGAAAATTAAACAAAAAATAAAATAAAAAAAAAGATGAGTCAAGAGAGTTTACGGTCATTATGTGTGTTACTCAAGGTGTACAAGACGTTTCTTCTAATAGACGTATGCATTGATACATAATCTTATTCTTCTACTCCATTCTTGTTCTTATCGGTTGCTTACTGTTTTGATAACTGGTTTGGATCACTGGATTGGGACTCTACAATTACGGCCGTGAACGCGTGTTCGGCCGTGAACCCTGTTCACGGCCAGTCTGTTCCTATAAATAGTGTTAGAGTCTGTCAGAGTCGGAAGACGGGTTGAGAGAGTTTACGGTCATTGTGTGTGTTACTCAAGGTGTACCAGACGTTTCTTCTAATAGAAGTGTGCATTGCTTGATAATCTTCTTCTTCTACTCCATTCTTGTGCTTATTGGTTGCTTACCGTTTTGATCACTAGTTTGGATCATTGGATTGGGACTCTACAATTGGTATCAGAGCAGATCCAGTGTCAAAACAGATTCAAGTCACGTTTGTGGTTGAAGAAGTTTTGGTTTTCTTCATTGTTCAAGCTTGTTTCTGCATCTGATCGTGTTTTCAAGGCTGAGGAAATCGAAATCTGATCCAAAACACTCGTTTTCATCAAAATTTGGGAGTTTACGGGTTGCTGTGTTGAAGGGAGTACGGCCGTAAACACGTGATTCAACAGTAATCCATTCATATTCAAGAACTATAAATGTTTTCTGGACTGTAATCGGTTGTTTGACCGTGAACCATTCATCAAGTGTTGACCGTAAACAGTTGAACCGTGTTTGAGTGTACGACTGTAAACAGATTCTGGCCGTAAACACTTATATTGTTCTAACGTTTTGTTTGAAGTACCTTTTCATTTAATCAAGAAAATTAAACAAAAAAAAAAAAAAGATGTGTCAAGAGAGTTTACGGTCATTATGTGTGTTACTCAAGGTGTACAAGACGTTTCTTCTAATAGACGTATGCATTGCTTCATAATCTTATTCTTCTACTCCATTCTTGTTCTTATTGGTTGCTTACTGTTTTGATCACTGGTTTGGATCACTGGATTGGGACTCTACAATTACGGCCGTGAACGCGTGTTCGGCCGTGAACCCTGTTCACGGCCAGTCTGTTCCTATAAATAGTGTCAGAGTCTGTCAGAGTCGGAAGACGAGTTGAGAGAGTTTACGGTCATTGTGTGTGTTACTCAAGGTGTACCAGACGTTTCTTCTAATAGAAGTGTGCATTGCTTGATAATCTTCTTCTTCTACTCCATTCTTGTGCTTATTGGTTGATTACTGTTTTGATCACTGGTTTGGATCACTGGATTGGGACTCTACAATTGGTATCAGAGCAGATCCAGTGTCAAAACAGATTCAAGTCACGTTTGTGGTTGAAGAAGTTTTGGTTTTATTCATTGTTCAAGCTTGTTTCTGCATCTGATCGTGTTTTGAAGGCTGAGGAAATCGAAATCTGATCCAAAACACTCGTTTTCATCAAAATTTGGGAGTTTACGGGTTGCTGTGTTGAAGGGAGTACGGCCATAAACGCGTGATTCAACAGTAATCCATTTATATTCAAGAACTATAAACGTTTTCTGGACTGTAATCGGTTGTATGACCGTGAACCATTCATCAAGTGTTGACCGTAAACAGTTGAACCGTGTTTGAGTGTACGGCCGTAAACAGATTCTGGCCGTAAACACTTATATTGTTCTAACGTTTTGTTTCAAGTACCTTTTCATTTAATCAAGAAAATTAAACAAAAAAAAAAAATTAAAAAAAAGATGAATCAAGAGAGTTTACGGTCATTATGTGTGTTACTCAAGGTGTACAAGACGTTTCTTCTAATAGACGTATGCATTGCTTCATAATCTTATTCTTCTACTCCATTCTTGTTCTTATTGGTTGCTTACTGTTTTGATCACTGGTTTGGATCACTGGATTGGGACTCTACAATTACGGCCGTGAACGCGTGTTCGGCCGTGAACCCTGTTCATGGCCAGTCTGTTCCTATAAATAGTGTCAGAGTCTGTCAGAGTCGGAAGACGAGTTGAGAGAGTTTACTGTCATTGTGTGTGTTACTCAAGGTGTACCAGACGTTTCTTCTAATAGAAGTGTGCATTGCTTGATAATCTTCTTCTTCTACTCCATTCTTGTGCTTATTGGTTGATTACTGTTTTGATCACTGGTTTGGATCACTGGATTGGGACTCTACAATTGGTATCAGAGCAGATCCAGTGTCAAAACAGATTCAAGTCACGTTTGTGGTTGAAGAAGTTTTGGTTTTATTCATTGTTCAAGCTTGTTTCTGCATCTGATCGTGTTTTGAAGGCTGAGGAAATCGAAATCTGATCTAAAACACTCGTTTTCATCAAAATTTGGGAGTTTACGGTCTGCTGTGTTGAAGGGAGTACGGCCATAAACGCGTGATTCAACAGTAATCCATTTATATTCAAGAACTATAAACGTTTTCTGGACTGTAATCGGTTGTTTGACCGTGAACCATTCATCAAGTGTTGACCGTAAACAGTTGAACCGTGTTTGAGTGTACGGCCGTAAACAGATTCTGGCCGTAAACACTTATATTGTTCTAACGTTTTGTTTCAAGTACCTTTTCATTTAATCAAGAAAATTAAACAAAAAAAAAATTAAAAAAAAGATGAGTCAAGAGAGTTTACGGTCATTATGTGTGTTACTCAAGGTGTACAAGACGTTTCTTCTAATAGACGTATGCATTGATTCATAATCTTATTCTTCTACTCCATTCTTGTTCTTATTGGTTGCTTACTGTTTTGATAACTGGTTTGGATCACTGGAGTGGGACTCTACAATTACGGCCGTGAACGCGTGTTCGGCCGTGAACCCTGTTCACGGCCAGTCTGTTCCTATAAATAGTGTCAGAGTCTGTCAGAGTCGGAAGACGAGTTGAGAGAGTTTACGGTCATTGTGTGTGTTACTCAAGGTGTACCAGACGTTTCTTCTAATAGAAGTGTGCATTGCTTGATAATCTTCTTCTTCTACTCCATTCTTGTGCTTATTGGTTGCTTACTGTTTTGATCACTGGTTTGGATCACTGGATTGGGACTCTACAATTGGTATCAGAGCAGATCCAGTGTCAAAACAGATTCAAGTCACGTTTGTGGTTGAAGAAGTTTTGGTTTTCTTCATTGTTCAAGCTTGTTTCTGCATCTGATCGTGTTTTCAAGGCTTAGGAAATCGAAATCTGATCCAAAACACTCGTTTTCATCAAAATTTGGGAGTTTACGGGTTGCTGTGTTGAAGGGAGTACGGCCGTAAACGCGTGATTTAACAATAATCCATTCATATTCAAGAACTCTAAACGTTTTCTAGACTGTAATCGGTTGTTTGACCATGAACCATTCATCAAGTGTTGACCGTAAATAGTTGAACCGTGTTTGAGTGTACGACCGTAAACAGATTCTGGCCGTAAACACTTATATTGTTCTAACGTTTTGTTTCAAGTACCTTTTCATTTAATCAAGAAAATTAAACAAAAAAAAATAACAAAAAAGATGAGTCAAGAGAGTTTACGGTCATTATGTGTGTTACTCAAGGTGTAAAAGACGTTTCTTCTAATAGACGTATGCATTGCTTCATAATCTTATTCTTCTACTCCATTCTTGTTCTTATTGGTTGCTTACTGTTTTGATCACTGGTTTGGATCAGTGGATTGGGACTCTACAATTACGGCCGTGAACGCGTGTTCGGCCGTGAACCCTGTTCACGGCCAGTCTGTTCCTATAAATAGTGTCAGAGTCTGTCAGAGTCGGAAGACGAGTTGAGAGAGTTTACGGTCATTGTGTGTGTTACTCAAGGTGTGCCGGACGTTTCTTCTAATAGACGTGTGCATTGCTTGATAATCTTCTTCTTCTACTCCATTCTTGTTCTTGTTGGTTGCTTACTGTTTTGATCACTGGTTAGTGGTTTGGGCTAGGTAACTATTTGTATTGGTCTTAATAGAGTCTTGGTCTTGTATTGTGTGTTTTGGTGTTTGTTTGGGGTTGTGACGGTGTTCACGGCCGAGAACGGATTTACGGCCGTGAACGCGTGTTCGGCCGTGAACCCTGTTCATGACCAGTCCGTTCCTATAAATAGCGTCAGAGTCTGTCAGAGTCGGAAGACGAGTCAAGAGAGTTTACGGTCATTGTGTGTGTTACTCAAGGTATACCAAATGTTTCTTCTAATAGACGTGTGCATTGCTTGATAATCTTCTTCTTCTACTCCATTCTTGTTCTTATTGGTTGCTTACTGTTTTGACCACTGGATGGGGACTCTACACTTAGTGACCATGTGATTCCAAGGATAAGATTGCTATTTCAATGCTTTGCAAGGATTGGGATTGTTATCTCGAAGCGTAAGAGGATTAAGCATGTTGACCTGCAGTCGAAATGAAGTTGGGCTTAGTAGCTATGCAACTTGAAGGATGAGATTGTCATCTAGAAGCCTTAAGTGGATTAATCCTGTTCGCATGCTGTCAAAATGGATTTGGGATTAGCAGCCATGCAACTTCATGGTTGAAATTGTTATCTCAAAGCCTTAAAAGGGTTAGTTCTGATGAAATGTAGTCGAAATGGAGGTGGGCTTAGCAGCCATGCAAATTCAAGGCTGAGATTATTATCTCGAAGCCTTAAGTGGATTGGGTCTGATGACCTGTAATCAAAATAGAATTTGGCTTGGCGGTCATGAGATGTCAAGACCAAGTTTATGAGCCTTTTGCGTATTTTTAATAAAATGGTGAAAAGATGCATGTTCTTTGTTATAATAGAGTAAATATATGCATAATTGGATTAACATCGACGTGAGTGATCAACCCGATCGAAAAAAAAACACTTATCCTCAAAACATCTTAATTGTTTTGGGATAGTGACATGGGAAGTAAAAATGAAAAATATGTTGTTTTCTAAAGAAGACTAAGTTGTCGATTGGGGATCGTCTCGGTATGTCTCGAGATGATGGTCAATAGAAAACTTGTATGAGATTCTAGACATTCCAGGTAAGAGGAATCGGCCTTCCTTAAGGTGTTTCGAGTATAAATCATCTACTGCGATGTGCCTTCATGACATTGTAAGGTCCTTCCCATGTTGTCCCTAGCTTTCGTTGGGGATGCTCATGACTCACCTCATTCTTGCACAACACTAGGCCACATACTTTGAAAGCTTTTCCCCATACTCGCTTATTGTAGTAGCTTTTAGTACTTGCCTTATAAGCGGCTTGGTGAAAGCATGCTAGTTCGCATTTCTCCTCGACTAGGTTGAGGTTATGTCGAAGCTCTTGTTCAGACTTGCTTTAATGAAAGTTGGTGACTCGCAATTACCCAACCATTAACCAAGGAGGGAGTACTCCTTTTGCGCCACACGTCAAAGTGAAAGACATCACTTGGGTACTTAATTGTGGTGTCGTTCTATACGAATAGAGAATGTTGGGTAGCTCTTCATCCCAGTTTCCTTTCGTGTTGCCAAGTCGTTTCTTGATGCCTTTGATGAGTGTCCTATTAGACACTTTCATTTATCTGTTGGCATGTGGGTGCGCTATAGAGTTGAATTGTTGATGTATCAGTTGGTCTGCACACCAACCTTTGAATGGATTTTCGGCAAACTACAAGTCATTATCGTTGATCAATAGTCGGGGTGTTCCAAATCTTATGAGAATAATATTCCACATGAATTTGATGAATTTACGGTCAGTGATCATTGTCGGCAATTCAACCTCCATCCATTGGTAAAGTAGTCGCCCACCATGAGAAAGGTCTTTAATTTGCCTTGGGCTTTAGGGAAAGGGTTGACGATATTGATTCCCCATTGGTGGAATGGCCAAGGACCGGTTTTGTTGGTTAGCGGTGCTTCCGAAACACACTGTATTGGTAAGATAGTTTAGTATTCCATACATTTCTCCGTTACTTATCTTGCATCTTTATACATGTCCGACCAATAAATTCCCACATGTAGGATTTTCCTGTGAGCTCCATAGCTCCTTAGCGTGTTCTTGTTGTAACATCTCATTTTCTCTAATGTCCCAAAAATTAAGACTAAAAATTTCAATTTTTATAATAATAAAACCATCATAAAAAACGTTTTCATAAAACCATAATGAAATCAGAGTATGTTAAAGTCATCCAAATACATCATAGACAAATAAAACGCGGAACAATATATTGTGCGTGCGATGCGATCATCCTGAGCTCTTCCCCTTCGATCCGGAAGTACCTGAAACATACAATGAAAATTGTAAGCATGAAGCTTAGTGATTTTCCCAAAATACCACATACCATACATATCTGCCAGCTCAAGGTTGTGCCGGATCTATTTTACCCCCGAGTTTATTTCAACTCATTCGTCGGCCAAGCCGTACCGGGTCTATTTCACCCTCGGGTCTATTTCACCCCCGAATCTATTTCAACTCATATGTCAGCACAAGGTTGTACCAGGTCTATTTCACCCTACATACATATAGAAAACAGTCACACATGTATATAACACATGCAACAGGAGTCACAAAGACTACAAGCACATAACACATCCTAGTGTCCTACAGTATAATGAGCGAACACACCTCAGTTTGACGACAATCAAACAAATGATCGGGTTGCTGAACTAGAAATCCCCAGTAAATCACAAGTAAAGAAACCCTAATTAGAAATTAGGTCAATAATCCAACCCGTGAGTCCAAACCCTAAATCCCATCCTTAAAGGAAAAAGTTACGCATTCCTTTCCTTATTGGGCCTAGCCCATCAAGGCCCAAATGCTACAAGCCATGAAGCCCAAAAGATAATCTATATCCAAAATGGGCCCAAGCCCCAAAGTCCCATCACAGAAAATCTTACAGCCCAAGATGGGCCCGAAGTCCCTAAATCCCAAAGATGGCCTGAAACAAGCCCAAGACCCACTTTGATGAGTACGCTTAGCGTACCAACCAGTACGATGGCGTACTCTCAACCTTCGCATCATTGGACTTCAGACGCGTAGGCGTAGCGTACCCCAAGGTACACCCGGTGTACGCTGTAGTTGGCTAAAACCTCATTCCAAGGTCTTAATCAGTTAAGACCTAACGTCCAATTTTAGATCTAGGCTTATTAAAGTGCATTAAGCCATAAAGTTGCCAACTTTATGCTTTTGCATGTCTTAATGGGGAAAATCATGGATTTAACAACATTATCTTGATGAAACCACCTTCAATCCTTGCATAATTGAACTTAATCCATCAAGACTCCATTTTTATACTCAAGGGACGTTAGAAACACTAGGATCTAACATTATAACCTTCTGGAGTAGCTTATATTCTCAAGAATACCTTAAATAATCCATAAACTAACAACTAGCACACAGAGTCATCAAGGTAGAAGCTTTTTACCTTCAATAAGCTAGAAATGATGAGAAACCTCTTGCTCTACAAGATCTTTCTCATCCAATGCTTCCTCATAACTCTTCTTCTTCTTCTCTAAGCACCACACACACCCAAAACACACACACAAGCTCAAACATTAGGGAAAATGGATTAAGGTTTCGAGATATGACTCAACAGGCAAAGGAGGTTGATAAGATGATGAACTTGAAGGACTTAATGAGCTTAAATAGGGTGAAAACTCTAAAAATTAGGGTTTCCCTCTGGCTTGAGTACACCCAACGTATGCATGGGTATGAGCAACGTACGTAGGGGTTATCCCCGATGCGCGCATGCAAAGGAGTACGCCGTGCGTACCTAGTGTACGCCCAACATACTCAAGGTCTAGTCCTTGATTAATTGAAACAACAGTTAAAGCTTATACCTGGCGACTCGTGCGTTAAAATTCTCCCCCACTTGAATCAGACTTCATCCTCAAAGTCCGCTGGTGGAAATAACTACGGTTAATGCTCCCTCATCTCTTCCTCAGGCTCCCAAGTCCACTCCGAACCCTTCAGGTGCTATCACTGCACCTTCACCAACTTAACAACCTTGTTCCTCTAGATTTTCGTCTTCCTGTTAAGAATCGCTACCGCTCTCTCACTGTAGTTCAGGTGGTCATCCACATGTATATCCTCCAATGGAACCACTAAGGAATCATCAACCAAACACTTCCACAGATGAGAGACATGAAAAGTACTGTGAATCTAACTGAGTTCCTCCGGGAGATCCAAACGATACGTTACCCTGCCTACTCGGGCTATAACCATGAAAGGGACAATATACCTAGGGCCCAGTTTGCCCCGCTTCCTGAATCAGATGACACTTTTCCAAGGTGACACCTTCAGGAGAACCATCTCCCCAACCTGGAACTCCAGGTTTGACCGGCGCTTGTCGGCATAACTCTTTTGCCAACTCTGAGCTGTCCGAAGTCTACCACGAACTTGCTGAATCATCTTGGTCGTCTTGAGTACCACCTCGGTACTCCCCATGACCTGCTGACCGAACTCACCTCAACATATCGGGGTCCTACACTTACTCCCACATAGCATCTCAAAAGGAGGTCGATCGAAGCTGGCATGATAACTGTTGTTATACGAAAATTACGCTAACAGAAGATATGTATCCTAACTGCCGCCGAAATCCAAAACACATCCCCGCAGCATATCCTCCAATGTCTAGATGGTCCGCTCACTCTGGCCATCCGTCTGCGGGTGAAAAGTCATGCTGAAGTGCAGACGAGTACCCAACTCTTTGTGGAATTTCTTCCAAAATATGGAAGTAAACCGTACATACCTGTTTGAAATCACTAAAAGCGACAACCCATGTTGTGCCACAACCTCCCTGATGTAGATGTCGGCCAAATACTCTACAGAGATACTCTCTTGAATCGGAATGAAATCTGCGCTCTTGATCAATCGATCCACGATGACCCATATCGAATCCACTCTGCGCGCTGTCCGAGGCAATTTGGTGATAAAATCCATCATAATCTCTTCCCATTTCTAGATCGGAATATCCAACGACTCCATCTTTCCTTGAGGTCACTGATGCTTGGCTTTGACTTTCTTGCAATTCAGGAACCTCTCCACATGCCAAGCTACATCCTGCTTCGTACATGGTAACTAGTAACCGGGACAGAGATCTCTATACATCTTTGTAGCTCCAGGATGAATAGAGAATATCGATTTGTGTGCCTCTTCCATCAAAACCTGCCCACACCACCCTAGTAAGGAACCTACACCCTACGATGGAGATTCAATAACCCTCGGTTATCATAATCAAAGGAAGCCACCTGACCCACAATGCACTCACTCTTTCGGTGCTCTTTCTTCATAGCCTCAACCTGAGCCTCTCGGATCTGCTCCAAGAGTGGAGTAATCACCGTCATCCTAAAACACATATCCCTGATCGGAGCCGGGACTACCTTGTGGCCGAGAGCATCGGCCACCACATTGGCCTTCCCTGAATGTTAAAGGATTTTAAAATCATAATCCTTCACCACATCCAACCACCTACGTTGTAGCATGTTTAGGTTCGGCTGATCCATCAAATACCTCATGCTCTTTTGATCCGTGTAGATAGTACAAGGGACCCCATAGAGGTAATGCTGCTGTAACGACCCGAAAATCACGACATAAATTTTTTTTTGTTTTTAAATTAATAAATTGTCAATACATATTGTTTCTATAAAACCAGAGTAATCAATATTTAGCGAAACATCCTTTAACCGAAAGTAATTCACAAAATGCGGAACCATGTGGTGTGTGCACTGCAGTCATCTCGAGCTCTTTCATTTGAAAACCGGAGTACCTGAAACATAAGCTGAAAACTGTAAGCACAAAGCTTAGTGAGTTCCCCAGAATACCATACCACATACAATCACAGATTATCATGCACATACATATAAATGCCTTGGGCTCCGCCATAGTCTTTAACTATATTGCCATGGGCTCCCCATGGTCTTTACCTGGAATGCCATGGGCTTTCCTCCCATGGTCTGAAATCCAATTGCTACGGGCTCCCCCAGGTATCTTCCATGCAAGTATCACAGAGACAATTATCATACCACATAACACATAATGGGTCAGCATTGGTGTGTTCGACCCATGGATATAGTGAGAAGACTCACCTCGCACTGCTTAAACATACAGAAAACCCCTGGTTGCTGGCTGAAAAATCCTCGAACTACCAAAAACAAAACAATACCTAATTAACAATTGGGTTCTGATCCATAACCATAACTCCATACCTCGGGTAAAACGACCATTTTAACCCTAACCTAGCCTTGTCTAAAACTATGGCCCAAACTATAATCTAGAAGACCCAAAGGCCAATTAATCGACCAATGGCCTAATTTTCCAAATTGAACCTAAGCCACTACATGGGCTTACCTTAAAGCCCAACCATATTTCTAGTCAAAAAAATTTGGCATTCCGATGGACCATTTGCCCATAATCATCCAAAGCCTAATTATGGCCCACTTATGGCCAAATTTTCCAAATTGGGCCCAAACCTCTTGTAAAATCCCGAATCCCAGGTATAATATTTAATTAATTTGCATACATGTTGTCAGAGCAACTCGACTAGTTGGAGGCCCCAACTCGCCGAGTAGAGGATTTAATGGCCGCATGATTTTTAGAGTCTACTCGACGAGTCGGAGGACCCCAACTCGACAAGTAGGAGCTGAATGTGAAAATTTCAGGGTTTGTATCCTATTTAAAGGACCTTAAGCCTTCATTTCTGCCTCCCTTATCACTTTAACACCCTGAGAGAAACCCTAAACGAGCTAGTATCATCTGAGAGAGAGAGAGAGAGAGAGAGAGAGAGAGAGAGAGAGAGAGAGAGAGAGACTAAAATTGTGTGATTTGGTGCATTCTTGGAAGGGGATAGAAGAGCATAAGGCTTGGAACGAGAAGAAGCCCTTGGATCCAATGTTTTTTCAGTGCTAGCTGCTATTTGGAGGTAGAAAGATATCACCTTGATCATTTTTTGGTTAGATATCTTGTTTAGGGAGTTTGTGGCCATTTCCATCTTCCTTTTGAGCCTTTGAGTTATTTGAGCATGGCATGAAGTTGAAACTTCAGATCTAGGCCGTATGAGGTCCCTTGGGACTAAAGATTCAAGCTTTATCAAGCTATTGGCCAAGTTTCAGACATTAAACCCTCTATAGAGCTTTGTTTTGGCATTTTGAGCCTTAGGTGCCATGCATGGACATAATGCTTGTAGCTTTACGTGGTATTTCAGCCTTGGGAGGCTAGATCTAGAGTATGGGGATTTAGTTCTGCTTAAAATCGTCTGAATGAGAAACGGACTTAAGGGACTCGACGAGTGGATGAGCCAACTCGATGAGTCGGTTAGGGTTTCCCCCTGTAGTCTGGACACGTACAAACTCGACGAGTTGACGAGACAAATCGGTGAGTTGAGTTGGAGTATTCCCGAGTCTCTGAGAACAGGAGGGACTCGACGAGTCACATAGATGCACTCGACGAGTTGGGTCAACATGGACTGTTGGCTCGAGTGTTGACTTCCGTTAACTGTTAGGGTGTCCTGAAGTTATGGATATGGAGGCCATGGAGGGGTAAAATGGTCTTTTCACCCTTTCTAAGAGTTAGTAAAGGGGTTAGCTTAATGTCTTCAGAGTTGTTATTACAAAGTGTTAATTAGAGATAGTTATCATATGTAGGCGAAGCCTAGACCGATCTTCGAGTACAAGACCTACTTGCTTTCCTTACGAGGTGAGTCTTCTCACTATACTTACCTGAGTGGTAATACTGTGTGCCCAGAGGGTCTTATTTAAGTTATTGACCGGAGGGTCCTATGTGCTTATACTGAGTTATGTGATATTATGCATTTTGTCTTTGTGATTTATGCTATATTATTCTGTTCCTTACTGAGTTAGGACCGGAGGATCCAAACCGAGCTATGAGACCGGAGGGTCTTCACTGAGATATAGGACTGGAGGGTCCAACCCGAGTTGTGAGACCGGAGGGTCTTCACTGAGACACATGACCGGAGGTTCCACACTGAGCCGTGAGACTGGAGGGTCCTCACCGAGACGCATGACCGGAGGGTGCATGCCGAGCTATAGCCATGAAAGGGTTATTATTTGTGTATGTGGTATTTTGGGGAACTCACTAAGCTTGGTGCTTACCATGTTGTGTGATATGTGTTTCAGGTACCTCTTAGGATCGCGGGAAGGCGTCGGATTGATTGTACACATCAGTTAGAGAGTTTGTTTTGAGGATTCTGGGATATTCTCAAACAATTGTTGACTTGTGTTTTGACAACTTATTCATTTGAGGTTTTTGAGAAATGTGATATTGGGTTTTATATTATTTTAAAAATGAAAAATTTATTTGAAAATTTAGAGTGTTACAAGTTGGTATCAGAGCCTTGGTTTGTGGGATTCGAATGTACTCTCGAGTATGTCTGGACTCAAACTGAGGATTTGAGAAAATTTTCAAAAAAAGAAAGAAATGATTTTTCTAAAACGAGTAAGAGCTTTTAAGAGAAAATGAGATGGAGCAATGTGTACAATCAGCCTAAGCCCGAACGGTGACTTTCCAAAATACCATTACTTGTTTATATTATGAGATATTAGAGCTGCATGCTATAGGTAGGCTAGGTATTTCAAAATTTAGAGTTAGAGTTTCCTGATTCATGATGCCTTAGCCTAGGGTATGCTATTGATTGATCTTATTTGCTATTTGCTCTGTGTGTGTACTGAGTAGGGATACATAGTAGGAATCTTTTAGAAAGAGTTTTGAGTAATCTAGGAGAGATACCTAGATGAGCACTGAGGAACCTACCGAGAGAGTAGTTTGATATCCATGAGGGATAGAGTACTTGTGAATAAGGATCCTAGGAGGAGGACTTGGGACGACTACAGGTTGGTGTGGAAGGTAGTATTGGGCCCGTACTACTGAAAGCACCGGATCTGTATGCGAACCAAGTAAGAACCTTAGGATACTAAGGAGCATGTAGGGGTGGGTAATAGCGTGAATGCTTGAGCTCGTCTCTGATGATTTTCGTGTTTGTGTTTTAGAGACACTATGGTGATTACCCGCAACAACCCCAGGAGCAGTGATACCAGTGACAAGGAGATCTGCAGGATCATTCATGAGGAGGTGGACGCAGCTATCAGAGAGGCCATACCAGATATGTTCGAGTCTATTAAGACCACATTGATTGCGACATTCGATGAGCGATACGCTGCTGTCACGGAGGCTGCTGCTGCTGCAGCCACCGCGACCATAGTTGCTGCTAGGCCACATGGATGTGACTTATTGTTGTTCCGTGAGTTCAGCTACACGAATCCACTAGAGTTTGATGGGAAGCAGGACCCGCTTTCTGCCATGAGATGGATCTCCGAAATCTAGGGGTGTTTCTATACGTGTGCATGCCCAGAGCACCTGAGAGTTCGGTTTGCGCTGAACCAAATTCGCTTGGGAGCGAAGGACTGGTGGAAGTTTGCGACGACTGATTTTACCCTTGCAGATCATGCTGTAGTGACTTGGGATAGGTTCACTTAGTTATTCAAAGATGAGCATGTTCCCTAGGTGGAGAGGGAACGTTTAGCACATGAGTTTCTGTCTCTCAAGCAGAAGACAGAATTAGTGACAAAGATTACGAGGATGTTTCATGAGAGGGCGTTGCTCTACCCTGAGCACGTGTCTACTGAGCAGGCACGTGTGAACCGGTATTTGAGCATCTTGAGGAGAGATATTCGGGAGTTCATGGCGAAATCGTTTTATCAGACATTGGCTAAGTTGCAGACCAATGCTAGGAGGAAAGAGATTGGGCTGGAGATTTAGACCAGAGAGGAGGGAGAGCAGCAGGGGAGAGATAGGAGACTAGTGCAGTCGCAGCTGGCGACGAAGCAGGCTAAGCCCGCTGATTCGAGAGCTGGAGGCTAGAAGGGCCGCACTTGTGGCAAGTGCGGCAAGAGTTATGAGGGGTCTTGCCGAGCGGGGATTTGCTACAAATGTGGCAAGGAGGGGCATATGGCGAGGGACTACCCCAAGGGATTTTCGGTTTGCTTTCATTGCAACCAGACGGGCCACCAGAAGGCCGAGTGTCCCCAGCTCACTCAGGGATCAGCCCAAGCTTCTGCTCCTGCTACTTTACGTGTTACTGATGGTCGGCCGGGGAAGGCCGAGGCTTTGAGAACTCGTGGAAGAGCATTCCAGCTGACTGCAGAGGAGATCCACGCATCGCCTGATGTTGTTGCTGGTACGTATCTCCTTAATTATGTTATTATGAGATTTGTTTATGCTTATTATGTGTTGCATATAGGTACTTTTCTTGTGAGATCTGTGCCTGCTTTGGTGTTATTTGACTCGGGTGCGAGTCGATGTTTCGTGTCTTTATCCTTTAGTCGTCACATTAGTGTCATATGCGAGGCGTTGAGTCGAACACTGAGGGTTTCTATAGCCGATGAGCATGCGGTTTTTTCCACTGATGTATACCGGGGATGTGTGTTAGAGATTTTTGGTGTTGAGTTTTCGATAGATCTAGTGCCGATAGCGATGGGTGATGTCTGAGTCATAGCGAGCATGGATTGGTTGAGCGTTAGATGATGACCATACGAGACCCTAGTGGGGGAGTACTTACTGTGTATGGCGAGAGGAACAGATCTGTATCAGCTTTCTGCTCTGCCACCAGGGCGAGGCAGAATCTACACCAGGGGTGCATGGGATTTTTAGCATATGTGATGGATACGAGAGTTGCCACTGAGAGGCCAAGTTGTATCTACGATGTTCTGGTAGTGTGTGAGTTCCCGGATGTTTTCCCCGAGGAATTGTCGGGTGTGCCTCCCGAGAGGCAGGTGGAGTTTCGTATCGATTTGGTTCCTGGTGGGGCGCCTATTGCCAAGGCACCTTATCACCTTGCGCCACCCGATATGCAGGAGTTATCCTCGTAGCTCTAGAAGCTACTGGGGAAGGGTTTTATTAGACCGAGTAGCTCACCGTGGGGAGTGCCGATCATTTTTGTCAAGAAAAAGGATGGTTCACACCAGATGTGCATTGACTACCCAGAGTTGAACAAGCTGACGGTCAAGAACCGTTATCCACTACCGAGATCGACGATTTATTCAATCAGTTGCAGGGGCGTCTTGGTTTTCCAAGATTGATTTGAGATATGGGTATCGTCAGATGAGAGTATGCGAGGAGGATATTCAAAAGACGGCCTTTTGAACTCATTATAGGAACTACGAGTTTGTGGTGATGCCTTTCAGGCTCACCAATGCACCGACAGCGTTCATGGACCTCATGAACCAGGTGTGCAGGCCCATGTTGGATCGGTTGGTGATCGTGTTCATCGATGACACTTTGGTGTACTCGAGGTCTATGGAACAGCATGAGGAGCATCTGCGAGAGATTCTTGAGGTATTAAGGATGGGGAGGCTTTATGAGAAATTCTCCAAATGTGATTTCTGGTTACGAGTGGTCCAGTTCTTGGGACACCTCATTAACCAGAATGGGATTTTCGTCGACCCAGCCAAGATTGAGGCAGTTATGCGATGGGAGGTACCAAGATCCCAATCTGAGATCAGGAGTTTTCTGGGTCTGGGAGGCTATTGCCGGAGGTTTATCAGAGATTTCTCCAAAATTTCCGTTCCTATCACCAGATTGACCAGGAAGGGTGTTACTTTTGTTCGGGGGCCCGAGCAGCAGGCTTCATTCGAGTCACTTCGCCAGAGGTTGTGCGAACCTCCAATGTTAGCCCTTCCTGGGGGATTGGAGGACTTTGTAGTTTACTGTGATGCATCTATATCAGGGATGGGTGCCGTGTTGATGAAGAGGGGACACGTGATAGCATATGCGTCAAGGCAGCTGAAGCCTCACAAGATGAGGTATCCTACCCACGATTTGGAGTTGGGGACGGTGGTGTTCGCCCTCAAGATTTGGCGCCACTATCTTTAGGTGTCCGGTGTACCATATGCACGGACCATAAGAGCCTGAAGTACCTTATGGATCAGCCCAACCTGAATATGAGACAGAGGAGGTGGTTGGATGTAGTGAAAGACTATGACTATGAGATTTTGTATCACCCTGGCAAGGCTAATGTGGTAGCCGATGCCCTGAGTCGTAGACTAGCTAGTGGTCCCATCCGAGACGTGTACATGAGGATGACGGTGATAACTCCAGTCTTAAATACCATCCGAGAGGCACATGTGGTGGCCGTTAGACCAGAGAAACGTAAGAGAGAGCGGGGGTAGATTTCTGAGTTTAAGACGGATAGTCGGGGGCTTCTGACCTTCCGTGGGCGGATATGGGTGCCATATACGGGTGGAGCTCGACCTATTTTGATGGAGGAGGCCCATAGGTGGAGATTCTCGATCCATCCGGGGGCCACCAAGATGTATTTGGACTTGAAGAGGGATTATTGGTGGCCCTGTATGAAGAGAGATGTGGCATGGGTAGTCGAGAGATGTTTGACCTGTCGTCAGGTCAAGGCGGAGCACCAGCGCCCTCATGGTCAGTTGCAGCCTTTAGAGATTCCCATGTGGAAGTGGGAGCAGATTTCCGTGGATTTTATTACCAAATTACCGAGGACCACACGAGGTGTCGATGCGATATGGGTGATTGTAGATCGGTTGACGAATAGTGCTCACTTTATGGCTATAAGTTAGAGCTCTTCTGCGGAGAAATTGGCCGAGATCTATGTTCGAGAGGTGGTAGCACGACGTGGGGTGCCAACTTCGATAGTGTCAAATCGGGTTGTGTGTTTTACTTCCAGGTTCTTGAAGAAGTTTCATGAGGAGTTGGGTACCCGGTTGTATTTCAGTACCACATATCACCTACAGACAGACGGGCAGAGCGAGTGGATGATTCAGACGCTCGAGGACATGCTATGCGCATGTGTTATGGACTTCGGTGGAAGTTGGGACACTTACTTGCCCTTGGCTGAGTTTTCATACAACAACAGCCATCACTCCAGTATCGGTATGCCTCCCTTTGAGCTTTTATACGGGAGAAGGTGCCGGACTCCCATCTGTTGGGGAGAGGTAGGTCAGAGAGTGATGGGGAGCATTGAGATAGTGCTCAAGAAGACAGAGCAGATCCAGTAGGTCAGACAGAGGTTACTGATGGCCCAGAGTCGCCAGAAGAGTTATGCAGACCAACAACGTTCAGAGAAAGAGTTTTAGGTCAGATATTTTGTCCTCCTGAAGATATCCCCATGGAAAGGGGTGATCCGATTCAGGAAGCGGGGAAAGCTGGGCCCTAGATACATCGGTCCTTTCAGAGTGATCGATCGAGTGGGTAAGGTAGCTTACCGGTTAAAGCTGCCTGCAGAGTTGAGCCAGATTCATAAGACCTTCCACGTGTCCCAACTAAGGAAGTGTGTAGCCGATGAGATGGCAGTAGTCACTTTAGAGGACATTCAGGTTGATGATCACCTGAACTACACTGAGAAGCCGATAGCGATCTTGGATACGAAGGTGAAGGTCTAGTGGAATAAAGAGGTGCCCTTGGTTCAGGTTTAGTGGCAGCATCGGAAAGGATCCGAGTGGACTTGGGAGCCGGAGTCTGAGATGTGGGAGCAGTACCCATAGTTGTTTCCGGGGATTGACTTCGAGGGCGAAGTCTGATTCTAGAAGGGGGGAATTGTAACATCCCGAATCCTAGGCATAATATTTAATTAATTTGCATACATGTTGTCAGAGCAACTCGACGAGTAGAGGATTTAATGGCCGCGTGATTTTTAGAGTCTACTCGACGAGTTGGAGGACCCCAACTCGACCAGTAGGAGCTGAGTGTGAAAACCCTATTTTTTAGGGTTTTTGTCCTATTTAAAGGACCTTAAGCCTTCATTTCCGCCTCCATTATCACTTTAACACCCTGAGAGAAACCCTAAACGAGCTGGTATCATCTCTATGTGTGTGTGTGTGTGTGTGTGAGAGATAGAGACTAAAAGTGTGTGATTTGGTGCATTCTTGGAAGAAGATAGAAGAGCATAAGGCTTGGAACGAGAAGAAGCCCTTGGATCCAGTGTTCTTTCAGTGCTAGCTGCTATTTAGAGGTAAAAAGCTATCACCTTGATCATTGTTTGGTTAGATCTCTTTTTTAGGAGTTTGTGGCCATTTCCATCTTCCTTTTGAGCCTTTGAGTTATTTGAGCATGCCATGAAGTTGAAACTTCAGATCTGGGCAGTATGAGGTTCCTTGGGCCTAAAGACTCAAGCTTTATCAAGCTATTGGCCAAGTTTCAGACATTAAACCCTCAATAGAGCTTTGTTTTGGCATTTTGAGCCCTAGGTGCCATGTATGGACGTAAATCTTGTAGCTTTACGTGGTATTTCAGCCTTGGGAGGCTAGATCTAGAGTACGAGGCTTTAGTTCTGCTTAAAACCGTCTGAATGAGAAACGGACTTAAGGGACTTGACGAGTGGATGAGCCAACTCAAAGAGTCGGTTAGGGTTTTCCCCTATATGCAAACTCGACGTGTTGATGATATAACTCAACGAGTTGAGTTATAGTTTTCCTGAGTTTTTGAGAACAGGAGGGACTCGACGAGTCGCATAGATGCACTCGATGAGTTGGGTCTGAAGGGTTTTGAGCATTCTAACACTCCTATGGTGTACATGCAACCCTAGAAACCTTGGATCTATGTTTTATCTATGATACATGCAAAATTGTTTTTCCAAGGTTCATAACCTATCTAGCATACATGGGGAACTTTTCATCATAAAAGATAGTAGGAAATACATACCTTGTAGTAGTTAGGATTCCTTGAAAACTTTGTGAGCCTAGCACCTCAAGTGTGATGCCTCAAACGTCTCACACAACACCAAATGCACTTGGAATAACTTAGAGAGAAATGGAACACTTCTTGAAATAGGCTAGCCCTCACTTGTATGCTTAGTGGCCGATTTTGGTGAACAAGGTGAAGCTTATATAGTGTGTTACAATTAGGGTTACACCATGTAAACCCTAAATGTCATGACTTTTCATTTCCATGACCCATGGGTTCTATAACCACCATGGAGCATCCATGGAGCATCCTATGGGTTTTAGCCCAACTTGATAATCCATGAAGCATTAGCCCACTATATAAGTATGGATGATTTACACAATCAACCCATATATTTAATTAGTCTTCTTTTGATCACTTAATTAATTCGAAATTAATTATTGATCAATACTAACTAAATAATACTATTAATATATTATCACTTATAATATATTAATAAACCTTAAGTGTTATTTCTCTCATTTTAGTCTATCCAAATGCATGATGCCATGCAACCCAAATGGACCATGCTAATTGGGCCAAGTACATTCCATAAATAGTTATGAACTTAGACACCTAATCCAACAGTCTCCCACTTGGATAAGTCTAATAACTATAACTGCAAGAATGAATTCAGGAACCGATTAGCAATCGTAGCTCTTTAAAGGTCTCTCGGAACTGAGATGATGATGATACGCCATTTATGATAAGTGATCATATAATCCTCTGTTCTAGATATCAGCCGGACAAATACATGGAACAATGTCTTACTTATTGTCCAGCAGTTTGTTTCCCGATTTCCGATTTGTTTGACATAGAACTTAATTGAACACATCAACTTAGTTCTGACCGGGCCCGGTACATGGGTCAACACAAAATCATCGAGGGGCCCAGATATCGCTTCTAATCCAAGAAGGAACAGATAAACTTCGACTCATATACTTGTTCTACTACTTGTTGAATTATACACAAATGCACGTTTTATAATATCGAGTTACAATCAACGCATAACCAACTCATAGGCAACAAGTCATATCTCTAGGTTTGAAGACTTATGTGATATTACCATCTCGCGATCACTCGAGATAAATTCCATGAAGTGATACCAGCGAGAGTGGGTTGAATCCAATACTCAGAACTTATGAGCACTCATGAGTGTTGTAGCCATGTCCAACATCTTAGACCTCTACACCCATCTCATGACAGTCTTGATTCATACCTACTTCCAACATATGACCGACTGTGGAGAATTCGAATAATATGATATACCAAACATAATTATTCTGGAAGTCAAAACATGCAAAATGAAACGATAGTAAACGGTTGACAAAAGATAGCAACATTTTACTCATAAATAAATACAACTTTTTTTCATCATCAAATGTCAATTACACTTTACACATTTCAAAACTATCTAACTACTAAAACTAATATCATCCTTCAACCCTATGCGCCTCGCATGCTGGAGATGCTTAACCCTACCCAGTCCCTTCGTGAGGGGATCTGCTGGATTCTCATCCGATGATACCCTCTTTGCCACGAGGAGTCCTTCTTCTATTCGATGTCTGATGAAATGATATTTTCTGTCGATGTGTCTGGATCTCCCGTGATCCCTTGGTTCCTTGGCTAAGGTAACTTCACTTTCACTATCACAAAAAATCTCTATGGGCTCCTTTATAGCTGGTACAACTCTGAGGTCTCCAATGAAGTTCTTTAGCTTGGCACTTTTCCAAGAAATTGCTCTGATTCGCAAGTTGAATCAGAAACTGTCTCTTGCTTGGAACTTTTCCAAGAAATTGCTCCTCCGTTTTAGGTAAAGACCCAGCCTGACTGTGAGCAAAAATTATCCCTATCAGTCTGGAAGCTAGTATCACTATACCCTAACACTCTCAAGTCATCACTCCCACCGAGGGTAAGGACCCAGTCCTTAGTCCTCCGTAGGTACTTGAGAATGTTCTTTACCGCAGTCCAGTGAGCCTTGCCAGGGTTCCCCTGATATCTGCTGACCATGCTCAATGCAAAGGCCACATCAGGACGAGTACAAGTCATAGCATACATGATCGAGCCTATATCGGAAGCATAGGGTACTCGAATCATCTCTGCTATCTTAGCCTTTGTACTCGGGCTCCGAGTCTTACTCGGTCTAGCGTTACTCTGGATTGGTAACTCTCCTTTCTTGGAATTCTGCATGCTGAATCTACTCAACACCTTATCCAAGTAGGTACTCTGACTAAGTCCAATTAGTCTTTTACTCCTGTCTCTCAGAATCCTTATCCCTAGGATATAGGCAGTTTCTCCAACTTTCTGCAGAGTTGGGATGTCATTTTCTATGAGTAGTATGTCATCCACATACAATACCAAAAAACTGACTATACTCCGATTAGCCTTGACATATACACAAGATTCATCTTCACTCCTCGAAAAGCCAAACTCTTTGACCTTCTCATCGAAGCAAAGATTCCATCTGCGAGGTGCTTGTTTCAATCCATAGATGGATTTCTCAAGCTTACACACTCTATTAGGGTACTCTGCACTGACAAAACCCTCTGGCTGACTCATGTAAACATCCTCAGCCAACTTTCCATTAAGGAAAGCGGTTTTGACATCCATTTGCCATATTTCATAGTCATGAAATGCAGCAATGGCTAGCATAACCCTAATGGACTTAATCTTTTCTACTGGTGAAAAGGTCTCATCATAATCAACTCCCGGAGTTTGAGAAAAGCCCTTTGCAACCAGTCGCGCCTTATAAGTGTGTACATTACCATCCATCTCTGTCTTCTTCTTGAAGATCTACCTGTACCCAGCTGTCTTACGACCTGGTACATTGTCAACCAAGTTCCAAACTTGATTGTCATACATAGATTGTATCTCGCTGTCCATAGCTTCTTTCCATTTAGCAGCCTCAGGGCCTGCCATGGCTTCCGTGTAGCTGTTAGGTTCATCCAGACTTACCAGTGTGCTAGCACTGATAAGTGTATCACCTTCCGCAGTAATATGGAAACCATAGTAATGCTCAGGTGCATTCCTAACTCTCGTGGAACGCCTCAGAGGTACAAACTCTTTTGTCGGATCAACATGAGTTTCCTCCTCATGTTGATTGCTAGGGTTTGAGGTTCCTTCACCACTTGACTCTTGAATTTCTTCAAGGTCAATTTTCCTCCCACTGTTTCCTTGGCTTATGAATTCTCTCTCTCGAAAGACTCCTCTCCTTGCTACAAAGACCACATTATCACTGGGTCTGTAGAAGAGGTAACCGAAGGATCTCTGTGGGTAGCCGATGAAAATACACCTCTCACTTCGAGGTTCGAGCTTATCGTGAGACTCACGCCTCACAAAAGCCTCGCAACCCCGTATCTTGATGTTGTCCAGATTGGGAACTTTTCCAATCCACATCTCATGAGGTGTTTTGGTAACCTTCTTTGTAGGGACTAGATTAAGGATATGGGCAGAAGTCTCTAAGGCATACCCCCAGAATGAGATTGGTAGCGAAGCTCGACTCATCATGGAACGAACCATATCCAATAAGGTTTGATTGCGCCTCTCAGCCACACCATTCAACTGTGGTGTCCTGGGAGGTGTCAATTGTGAGATAATCCCACATTCCTTAAGATAGTCAAGGAACTCTGTACTAAGATACTCACCACCTCGATCGGATCGAAGCATCTTAATGTTCCTGCCCAATTGATTCTCTACTTCCTGTTTAAACTCTTTAAACCTTTCAAAAGTCTCTGACTTATGCTTGATTAAGTAGACATAACCATATCTACTACAATCATCAGTAAAAGTCACATAATAACGATTAGCATCCCTTGTGGCAGTTTTGAAGGGTCCCAACACATCAGTGTGTACAAGATCCAACAAACCTTCACCCCTAGCACATGTACCAGTGAAGGGTGACTTTGTCATTTTCCCAAGTAAGCATGATTCACAACTATCATCCGACTTTAGATCAAATGGCTCCAAGACTCCATCCTTTTGGAGTTGGCCTATGCGTTTCTTGCTTACATGTCCAAGACGACAATGCCATAATGATGCTTTATCCAAGTTATTATTCGAAGAATCAATACACAACACATTATTTCCTAGATTGTCTACAACCGACATAGCTTCATACACACTGTCACAAGGTAATGCTTTAAAATAAAGAACATTATTAAAGAAAGCATAAATACCATCACTATCATTATCAAATGAAAAGGTAAAACCTTTTTTG
Source organism: Lactuca virosa (assembly GCF_052849685.1). Lineage (NCBI taxonomy): Eukaryota > Viridiplantae > Streptophyta > Magnoliopsida > Asterales > Asteraceae > Lactuca > Lactuca virosa. The sequence continues at coordinate 274,325,412 of NC_136433.1, forward strand.
TACAACGCATGAAAGGAAATAATATTTCTTGCCATTTCAGGCGAGTAACAACATTTATTCAAATCTAATGTTAACCCACTACTTAGCAATAAATAATAAACTCCAATCTTGGTGATAGGTGTAGCTTTCCTATTTCCCATGACCAAGTTTGTCTTCCCATGCTCCACATTCTCACTTCTTCTTAGTCCCTGCAAATCACAACATATGTGAATACCACAACCTGTATCAAGGACCCAAGAATTAGAATAGGGTGAGTTATTAGACAATGTAGTGTAAATACCTGCATGGTTGGGTTTAACTTTCCTATCCTTCACATCTTGCTGGTACTTTGGGCAGTTTCGGTTCCAGTGCGACTTTTCATGGCAATAAAAGCATTCCGCCTCTTTAGGGTTAGCAGAAGGAGTGACAAAACCTTTCTTGGTTCCACTCGAAGAGGAACCATCAAGGGACTTTCCCTTGGTACCCTTCGAAGGGATCTTCCTCTTATTTCCTTTGCCTTGCCTAATTGCCAAGACAGAGGCCACGGTAGGAGTAGGAGTAGTAACAACCGACTTACCTTTAAGACCACTTTCTGCGGTCTTCAAAAGTCTTTGAAGTTTGCTGAGTGTAACTTCCTCCATGTTCATGTGGTATGTCATGCGGAATTGATCATAACATGAAGGTAAGGAGTGCAAGATAATATCTATTGCCAACTCCTCTGGGAAGTTCACATTCAGTTTCAGCAAACGGCCCACATACCTTTGCATTTTCTGCATGTGGCCCGTGATGGGTTCACCATCCTTCATCCTGGTTGTTATCATGGAGGAGATGATCTCATATCACTCTTGACGAGCACTCTGATGGTAGCGGTCCATCAAATCCTGGTGCATCTCAAAAGGATAGTAGTCCTCATGGGACTTTTGGAGCTCGGTTGTCATAGTGGCCAACATGATGCATGCCACTTTTGTAGCATCCCTTTCATGGTCCTGATATTCAGCGACCTCCTTAGGAGTAGCAGTCGGCTCGAGTTCTTTAAGCTCCTTGTTAAGGACATATTCCTTGTCCTCATACCGAGTGACCATTCTGATGTTCCTGATCCAATCCATAAAGTTGGATCCATCAAAGATGACTCTCCCACAAAGGTTCATGAGAGAGAAGGAGCCGATAGGGTTTGAGCTAGAAGCAGCATTGTTGGAAGACATCTGAAAAGAAGAAAGACAAGATTAGATTAGATATAAAGATAGTCCTTAATAAAACACCCAAGTGTAATATTAAGGCTAGTACCTAACACAATATTTTATAACTTAGAAGAGGGATGTCGTCATCCAAGCTATAAAATATTTGAAGGTAGGTGAATGACGATTCACCAATTTCCACCATGAAAACGAAATGAATTATTAGGTTTTATTTGGTTTTTGAAACTCCTAGATTCTTTGAGATTCATTGAACTTTTTAGTGGCATGTTTCAATCTCGAGTGTGCCCTTCAGGTTTTGTAACTGGGATGCCGAGGATCACAAAACAAGGTGTGAAGTAACCATGCAAATTACTTGGTACCCTTAATATTTGCCCCTCAATCGATGTGCCGGTTAACCACACGCGCTTCACCGATACTATGATAAATATTAAGTTACCCTTTGCCTACCGTGTTAAGTCCAGGTTAGTGTGCCGGTTAACCACACACGCTCCACTAACGACTTAATCAAAGTGCAAAGTGTAATTTCATGGGTTAGCACCTTATTCACATTTTCCTAAAGTAACTAAGATTGGGAATTTATAAAAACATTTAGTTACTTTTTTTTCATCATACTTTTAATGAAGATTTAGAAGTCCTTGTCCTACCCGTTCGACTAACGACCCTCCACCAGTCAAGGAAGCGGTGGGTGAGAGTGGACACCCATTAAGCTGCCATTTTATAGGCAACAACCTTATACCCCCCTTATAGACCGGCTTCGTGAATGAGGCCTACTAACGGTAAAACGACTTTTTCTTATACATATATAATTATTACTAAACTTATAATATTATAAAGTATAAGGGTTGAATTTTAACTTTTAAAATTCTAGGGGTTGGAACAAAGTATTTAAAGTGACTTTACATGTTCCAAAACTTGAGGGCAAGTTTTGTAACTTTCAAAACTTTTCATCTTTCATGACTTATGAGTTAATGATGTAATAAAATGAGTGACTTTTCATTTTATGTAACCTATGTGTTTAATAATGGAATTTAAAAGAATGACTTTTGGTAATCCATAACTTGAGGAAAAATTATGGATTCCATTAAAACACATAAAGATCATGAATTAAACATTAAACAAGTAATTCCTATGATCTTTCAATAACTCATAAGAACATGAATATTCCTATCAAAATTTCAAGAACATATGAACATATATAAACATGAAATTTTGATATTAGCCATTGTAAATGGATTAGAACAACCATTACACCCATCTAAAACAAGTTTTATAACACCAAAACAGTTTAGGGTAATGTTTCTAGTCCATTTCCAGCAGCAAAACTCAAAAATCTGCATTCAGGGGCTCCTACTCGTCGAGTGCAAGACCCTACTCGTCGATTAGGATGAATTTGGTCATGGACTCGTCGATTCCCCCCATGGACTCCGCGATTTCATGCTGCAGAGTGCAGAAAAACTGAGTTTTTTCACAATTTTGCATCAACTATCAAACAAACAAGCCTAGGCTCTGATACAACTGTAGGGTTTTGAGAATTCTAACACTCCTATGGTGTACATGCAACCCTAGAAACCTTGGATGTATGTTTTATCTATGTTACATGCAAAATTGTTTTTCCAAGGTTCATAACCTATCTAGCATACATGGGGAATTTTTCATTATAAAAGATAGTAGGAAATACATACCTTGTAGTAGTTAGGATTCCTTGAAAACCTTGTGAGCCTAGCACCTCAAGTGTGATGCCTCAAATCTCTCACACAACACCAAATGCACTTGGAATAACTTAGAGAGAAATGAAACACTTCTTGAAATCGGCTAGCCCTCACTTGTATGCTTAGTGGCCGATTTTGGTGAACAAAGTGAAGCTTATATAGTGTGTTGCAATTAGGGTTACACCATGTAAACCCTAATTGTCATGACTTTTCATTTCCATGACCCATGGGTTCTATAACCACCATGGAGCATCCATGGAGCATCCTATGGGTTTTAGCCCAACTTAATAATCCATGAAGCATTAGCCCACTATATAAGTATGGATGATTTACAGAATCAACCCATATATTTAATTTGTCTCCTTTTGATCACTTAATTAATTCAAAATTAATTCTTGATCAATACTAACTAAATAATACTATTAATATATTAGAACTTATACTATATTAAGACCTTAAGTATTATTTCTCTCATTTTAGTCTATCCAAATGCATAATGCCATGCAACCCAAATGGACCATGCTAATCGGGTCAAGTACATTCCAGAAATAGTTATGGACTTAGACACCTAATCCAACAGGGTCAACATGGAGTGTTGACTTCCGTTGACTGTTAGGGTTTGGTCAAGTTATGGATATGGATGCCATGGAGGGTAAATTGGTCTTTTCACCCTTTCCAAGAGTTAGTAAAGGGGTTAGCTTAATATCTTTAGAGTTGTTATTAAAAATTGTTAATTAGAGATGATTATGATACATAGGCGAAGCCTAGACCGATCTTCGAGTACGGGACCTACTTGCTTTGCTTACGAGGCGAGTCTTCTCACTATACTTACTTGAGTGGTAATATTGTGTGACCGGAGGGTCTTATTTGAGTTATTGACCGGAGAGTCCTATGTGCTTATAGTGATTTATGTGATATTATGCATTTTGTGTTTGTGATTTATGCTATATTATTCTATGCCTTACCAAGTTAGGACCGGAGGGTCCAAACCGAGCTGTGAGACCGGAGGGTCTTCACTGAGATATAGGACTGGAGGGTCCAACCCGAGTTGTGAGACCGGAGGGTCTTCACTGAGGCACATGACCGGAGGGTCCATACCGAGTCGTGAAACCGGAGGGTCCTCACCGAGATGCATGACCGGAGGGTCCATGCCGAGTTATAGCCATGAGAGGCTTATTATTTGTGTATGTGGAATTTTGGGGAACTCACTAAGCTTCGTGCTTACCGTGTTGTGTGATATGTGTTTTAGGTACCTCTCAGGATCGCGGGAAGGTGCCAGCTTGATTGTACACTCCAGTTAGAGAGTTTGTTTTGAGGATTCTGGGATATTATCAAACAATTGTTGACTTGTGTTTTGACAACTTATTCATTTGAGGTTTTTGAGAAATGTGATATTGGGTTTTATGTGATTATAAAATAAAAAAAAATAATTTGAAAATTTAGAGTGTTACACCTCTCCAATGGCCTTATCCTAAAGCCTAATAAATTCCTTGGTCAAAAAACCTGTTTCCAGATGGTACACAAAGGCCCACAACAACTAAGTCCAAGAAATGGCCCGCCCCTAGGCCCACAATTGCGAAGTCCAATCTGACTGAGTACGCAGGGCATGCTCAGCTGTACGCTATGTGTACTCGCATAATGGCTTGTACGCTGTGCGTACTGGCTTATACGCCCTGCATACTCCCCTCTTAATCCCACTTTTTCCATTAAGCACTTAATGCCTAGCCCATAGGTCCAAACCAAAGATCTAAGTCCTAAACAACGTCTAGACCCATAAAGTCACTGACTTGGTGATTTTGCATGCCCCAAATGGACCCAACCTCAAAATATAACACTGTACTATCATGAAAATGGTCGTAACTCATGCATTGATGGATTTAAACCCCAAAGATGGTAACTTTATGACTCAAGGACCAAAATAACACCAAGAGTGGCAAATCTAAGCTTCAGAAATGATATGAAGTCATAAGATCTTATCAATAGAACCAAAAAGGTTCATAAACCCAAACCAAAAGAGATCTAAGCTAAGAAGCATCAAGTTCAAGACTTTATACCTTAATTAAGTGCCAAATGCTGATGGGATTTTGGATCTATAAGCCTTCACTGATCTTCTAAGCTCAAAACACAATGATCTTCTAAGCTCAAAACACACAAGCATGGTATTAGGGTTCAAGTGTAGGGTAAGGAGGACAAAGAGGCTGATAAAATGAGGGTTTTAAGTCAATAAGAATGCTTAAATAGTGGACAACCCCGGATATTAGGGTTTTCAAGCTCTGACCGTACGCCCCACATACATTTCTGTATGCCCAACTTAAATATCCAGATCCCCGATAAAACACCTGCGCATGAGTATGCTAAGCGTACCACTTGGTACGCCCGAAGCTTGTTAATACCCAGTCCTTTGATCACCAACTCAAGATGGAAACAATGCCAAACAGGATGTTACAACTCTCCCCCACTTAAATTAGTGTAACATCCCAAAATTCAAGACCAAAAATTTCATTTTAATTAAGTTATTATATAAAACCAACAGTATAAAAACATTCATAATAATATCTCATGTCAAAACCAAAGTGTCAATAATCAAAACATATTATCATAAAACCATATCTGAGTGTAATCCCAAAGATATCATGTGCGGAAAACATAGTGTGATGCGCTACGATCAAACCGGCTCCTTTCCTTTGAAAACGAGTACCTGAAACCAAAACTGTAAACCGTAAGAACGAAGCTTAGTGAGTTCCCCCATTATACGACATACCATAAAATTCACATACTGTCAGGCATACTGGGGTGCCCGACCTACCCCATGTCAGGCATATCTGGGTGCCCGACCTACCCTGCTGAGCATACCGGGGTCCACCCCTGTCAGGCATATCTGGGTGCCCAACCAACCCCTTCGGTCCTGTCGACCGGTAACCAGGGACTATTTCACCCCCACTACTACCATATAATATTATATCCCATATATCATAATCTGTCTAGCATAGCTGGGTACTAAACTACCCCTTCGGCCCTATCGACCGATAACCGGGGACTATTCCCCCTACTACCACTATCACATAACATCATATCATGCTAGCACATAAAACATATCAAGTAGTGATGAACCCAAGTAATTATCACAAAGACAACTACTCAACAAACAATCCCTACTAGTGGGCCGACATTGTGGCCGTCGACCCACTTCTACCGGAAGGTAACTCACCTCACACTGTTGAAGTCCCGCAGACCCGACCCCAGTTGCTGGATGACAGATTCCCAAACTGTCAACATGAAAATAACACCAAATTAATAATTGGGTTCCAACACATAACCATAAGTCCATGCTTGGGGGTAAAAGACTGCTTTACCCCAATCTAAGCTTGATCTAAGCCCAAGGCCCAATCCAAAGCCAAAAGTCAACCATGAGTAAAAGCCCAACATATGCCCCAATATTCCAAATTGGGCCCAAACCTTACATGGTTTTATTCTATGGCCCAACCATTTAATCCAGTCCAAACATTTGACATTCTAATGGTCGAATATCATATAATAATTAAGGCCCAATTATGGCTCATCTATGGCCCAATTTTCCAAATTGGGCCCAAACCCTTCACATAGGCCTTACCCTAAAGCCCATCAACATATTCTAGTCCATATGATTATTATTCGATGGCCCATTATTGGCCCGATCACCAAAGCCCAATAAAAAGGCCCAACTCAAAGCCCAAGTGAAATTAGGGTTTCACATAAAATGACAATTAGGGTTAAGTGTTTCTCACTTAACCCATTAAGGAATTAATCCATTAAGTCCATCACTCTACTAGATAAGTCATATGGTGTGATTGGGTGTAATTCAAAATTCCATTCCAATGGCCCAAATTTGGGTCCCGATAAGTCCAAGGCCCATATATCCAAAATTAGGGTTTTCTAAACCCTAATTAGGGTTTCCAACCCAATCATAGCCCAATAGGCCCAATAGCTAGGTCTTATGATTAATTAGGGTTTCATTAGGCCCATTAGGGTTTCACCAGGCCCATTAGGGTTTCGCTAGTCGGGCACCACCCACTACTACCTCAGGTAGTGGTGGTCAACGACGGCTCACGTCGGCGGCCACCACCGTACGGTGGTTAGGGCTTTTAGTCCATTTTTGTCCAAGCATCCAAAAATCAACTGCATGCAAGCAAAAGCACACCGCCACCCAACACGACGGTTGGTGGCGGTAGGAGGCGGCAGCCACCGCCTCACAGTCGTGGTTTCGATTTTTCTTATTATTATTCCGGCACGGGTACAATTTTACAATGCAAAGGCTCAAATAAACACACACACTCACTAAGATACACACACACGGCGGTTCATGGTGGTAGCCACCACCTCACGGTGGTGGTGGTGGCTTTTCTTGGTTTTCCAACCAAACAAACTACATACACTACAGCAGAAACAAACACCCACACGCTTTCTTGCTTGTAAACGGATCCAACCACCCTCCTGGTGGTGGTTGGCGACGGCAGCAACAACACAAGCGACATAACGGCGACACAATGGTGATTGACGGTAGTAGGCAGCAACACTCATCGAAAGGTGGTCGAAGTGGCTCCGACGACTGTTGTGAAGCATCTATGGATGGCGACAAAAGGCAGAAGAAGAAGTCACGGAGGGACGGTGGCAGTGGGTGTTCACAGCCACGTCGGTGGCCTTCAAGAGCTCGTTCCCGGTGGTCTTCGTTGTCGCCGGAAGCGGGAGCAGCGGTGGTCAATGCAGCAACATGAAGGTGGCGGTACCCGGTGGTTGACGACATGAACGGAGGTGGTGGTGCGACGCCGGAGGTCGAGTAAGTGGGAGTGGCGGATGGAGGTTTCATATGGCGGCTGAAGAGGTTCCATTAGGTTTAGGGTTTGATAACCGGTGAAGCTGAGGTTATGTACCCGGTGCTACCAAACATCATGCCATAACGACATAAACAGTCCCTCCCTTCAGAATTATTTTCAATTTTGCTCCCATAATTACCCTTTAGACCCCGACTCCTATAATTCTTCACAGATTCGATCCCTAATTTACCAAACAACCCCTTAGTTCCAAAATCTCTTCAAATGAAGTCCTAGAAGTTACCATTTAGTCCCTGCATTCAATAATACTTACAAATTAAGTCCGGATTTTACACTTCAATCCTCGAAACTCTTAATCGTGTCATTCGACTCTCCGAAACCAACACCCCGATAAATATTATGGACTTTAGGGCTACTATTCATCCGTTAATTTTATTTATTTATTTATTTAATAAACGGGGTGTTGAAACTCTCCCCCCACTTAAATTAGATTTCGTCCTTGAAATCATTCCTTACTATTCCTTACACGCTAAACCACTCTAGTAATATGGTCACCATCCTGGGCACACCCTAACCTCCCCTGGGTAGCCGTGACCAATCTTTGCAAAGCCCTAAAATCCATGGGTGAACGAATTCCTCGCAACAAGATCTCATCTACTCTGTCTGAGATCTGATTTCTCGAGATGGTCTGAATCCCGGACAGACCATTCATACTGATTCATTATCGCTGAATCCAGTCCGTTTATCCCTCAACTGACTACTCAATTTCTAATAGCTCGAGGTTCCCACTATAAAACAGGATCACAGACCTAATTATCCTTGCAGATCACTTATACTTGGCCAAGGCTCAGCTAATCCCGATGTGAGTGACTTGTCACTTCCCAATCAACCAGCTATTCCGTCCGTACTTGCAACCTAAAACACGAATACTAATACTGCCCAAACCCTGAAACTGCCCGAAGCACTGAACTGCCTAAATTAGCATGTTGCCACATGGCTGCTTTCCAAAATCTATCGAAACCTGCCTGGTCTCAATTCGTTCTCCAACCGTCTGAAATATTGGGTTCCGGCCCGACTGCGGAGCCAAAGGACTCCTACTTAGTTGTCTCACACGACTTATGAACGAAATCCTTCTCTGGAACTAGTTACCACAAGTTATCATTGTTGGGTTTTGAGCATTCTAACACTCCTATGGTGTACATGCAACCCTAGAAACCTTGGATCTTTGTTTTACTATGATACATGCAAATTTGATTTCCAAGGTTCATAACCTATCCAGCATAGCATGGGAACTTTTAAACATAAATGCTAGTTGTAGAACATACCTTATGTTGTTTGGATTCCTTGAAAACCTTGTGAGCCAAGCACCTCAAGTGTGATGCCTCAAATGTCTCACACAACACCACAACACTTGTAATAACCTTGAGAGAAGTTCACTAACACCTCAAAATCGGCTAGCCCTCTCTCTTGCTTGTACAAGTCCGATTTTGATAGTCTAGGGATCCTTTTATAGTTGTGGCACAGTTAGGGTTACACCATGTAAACCCTAATTGTCATGGCTTTCCATATTCCATGATCCATGGGTTTGTAACCTCCATGGACTATCCGTGGAGCACCATATGGTTTTTAGCCCAATCCAAGAAACCATGGATCATTGGCCCAATATACAAGAATAGATGATTTACGCAATCAACCCCATATTTTTAATTAGTCTCTTTTTGATCACTTAATTAATTCCAAATTAATTCTTTGATCAATACTAATTAAATAATATTATTAATATATTAGAACTTATAATATATTAATAACCTTAAGTGTCCTTTCTCTCATTTTGGTCTATCCAAGCTTTGCAATGCCATGCAACCCAAATGGACCATGCCGGGTCGGGTCAAGTACATACCAAATAAAGTTATGGACTTAGATGTGACATCCCCAGTTTCACGGCCAGAAAAGACCGATTTGTTTATGCTTTGTTTTATAAAATCAGAGTAATCCTTTGGTTAAAAGAGTTGCGGAATTTGTTCCCAAACAAAATATGATAAGAATTTATCAAAGCATTTCTTTAAAGAAATGTATTTTCATTAAATAAAAAAATCTCGGGATGTCATGTTCCGTTACAGACCAAAAGCATAAACAGTATAAAATAGACCTTACAACAGTTATTTATAACTACTGATCTATAATCCAAAATCTCTCGTTAAGTCCACCAACTTATACTCTTGTGCCATTACCTGTAATGCAAAGAAAACTCAGTGGGTCAGACTTGGGAGCCTGGTGAGCATATAGGGTTTTCGACCCACAATAATATAATTATTATATTCAATCATGAATCAATCAATCAATCAATCCAAATTACTCATTCCCATTATCTCCTTTATTTCTTAAGGATTTACCCTAAGAATCAACTATCCTTTATCCATTTATTCCTAAGGATTGACCAAAGGAATTGACACAAAGTCCACCACTGCCAAGGTCCTCAAATTACAACTGGTAAACACTTAGTTCAACATACTTAACGAACACTTAGTTCTAACACTCCTAGTGAACACTTAATTCAAAACATCTGGTGAATACTTAGTTCTAAAACACTTAGTGAACACACTCAGTTCAACAACACCAAGTGAACACATCTAGTTCAAAAATACTTAATGAACACATTGAGTTCAAAAATACCAAGTGAACACATAGAGTTCAAAAATACCTAATGAACACGTTGAGTTCAAACACCAAGTGAACACATAGAGTTCAAAAATACCTAACGAACACATAAGTTCAAAACATCTAGTGAATACGATCTCCTAATGAAGACAGAGTCCAAAAGCACCTGGTGAACCCAATCACCTAATGAACACAGAGTACAAAAACACCTGGTGAACCCAATCACCTAATGAACACAGAGTACAAAAACACCTGGTGAACCCAATCACCTAATGGACACAGAGTACAAGAATACCTACAGGCTACGAGCCTATTAACGTTCCAATAGACTATTTAGTATAGCATGTGGTCGTTGTCTCGGATGACTAAATCATCTTAAACATCGGGACCTATCATCATTACTTTTACAATTTCACCATATAATAACAACCCTTATCCCGCCTCGTCGATCTTCACAACGACGTGATCTAAACTCTCGTATCTAAAATTTTCCTCTTTACCTGATCCCTACTCACGGATCTAAAACTAACCTCTTGATCTGATCCATACTCATGGATCTAGGGACAATTAACTATGCCTTAATCCATAGCTACCAAAGTTTTTCTCTCGTTTATCGACAACATCTACCCCATGTTCTACCCAACATATTTGTTGATATTAGATACATATACAGTTTAACTCATTTAAAAACTATATAAAACATCCATTCCACACTCATCTCAAATAAACAACAATATATATACACATAGCACGTATTTCATAGAAAATACTTCATATTTATGTGTTAGAAGAAAGTAACTACACAATCACTTGATAAGACGATGATCGGACAGCACCTCGTCTCTTAAAATAATCTTTTCCGATGAAACAGGGATGTTTTCTCCAAAACCGGGCTTCACGCGGACAGAGATTCGGCTCGAAAACTTTACTTCTCGGGATCTTCGGGGCTTCGGGACTCGCTTCGGGTGTCGGGATTGATACCGGGTCTTCGGGGTATTTCTTGCACGCAAAACGATGCAAAAATGAGAGAGAAAGGAAGAAATTTGGCATAAAGATCGGCAGCCCTTGACTTCTATTTATAGGGGCTGAAACCCCGAGTTACGCTGGGCGTAACCCCAAATTACGCTGGGCGTAATCCTCCGTCGACATGTACGCTGGGCGTACATCTAGGTACGCTGGGCGTAGCGGGTGGATAGGGCCGGATGAGTCACGGGTTTGGTATTATCCGATTTTATAATTAAATAAATATATTTTAATTATTTAAAAACTTCAGATATTCATATCTTCCTCATACGAATTCCGTTTTCGACGTTCTTTATATCCACGCGTAGGTGAGACTATGCTCTACAACTTTCGTTCAGACTCCGTCGGCTAATTTTGAATTTATTTTTATTATATTATTTTTAGTAGGCCGGGACAGGAAAATTTCGTTATAAAATCATAACTTTTCCATCTGACGTCCGTTTTCGTCTGTATTTTCACTGCTGGACTACTATCGACGAGATCTTCGATTCTCGTTTAGATTGTTTTGGCCAATTATAACTCGATCTCAATTTCGAGATTTGGGCTGCATACTGCTAAGTCGAAACTTCGAAAAATCATAACTTCTTCGTTATAACTCGGATTTCGGCGTTCTTTATATGTACGGAATCCTTGTAACATATACTACAACTTAGTTCAGATTACTCCTTCTAAATAATATTCCATGAAAAAATCATTTTTGACGCTTAACTTCTCTAAATTGACTAGCCAGGATCTACGGGCGTTACATTAGACACTATATCCAACAGTCTACCACTCGGATAAGTCTAATAACTATAGTTGCAGATATGACTTCAGAACCCGACTAGTAATCGTAGCACTTTCAAGGTCTCGCGGAACTGAGATGATGATGATACTCCATTTAAGATAAGTGATCATATAATCCTCTGCTCTCAAGATATCAGCCGGACAAATACATGGAACATGGTCTTACTTATTGTCCAGTATTTGTTTCTCGATCTCTGATCTGTTTGACATAGAACTAAATTGAACACATCAATTAGGTTCTGACCGGGCCCGGTACATAGGTCAAAAAAAATCATCGAGGGGCCCAGATATCGCTTTTAATTCTAGAAGGAACATATAAACTTTGACTCATATGCTTGTACTGACTACTTGTTGAATTATGCACAAAAGCACGTTTTATAACATCGAGTTACCAATGAGTTTTCGTACAATCAATGTATAACCAACTCATAGTCAACAACTCATATCTCTAGGTTTGAAGATTTATATGATAGTACCGTCTCAAGATCACTCGAGATAAATTCCATGAAGTGATACAAGTGAGCGTGGGTTGAGTCCAATACTCAGGCCTTATGAGCACTCATGAATGTTGCAGCAACCATTGCTATGTCTAATACACCTTAGACAATCTACAAACCCAATTCATGACAGTCTTAATTCAATACCTACTTCCAAAGTATGACTGACTGTGGAGAGTTTGAATAATATAATGATTCTGGAAGTCAAAACATGCAGAGTTGAAACAATAGTAAACGATTAACATAAGATAGCAACACTTTACTCATAAATAAATAACAACTTTTATTTAATCATCAAATGTCAATTACATTTTACAAGTTTCAAAACTATCTAATTATTAAAACTAATATCATCCTTCAGCCCTATGCGCCTCGCATGCTTTAAATGCTTAACCCTACTCAGTCCCTTCGTGAGGGGATCTGCTGGGTTCTCATCTGATGATACCCTCTTTGCAACGAGGAGTCCTTCTTCTATTCGATGTCTAATGAAATGGTATTTTCTGATGTGTCTGGATCTCCCGTGATCCCTTGGTTCCTTAGCTAAAGCAACCGAACTTTCGCTGTCATGGAAAATTTCCATTGGCTCTTTTATAGCTGGTACAACTCCAAGGTCTCCAATGAAGTTCTTTAGCCATATCACCTCTTTTGCTGCCTCGCTTGCTGCTATATACTCTGATTCGCAAGTTGAATCAACTAACGTCTCCTGCTTGGAACTTTTCCAAGTATTTGCTCCTCTATTTAGGATAAAGACCCAGCCTGACTGAGAGCGGAAATTATCCCTATCAGTCTGAAAGCTAGCATCGCTATATCTTGCCACTCTCAAGTCATCACTGCCACCAAGGGTAAGGACCCAGTCCTTAGTCCTTCGCAGATACTTGAGAATGTCCTTTACCACAGTCTAGTGAGCCTTTCCAGGGTTCCCTTGATATCTACTGACCATGCTCAAGGCAAAGGCCACATCAGGGCGAGTACAACTCATAGCATACATGATCGAGCCCACAGCGGAAGCATATGGTACATGAATCATCTCATCTATCTCAGCCTCTGTACTCGGACTCTGAGTCTTACTCAGTTTGGAGTTACTTTGGATCGGTAGTTCTACTTTCTTGGAATTCTGCATGCTGAACCTCTTCAACACCTTATCCAAGTAGGTACTCTGACTAAGTCCAATTAGTCTCTTACTCCTGTCTCTCAAAATCCTTATCCCTAGGATATAGGCAGCTTCCCCAAAGTCCTTCATAGCGAAACACTTCCCAAGCCAGGACTTAACCTCCTGCAAGGTTAGGATGTCATTTCCTATGAGTAGTATGCCATCCACATACAACACCAAAAAGCTAACTATACTCCCACTAGCCCTAACATATACAGAGGACGCATCCTCGCTCCTCGAAAAGCCAAACTCTTTGACTTTCTCATCGAACCAAAGATTCCATCTGCGAGGTGCTTGCTTTAATCCATAGATGGATTTCTCAAGCTTACACACTCTATTAGGGTACTATGCACTGACAAAACCCTATGGCTGACTCATGTAAACATCCTCAGCCAACTTTCCATTAAGGAAAGCGGTTTTGACATCCATTTGCCATATTTCATAGTCATGAAATGTAGCAATGGCTAGCATAACCCTAATAGACTTAATCTTTGCTACTGGTGAAAAGGTCTCATCATAATCAACTCCCGGAGTTTGTGAAAAGCCCTTTGCAACCAGTCGCGCCTTATAAGTGTGTACATTACCATCCATGTCGGTCTTCTTCTTGAATATCCATTTGCACCCAACTGTCTTGCGACCTGGCACATTGTCAACCATGTTCCAAAATTGATTGGCATACATGGACACTATCTCGCTGTCCATAGCTTCTTTCCATTTAGAAGCTTTAGGGCCTGCCATGGCTTCCGTATAGCTGTTAGGTTCATCCAGACTTACCAGTGTACTATCACTGATAAGCGTATCACCTTCCGCAGTAATATGGAAACCATAGTAATGATCAGGTGCATTCCTAACTCTTGTGGAATGCCTCAGAGGTATGGGCTCATCAGTCGGATCATCAGGAGTTTCCTCCTCAGGTTGATTGCTCGGGTTTGAGGTTCCTTCACCACTTGACTCTTGAATTTCTTCAAGATCAATTTTCCTCCCACTGTTTCCTTGGCTTATGAACTCTCTCTCACGAAAGACTCCTCTTCTAGCTACAAAGACCACATTCTCACTAGGTCTGTAGAAGAGGTAACCAAAGGATCTTTGTGGGTAGCCGATGAAAATACACCTCTCACTTCGAGGTTCGAGCTTATCGTGAGACTCGCGTCTCACGAAAGCCTCGCAACCCCAAATCTTGATGTGGTCCAAATTGGGAACTTTCCCAGTCCACATCTCATGAGGTGTTTTGGCAAACTTTTTAGTAGGGACTAGATTCAGGATATGGGCGAAAGTCTCTAAGGCATACCCCCAGAATGAGATTGGTAACGAAGCTCGACTCATCATGGAACGAACCATATCCAACAAGGTTCGATTGCGCCTCTCAGCCACACCATTCAGCTGTGGTGTCCTAGGAGGTGTCAATTGTGAGACAATCCTACATTCCTTAAGATAGTCAAGGAACTCGATACTAAGATACTCTCCTCCCTAATCGGATCGGAGCATATTGATGTTCCTGCCCAGTTGATTCTCCACTTCCTGCTTTAACTCTTTGAACTTTTCAAAGGTTTCTGACTTATGCTTGATTAAGTAGATAAATTCATATCTACTATAATCATCAGTAAAAGTCACTTAATAGCGATTGACATCTCTTATGGAAGTTTTGAAGGGTCCACACACATCAGTGTGTATGAGGTCCAACAAACCCTCACCCCTCTCGCAAGTACCAGTGAAGGGTGACTTTTTCATTTTTCCAAGTAAACAAGACTCGCAACTGTCATCCAACTTTAGGTCAAATGATTCCAAAACTCCAGCCTTTTAGAGTTGGCCCATGCGCTTGTTGTTAACATGTCCAAGACGACAGTGCCACAAGTATGCTTTGTCTAAACTATTTGAAGAATCAATACACAACACATTATTTCCTAGATTATCTACAACATTCACAGCTTCATATACACCATCACAAGGTAATGCTTTAAAGTAAAATACATCATTGTAATAAATATTAATAGCACCATTATCATTATCAAATGAAAAAGTAAAACCTTGTTTGTACAAGCCATGAAAGGAAATAATATTTCTCGCCATTTCAGACGAGTAACAACATTTATTCAAATCTAACATTAACCTATTATTAAGCAATAAAGAATAAACTCTTATCTTGGTAACAGGTGATGCTTTCCTATTCCCCATGATTAAGTTTATCTTCCCGTGCTCCACTTTCTTACTTCTTCTTAGGCCCTGCAAATCAATACAAATGTGAATACCACAACCTGTATCAAGCACCCAAGAATTAGTATGCAACGAGTTATTAGACAATATAGTGTCAATAACTGCATGGGTGGGTTTAACTTTCCCATCCTTTACATCCTGCAAGTATTTGGGGCAGCTTCGTTTCCAGTGCCCCTTTTCTTGGCAGTAGAAGCACTGTGCTTCCTTTGGTTTTGAAGAAGGAGGAATGGAACCTTTCTTGGTTTCAGTTGAAGAGGAGCCATCAAGAGACTTTCCCTTGGTACCCTTAGAAGGGGTCTTCCTCTTTTTCCCCTTTCCTTGCCCAATTGCCAGGACAGGAGCAGTAGTAGGTATAGGAGTAACAATTGATTTACTTTTAAGACCACTTTCAGCGGTCCTTAAAAGTCCTTGAAGCTTACTTAGTGTGACTTCCTCCTTGTTCAAATGATAAGTCATACGACACTGATCATAACTTGGAGGTAAAGAATAGAGAATGATGTCAATCGCCATGTCCTCAAGGAAGTCCACATTAAGCTTCAATAACCGTTCCATGAACCTTTGCATTTTCTGCAAGTGACCGGTGAGGGATTCTCCCTCCTTCATCCTAGATGTTATCATGGAGGAAATGATTTCATACCTTTCCTGACGAGCACTCTGATGGTACCTATCCATCATATCCTGGTGCATCTCAAAAGGGTAGAAATCTTCATATGATTTCTGGAGTTCTACTGTCATTGTGGTCAACATGATGCAAGACACCTTAGTGGCATCTTTCTCATGGGTAGTGTACTCAGTAATCTCCTGAGGAGTAGCAGCTGACTCATCGATAACCTTTAGCTCCTTATCGAGGACATACTCTTTGCCCTCATAGCGAGTAATCATTCTGATGTTCCTAATCCATTCTTTGAAATTGGAACCATCAAAAGTGACTTTCCCACACAAGTTCATTAGGGAAAAGGAGCCTGTAGGGTTTGAGCCAGTAGCAGTGTTGAAAGACATCTGAAAGAAAGAAAGACAAGTTTTATTAGATAAAGAGTCCTTAATAAGTCACCCAAACTGAAATATTAAGGCTAGGACCCAACAAACTATTTATAGTTGGAAGAGGGATGCCGTAATCCAAGCTATAAAATATTTGGAGGTAAGTAAATGACGATTTACCAATTTCCACCACAAAACGAAATAGATTATTAAGTTTTATTGGATTTGAAATTCCTATATCTTTTGAGATACATTGAACTTTCAATGGCATGTTTGAATCTCGATTGTGCCCTCTCAAGTTTGTGACTGGGATGCCAAGGATCACAAACAAGGTGTGAATAACCATGCAAATTGACTTGGTACCCTTAATTTTATCACCTAATCGATGTGCCGGTTAACCACACGCGCTCCACCAATCTATGATAAAATTAAGTTACCCTTTGCCACTCTTACTAGTCCTTGTTAGTGTGTCGGTTAACCACACGCGCTCCACTAACGACTTGGTAAGGTACAAAGTGTAATTTCATGGGTTAGCACCTATTTCACATTTTTCCTAAAGTAACTAAGATTGGGAATTAATAAAGTTTAGTTACTTTATAATTTCATTATACTTTTAATGAGGATTAAGGTCCTATCCTCCCCGTTCGGCTAACGACCATCCACCAGTCAAGGAAGCGGTCGGTGGGAGTGGACACCCATTAAGCTACCATTTTATAGGCAACAACCTTATACCCCCTTATAGACCGACTTCGTAAATGAGGCCTACTAACGGTAAGACTGACTTATTCTTATACATATCTATATATTTAAACTTTTAATATAATAATAGTATAAGGGTTGAATTTCAAACTTTTAAACTTCTAAGGTTCAATTTGAAATTAAAGTATTAGGGTGTAAGAATTTACAAATTCCAAAACTTGAGGGCAAGTATTGAAACTATTCAAGACTTTTCATTTCATAACTTATGAGTTTAATGGTCCATTAAAATGAAGACTCTTCATTTTATGTAACCTCTTATTATTTAATGATACTATTAAAGGAATGACTTTTGGTTATTCATAACTTGAGGACAAGTTATGGACTCCATCATTAGGCATTAAGATCAAGAATCATATTAACAAGCAAGTTACACATAATTCCTATGATCTTCTAAGACTCATAAGAACATGAACATTCATATCAAAATTTCAAGAATCATATTAACACATATAAAACATGGAATTTTGATATTAGCCATTGTAAATGGATTAGAATAAGTATTACACCGTCTAAAACAAGTTTTAAAACCCCAAAACAGTTTAGGGTAATGTTTCTAGTCCATTTCCAGTAGCAAAACTCGAAAATCTGCATTCAGGGGCTCCTACTCGTCGAGTTCAAGAACCTACTCGACGAGTAGGATGAATTAACTCATGGACTCGTCGAGTCCCCCCATGGATTTGGCGAGTTCATGCTGCAGAATGCAGAAAACTTAGTTTTTTCAACAAGTTTGCATCAAGTATTAAACAAACAAGCCTAGATTCTGATACCATTGTTGGGTTTTGAGCATTCTAACACTCCTATGGTGTACATGAAACCCTAGAAACCTTGGATCTATGTTTTACTATGATACATGCAAATCTGATTTCCAAGGTTCATAACCTATCTAGCATAGCATGGGAACTTTTAAACATAAATGCTAGTTGTAGAACATACCTTATGTTGTTTGGATTCCTTGAAAACCTTGTGAGCCTAGCACCTCAAGTGTGACGCCTCAAATGTCTCACACAACACCACAATACTTGGAATAACCTTGAGAGAAGTTCACTAACACCTCAAAATCGGCTAGCCCTCTTTCTTCCTTGTACAAGTCCGATTTTGCTATTCTAGAAATCCTTTTATAGTTGTGGCACAATTAGGGTTACACCATGTAAACCCTAATTGTCATGGCTTTCCATATTCCATGATCCATGGGTTTGTAACCTCCATGGACTATCCATGGAGAACCATATGGGTTTTAGTCCAATCCAACAAACCATGGATCATTAGCCCACTATACAAGAATAGATGATTTACACAATCAACCCCATATATTTAATTATTCTCTTTTTGATCACTTAATTAATTCCAAATTAATTCTTTGATCAATACTAATTAAATAATATTATTAATATATTAGAACTTATAATATATTAATAACCTTAAGTGTCCTTTCTCTCATTTTGGTCTATCCAAGCATTGCAATGTCATGCAACCCAAATGGACCATGCCGGGTCGGGTCAAGTACATACCAAATAAAGTTATGGACTTAGACACTATATCCAACAGTTTCCCACTCGGATAAGTCTAATAACTATAGTTGCAGATAAGACTTAAGAACCCGACTAGCAATCGTAGCTCTTTCAAGGTCTCGAGGAACTGAGATGATGATGATACGCCATTTAAGATAAGTGATCATATAATCTTCTGCTCTCAAGATATCAGCCGGACAAATACATGGAACATGGTCTTACTTATTGTCTAGCATTTGTTTCTCGATCTCTGATCTGTTTGACATAGAACTAAATTGAAAACATCACTATCTGCCAACCTCATGAATGCTACGGCTACACCCGTAGACTTACAACTACCTAGCACTATCTAACGGCTAGTGAATGCTACGGCTACCCCCGCAATCTTACAACACTTTCCATGCTAACTGACTATTAGTGAATGCTACGGATACCCTCATAGTCTTACAACACTTTCCATACTATCGGACCGTATGTGAATGCTACGGCTACCCATGTAGTCTTACAACACTTCCCACACTATATGACCTCTTATGAATGCTATGTCTACCCCCGTAGTCTTACAACACTGTCCACACTATCTGACAGCTTGTGAATGCTACGGCTACCCCCGTAGTCTTACAACACTGTCCATACTGGGTCGAACACGCACTCAACCTAACACACAATTGAACTTGAGTCCTAACTGGAGCTCTAACCTGGTTCCTGAAACCTGATGTCTGAGAGTCTCGAAAAGTGTCTGCTGCTCAGGCCCCAAGCGAAAGGCCACTGGCTTCTTGGTCAGTCGGGTCAAAGGAACCGCAATCTCGGAGAAGTCCCGTATTAAGCTCCGATAATAACCCGCTAGACCTAGGAAACTCCGAATCTCAGTTGGAGACCTCGGAATATCCAACTGCATCACGACCTCTATCTTGGGTGGATCGACCAGAATACCCTTCTGGTTGACAAGGTGCCCAAGAGATTGCACCTCACGCAACCAGAACTCACATTGGAGAACTTTACAAAAAGTCTCTCCCCCACTTAGATTCGACTAAGTCTTCACGGCACGCGAGAATTGAAGGATTCCCAATCCTTCTCGCTCTCTAATATCCTACTAATGACAACCTGTGCTTACCAATGCTAGCGATTAATCACCGGTTAAACCTTGAGATAACCCATCCTCGGAAATCTTGATGAGTACTCTTGAAATCTGGTCCAATATAACACCTCAATCCACCTCCCATGCTGACAACTAGAGACCTTAATCTTCACTCTGGCTGACGAGTCCTCGTTCCCACTTCCAATCTCGCAGCACCACTGAACTCTAACCGAACACAGCCCATGCGAAAATACAATTCTCTTGAACATCCGATGACCAACCACTTATTCATCTAACACCCGCAACTGACACTACCCTCTTCATGTTACCAGTCCTATCCTAGCAACGGTAGTGCCTTGAACTCCAAAGTTCATCCATAGACAATTGTCGACCACACCTGAACCATGATAGAACCACTGAACGCTGACTTCACTGAAGAACTATCGCTCTAACCCTGGCCGATTATCCTCTAAATAATACTCCTACATAGATCCCAACAAAGATCCAAAATGATAACGGTCCACGGGGAACCCACTCCGCAAGATGCGTCCCTCTGTGGGTTAATCAAGGACTTTTCGGCATGCAGGATGGTATATATGATCCTTGATAACCCATCCACTAGCAGAAAACAGACACGAGATCTAACTTATCCAAACTCACACACAATTCCAAAGCAATACGTATCCCCAACATCCATCTAGTAGCAGTAGAAGATGACATACCCGCAATATCTGGAGGAATCCTGATCAATTCCTCCTACGATACTTCGATCAAACTGAGATCATGGTGCAAAACTCCATTTCGATCCCGATGACAGGAAATAACAATAGGATCCTCCTTCATGAAGGACTCTAAGGATTTACAGGCCTTGGGCTCTCGATGAGCCCCTAACTGTCCCGCGACAATTCTATTCTATGAACCGAGAGAACACTGAACACCCCCGAACTAGCAAAAGGGAACCGATCCTACACTAACCACTAGTATTTCTCGGTATGCAATTGGCATATGATGATATTTGATGATCTAACCCAACAATAGCAAATAAATAAACCAGGGATACACTTACTCATCCTGCTACAGTGTCCCAAACCACAACACAATTCCCACAACAATGTGCAAATAAAGCTGAAAGAAAGCAAGGTTACATCCCCGCAACATTGCATATTGGAGTTCTGACTTCTCCTGTCTGACACTGCAGGGCCTGACTCCTTCTGCTGACATGACCAACCCCGCTACACTTGTAGCAACCTAAACCATTGGAGTGACAAACTCCCTTGTGCACTTTCCCGTACGTGCTGCACTAACTACGGCCATGCTGGCCTTTCACCCAATGACCAGAAGTCATGGGTCTCTTCCCGAGACCCTCTACTATAAGCACCTGGCACGACCCTCTCTTCCCAGGGTGCTGCAAATCGATCTCGCATCTACAAACTCTTGGAAGTCATATCCTTCAGGGTCTGATACCCTGTCACGTTCATTGGCTCACTTGCCAATGGCTGAGCTGTAACAGCTGGAACATCCTCTGTCCCCAAACCAGGTCACAAACTCCTCCCAGAAGCTTCTTATATTCTTCAAGGCTCTCACCGATTCGGGTATGGATCCTGTGCTTTCAGTAGTACGGGCCCAATACTACCCTCCACACCTATCCATACTTTCCTCAGCATTCCTCCCGAATCCTCTAAGTCACTTCCTCAAACTAATACATCCAAGTCTCACTAAACCTCAATACTAACCTACTGAAACATATCCTAGGCTTTCCTAGGTTCCCAAACTCACCCAGTCCTCAGCTGCTGAAAGATTCCCAGTAATTTCAACTAGCTACCTCATGAATATAGCCACATGCAACAAAGATAAGATAATCCTTCGAGTAAAAGACCCATCCCTAGAGCGGTTGGACTCAAACAAGAGCTGTGCAATAGGGTCAAATCTATCACTATGAGATTATCCAGTCTGTGCCACATGTGACTTAGCATATTCACTTAATAGCTAGCTCACATTAGCAAGAGTCCCACAAAGCACAAAGCAAGCAACATTCAGACAATGGAAAATCTAACCATCATATTCCAATCAGATCATTCTATCCTCTAATCAGGAATCTGTACATGCAATTCAAAGGCTCATACAATAAGGCATCACCTAAACAGGCTATCATATCACTGACTGATCGGTACTAGCATGCAAGTCTACAAGCACATACAATAGGCAATCCTTCCTACATCGTTATCCCAAATCTAGCTTGTAGTTCTTATAATCATGTCATATCATAACATATCATAACACGTATGGGTATCTTGGGGAAAACTTCCTTGAGCTCGGCTGGTTACACGCATCACACACTTTGTTCTTTTCAAAGTTCTTTTCTCTTTTCAAACTCCGTTTATAAAATGATTTTACTTTTGAAATTTTTTCATACCAAGTCCTTAGTTTGAGTCCAGACACACCCGAAGGTATGTTCGAATCCCTCAAACCAAGGCTCTGATACCAACTTGTAACATCCCAAAATTCAAGACCAAAAATTTCATTTTAATTAAGTTATTATATAAAACCAATAGTATAAAAACATTCATAATAATATCTCATGTCAAAACCAAAGTGTCAATAATCAAAACATATTATCATAAAACCATATCAGAGTGTGATCCCAAAGATCTCATGTGTGGAAAACTTAGTGTGATACGATGCGATCAAGCTGGCTCCTTTCCTTTCAAAACGAGTACCTGAAACCAAAACTGTAAACCGTAAGCACGAAGCTTAGTGAGTTCCCCCATTATACCACATACCATACAATTCACATACTGTCAGGCATACCAGGGTGCCCGATCTACCCCATGTCAGGCATATATGGGTGCCCGACCTACCCTGCTGAGCATACCGGGGTCCTCAACCTACCCCTGCCAGGCATATCTGGGTACCCAACCGACCCCTTCGGTCCTTTCGACCGGTAACCAGGGACTATTTCACCCCTTACTACTACCATATAATATAATATCACATATTTCATAATCTGTTTAGCATAGCTGGGTACTAAACTACCCCTTCGGCCCTATCGACAGATAACCGGGGACTATTCCCCCTACTACCACTATCACATAACATCATATCATGCTAGCACATAAAATATATCAGGTAGTGACAAACCCAAGTAATTATCACAAAGACAACTACTCGACAAACAATCCCTACTAGTGGGCCAGCATTGTGGCTGTATACCCACTTCTACCGGAAGGTAACTCACCTCACACTGCTAAAGTCCCGCAGACCCGACCCCAGCTGCTGGATGACAGATTCCTGAACTGTCAACATCAAAATAACATCCAATTAATAATTGGGTTCCAATACATAACCATAAGTCCATGCTTGGGGTAAAAGACTGCTTTACCCCAATCTTAGCTTGATCTAAGCCCAAGGCCCAATCCAAAGGCCCAAAAGTCAACTATGAGTCAAAGCCCAACATATGGCCCAATTTTCCAAATTTGGCCTAAACCTTACATTAGGGTTTCGCTAGTCGGGCACCACCCACTACTGTGACAACCCGAAATTTCTATCTTGTAAAGCCATTCAATTCAATCAAAAGCCAGACTTGTTTCTGCTATCTTTTAACATTGTTAAGGGTCTGTTTGACTGTTCTAAGCCTAGTACATTCAAGGTTTAAGTGTTAGGAAGTATCTACTAGAGTTCATTGGGGAACATTTAAGGCGAAAAAGTCCATCACTTGGAGTTTACGGCCGTAAACTAGAGCTTACGGCCGTAAGCTCTTGTTTGGCCATGAACTCCACCCTTAAGTATGATATTCCTTCATTTTTCTTCACTTCTCACACTTCCAAGTCAAGAACACTCAATTCTCTCTCAAGTATCATCAAGAACACTTCGATTTCTCGTCAAATTTGTAAGTGATTCTTCCATTTATAAGTTGATATCCTTCTTGATCTAGTAAAACCCAATGATTTCATCCATGAATTCATCTCTTTTGGGTTAGATCTTCAAGAACACCAAGAACACCAAGAACACCAAGAACACACACTAGTTCTTGGGCCGTGAACACCCCTTTTAGCTTCCAAATCGTAAGTATCCTTTCCATATACTTGATATTCATTAAAAGCTCATGTTTAGCATACATGAAACGACCGTTTTAGCAAGAACATCAAGAGTTTACGGCTGCAAATCCTTGTATGGTCGTAAACCCTTCTCATGATCTCCCTTGGCCGTGAACATCATTGGCCGTGAACATCATTGACCGTGAACATCATTGGCCGTGAACATCATTGACCGTGAACATCATGGGCCATAAACACCTTTGGCCGTAAACACTTAAAGTGTGGTCGTGAACTCCCTTAACCCAATCATATGTGATTAATACACTCCATTGTGAGTGATTCCTAGTTCCTAGGGATGTTTCCAATACATGATTAGTTGTTATATACACTAATTATATACATATATGTGCCATTATATGCTTAATAGGATCTGTTTGTGCTCGGGACTTCACTTGACACTTAGCATCCTATATCGATCTTACATTCGAATCACTCACTACAGGTGAGTTCATACCCCTAACTTATCTTTTAAATGATTTTAAATGCTTTTATGAGGGGGGATACAAGTAGAAAACATTATAGTTATTGTATCAATCACATATGATTAATAACTATCAAACAAGTGGATTTCTTATGCTTCAAAACTGTGTTATTAAACAAACTATTTCAAATCATTTTATAAACTGACATCAAGTCATCTATAACCATTCAAAAGGTTAAAACCCTTTTATATGCTAAATTCTTTATCAAACTCTTTTAAACTTATATATTGTCAAAATCATGTCTATATAGATATAGTTATATAAATAAGGTTTAAAGGGCTTAGGACTGATAACTAGCTTTATTTCCTGTTCCTTGTTTGGTTGTGGACTTAGGGTATCGGTTGTTTGTCCGAGTGTAGTTTAAATCTTAGTTATATATTTTGTATATGTGTATAGATATAAAAGTTCTTCATTCAGTTCTATACCTTTGGGTGGCAAAGGTGTACAAACATGATCAGCCATTCAAACAACAATACTAGTAAACTATAATAGGTATAGTTTAGAGGATTACTACTTACTATTTCTAGAACAGTGAAACTTACAAGAGTCAGTTCATACATGAGTCAGTTCAAACATACTATAACGAGAAACAGAAAGAACATACTATAACGAGAAACAGAAAGAAGATACTAAACACTAGAACAGAAAGAACATACTATACACTAGAACAGAGTGAACATACTATACACTAGAACAGAGATAACATACTATATAAATACATGAACACTATAACATTTATGTGAGCCACTACTTCATGGCACGACAAGGTACTGCTGTGTCACATTTTGTAACCAGAGACTCCTGGAGGGAGAGCGTGAATTTGTGTATAGATCTATACGGGATTGACCATCCTACACCTTGCTGCTAGTACAGTGGGACCTGCAGGTCTACGGGTGACGAATGTCATACCATTTCGACGTCATCGAACTTCGTGTTTTACTAGTCAATCAAGTATGGTTATAATCTCATCGCATTTTACCTTAATTAAACAATTGGTTTAAGGTAGTTAGAACATCCGTAGTTACTAGATACAATACTATTGTACATCGTCATTTTCCCATTACATTCATATTGTGATCTTATCACATAAACGGTAATGTAAACTATTTTATGGTAATACTTGTCATTCTTGGGAAAAACACTCACTTTTACAAAAGAATAAACATACAGAACAGTCAGGTCTTGGTAGAAGACTACTTTAGTAGAAAATATAGGATTTTCTAGGAAGTATACAAACATTTACAACAATCACTTACAAACATTTACATCAAAGATTTACAAACACTTTCATCAAAATTATACAAACATTTGACACTAAAATACTTATGAACTCACCAGCTTAAATGCTGATCTACGCTTTCAAAATAACTTGTATTCTCAGGTCACCAGTAGACAGGTACCGATGACCAGGTTTTGAGAGGACGGAGCATATTCAAGACTCGTCTTTTATTTTGATATATATATTTTTGGTGTCTTACAAATACATTCAGAACACACTTGTATTAAATTATATTATTAATGCAATGGATGATGTTGTTTCTTGTTTTACTATTATGCATTGTTATGATACTGTACATGACGTCCTTCGCCCCCGAACGTTTCCGCCGTTCTGGTTTGGGGGTGTGACAGATTGGTATCAGAGCTTTGTTTATAGTGAATTGAGTATATCAACCCATAAAAGATATACAACTATAAACATAACCGGATTAAAATCCTCTTACCAAGAGTTTATACTTTTAAATAATAAAATATTTAACTAAAGTATACATACAAGCATTCATACTAGGATCAGTGTCATACCAGAACATAACAAAAGTATTGCGGTTGTTGGACAGCACATGTTGGCTTGGGGACATATAATCAGATCTAGGAGTAATATAGCCTGATCAACTATATCTTTCCGAGAAGTGATTAGCATGTGCCTAGGAATGGTTGTGGTGTTGCAGCAAGTCTAAAAACTTACCAACATTACTACAATGAAAACTTTAGAACATAACATAAACTTAAAATACTATAGGAGTATTTTGTGTTACTATAATTACTTATGTGCAAATTAAAAGGTCTTTACTAGTATGTCAATAGTTGCTAGGTGGATACGTTAAGGTTATATGTGACTAGGTGTCATAGAATTAGAATCTGTGATCATTGCTTTACTTCGTGTTCCTTGTTTGGTTGTGGACTTAGAGTTAGGGTCACTTATTCGAAGGTCTATTCTGTTTTGGTTACATATGACTGGTATTCACTACGCAAGTATTGAAGGAACTGGTAAGGATCATCTTATAATTATCTTAAGTAGTGCGTCTATTAACTATCTCTTTTACCCCTATTCTCGCGTAGATATCATGGCGGGATTTCATCCTCATGGAGATCCGTACTTCCCCAACCAAGGAAATGGTGGATGGCTCGATGCAGAGCCAGAAGAGAATCATGCAATTCCTTTAGATGATGACTTCGCAGAAAACTTCCCGGAGGATTCTGACTCTGAGCCAGAAGTTAATGATCTACCCTTGGTGGATCAAATCCCAAATCCTAACCCTCGTCCGGATTTTCAAGGCCCGACGCCTCTTTGGGCGGAAAACTTGGGAAGATGGAGTCAAGAGCAGGGTCAACCCTTACCATACAACAGGGATAGAAGCTTCTACAATTTGAGCGAGGGAGGCTCAGCCGATAGAATCCTGCCTATTCTGGTTCGCAGGGTTGCTCGAAATGACGAGCAGGGTAGGGCAGTCATCAACCGAGTTATGGAAGTTGATGCCAATGCAGTAGTTAATACAGTCTGCATTCTCCATCTTGAAGATGCTCATGGGAGAGCTATGAGAGACAATGAGGCTCTGCAGCAAGAACTAGCTATAACCCGAGCCGAGGTCATAGAACTCCGAGCACTCCAGACAGTGTATGAGCGACACCTTCTGGATGTGGAGCGTTAGCTGGCCGCATTAAGAGTTCATACGAGGGGTGCCCGTCGCTAGTAGGAGATGCTCTACTCATCCTTTGTTTTGGTTTAAGGAATAGCCTTCTTATCTATGCTCTAAGTAGCACTTTTCCCTGTAAATTCTGTTTATCTTAAGACCTTGAACTTTCAGTATGTTAGGTCTTTGTGCTGTTAAAATTCCTTATTCTGGTTTGATGTAAGACCTACTCCTAGGTCATTTTTTCCTGAACTTGTTACATCTTTAATGACAATATTATTGACAGACACCCAATCTTCTAGGGAAATCTTTATCCAAATGCTTTCATTCTCCTATTGTTAGATCTCTATTACAATCATACTCTCATCTGTTCGTTGGGCTGTGGTGAGTTAGTCAATAGATCACTCTCATCATTCTCTCTATTGAATTCTTACCAATATCTTTATCTTTGTGAACTTACAGCTACAAGATGCCTCCTCGTAGATCAAACAGGCGCACTACTCCAATAAGTCCAAATCAAACTCCACTACCTCCTCCACAATACAATCCAACAGTTATCTAAGCCGCAGTGAATGCGGCTGTTACGGCAACCCTAACTTAATTCAACTCCACCGGTACTAGCGGGAGTGGAATAACTGTGCATTCCACTCAAAGTGATGCTCCAGTGCACTCTAGAGAGTGCTCGTATAAGGACCTCACCAACTGCAAGCCCATGACCTTTAATGGGACTGGAGGAATCATTTCCCTCTCGCAATGGTTTGAGAAGACGGAGTCGATCTTCGAGATCTGCTCCTGTCCGGAAGGGAGCAAAGTTAAATTTGCCGCCTGTACCTTCGCGGATAGAGCCCTGACGTGGTGTAATAGCCATGTCAAGTCACTAACCCTAATAGTGGCTAATGCTATGGGCTGGGAAGCTCTAAAGGAGCTCATGATCGAAGAGTACTGCCCGAGGGGCGAGGTTCAAAAACTGGAACAAGAACTGTGGAACTTAACCAAGAAAGGCTCCGACATAGTTGCATACACGGCACTATGTCCGAGAATGGTCCCTACTGAGGGAAAGAAGATCGAGAGGTATATCTGGGGGCTGGTGCCTCCATTTCAGGGGAATGTATTAGCTTCAAACCCCACTACCTTCGATAGTGCCAGGCGATTGGCACAGCGGCTCATTGATCATGGAGTCTGCACCCGGACGACAACAACCCTGGCCATCCCAGAACCATCCAAGGCCATTGACAACAAGCAGAAGTTCTGGGATAACAAGAAGAAGAACGCGGTGCAGAACTCTGCCAAAACGCAGCAGGTCATGGCCGTACATGCTGCGATAACACCTACTGCTACTGCGTCGATGAAGCAGTATGCTGGAAGCTTGCCCAAGTGTAACAAGTGCAACTTCCACCATAATGGACCCTGCCGGGAAATGCAGTGCGCTAACTGCAACAGGAAGGGGCACACTGCCCGTTTCTGCAAGGCTCCGACAAGGTCAATCACCCAATTCCCCGACGTGGGTGCGGGCCAGGCTTGCTACGGATGTGGCGAGGTGGGTCACTACAAGCGGAACTGCCCGAAGGCAGGAAATGCTAGCAGAGTTGGAAGAGTTTTGGCTATAGGCCACGAGGAAGCAGTAGCCGACCCTACAGTGGTCACTGGCACGTTTCTCCTTGATAATTCATATGCATGCATATTGTTTTATAGTGGAGCGGAGAGGAGTTTCGTGAACCAGAAATTTGCTCACTTACTTAAACAATAATCACGTGCACTGAAAGAACCATTCACTGTAGAAATGGCTAACGGAAAAACTGAGAGCACTAGCTGTATATACTTAGGTTGTACTCTAACTCTAGATAGCCATTCATTCCCAATCGACCTCATGTCAGTCCCAATTAAAAGTTTCGACGTCATTATCGACATGGATTGGTTGAGTTCTCATCGTGCCGACATCATGTGTTACGAAAAGGCCATTCGTCTTAATCTATCGTCTAGCGAAACCTTAGTTATCTACGACGACAAACCAGGCATGAACCTTCGTATCATCTCGAGCATACAAGCCCAGAAGTACTTACGAAAGGAATGTCATGCATTCCTTGCTCATGTAGTCGATATGAGCCAAGAGACGAAAGACATAAAGAACATCCCAGAAGTACGCGACTTTCCCGACATCTTTCCAGAAGAACTACCAGGATTACCTCCACAACGTCAAGTCGAGTTCAGAATCGACTTAGTTGCAGGGGCTACCCCAGTAGCCAAATCGCCCTATCATCTAGCACCAGCTGAAATGTATGAGCTATCTGGTCAACTTAACGAACTGCTCAGCAAGGGCTTTATTTGACCAAGCTTCTCACCCTGGGGAGCACCGGTCTTGTTCCTGAAGAAGAAAGACGGATCGTTCCGTATGTGCATCGACTACAGAGAACTAAACAAGCTTACCATCAAAAATCGTTACCCTCTGCCTCACATAGATGACTTGTTCGACCAACTGCAAAGGGAGAATTACTTTTCCAAGATTGATCTGGGATACGGGTATCATCAGTTACGACTGTTGGAGGAGGATGTTCCCAAGACAGCCTTCTGAACTCGTTATGGACACTACGAGTTTGTAGTAATGCCATTCGGATTGACCAATGCGCCCACAGTATTCATGGACTTAATGAATAGGGTGTGTCGTCCTTACTTGGATCCGTTCGTCATAGTATTCATCGATGACATACTTATCTACTCTCGTAGTAAGGAGGAGCATAGTCAACATCTACGTCAGGTATTAGAAACACTACGAGCAGAGAAGCTTTATGCGAAGTTCTCTAAATGCGAATTTTGGATTCGAAGAGTCGAATTCTTGGGTCATGTGGTTAGCGAAGAGGGAATTCACGTGGACCCTTCCAAAATAAATGCCATTGAGAACTGGTCAGCACCGAAGACACCTACAGAAATTCGTCAATTTCTAGGTCTCGCTGGCTACTATCGCAGGTTCATTCAGAACTTCTCTCAGATCGCGAAACCGCTTACTACATTGACCCAGAAAGGCGTGGCCTTTGACTCGAAAGAGAAGCAAGAGAAGGCGTTCCAAACACTAAAGCGAGCCCTATGCAGCGCACCGATACTATCCCTTCCAGAAGGGATAGAAGACTTCGTGGTTTGTTGCGATGCATCCAACCAAGGGCTTGGCTGTGTTCTTATGCAATGAGGTAAGGTCATCGCCTATGCCTCAAGACAGCTAAAGACACAGGAATTCAAGTACACCACACATGATCTGGAGTTAGGGGCAGTGATATTTGCTCTGAAGATCTGGAGACACTACCTGTATGGTACAAAAGCACTATCTTTACAGACCACAAAAGCCTTCAACATATATTCAACCAGAAGGAGCTCAACATGAGACAACGACGGTGGGTCGAGCTACTCAGTGACTACGAATGCAAAATTCGTTATCATCCCGGCAAAGCCAACGTAGTAGCTGATGCCCTAAGTCGGAAAGAATACTCTGGTCGTAGAGTCAAATCATTGACTATGACTATCCATTCACATCTGTCCACACAAATAAAGGAGGTTCAGCTCGAAGCCTTGAAACCTGAAAATGTGGCGGGTGAATCCCTCAGAGGGATGGATAAAAACTTGGAAGTCAAGGGTGGCGGAGCCTTATATCTCATGGATCGGATATGGATATCGAGGCGCGGTGGTTTCAGAGACTTGGTCATGACTGAAGCGCACAACACTCGATATTCCGTCCACCCAGGTTCAGATAAGATGTATCTGGATCTTAAAAAGTTATACTGGTGGCCTAACATGAAAGCGGAGATTGCTACCTTCATGAGTAAGTGCCTTACTTGCGCCAAGGTTAATGTCGAATACCAGAAACCCTCAAGTTTACTTCAACAACCGGAGATACCAGAATGGAAGTGTGAGCAGATCACAATGGACTTCATAACCAAGTTGCCCAAGACTACGGGTGGTCTCGATACCATTTGGGTGATCGTAGACAGGTTAACAAAGTCCGCACACTTCCTGCCTGTCAAAGAGACTGGCAAGATGGAGAAACTAACAAGAACCTACATTAGGGAGATTGTACGACTGCATGGTGTTCCCATTTTCATTATCTCTGATAGAGATAGTAGATTCACATCAAGGTTCTGGCAGTCGCTACAAGGTTCCCTAGGAACTAGACTGGACATGAGTAGAGCCTACCATCCACAAACCGATGGACAAAGTGAGAGGACTATTCAAACATTGGAAGATATGTTGCGAGCCTATGTGATAGACTTTAGGAAGGCATGGGATACTTATTTACCCCTTGTCGAGTTCTCCTACAATAACAGTTATCACACGAGCATAAAGGCTGCTCCATTTGAAGCCCTCTATGGCCGGAAGTGCAGATCCCCTCTATGCTGGGCTGAAGTGGGTGACACACAGTTAGCTAAAGGACGAGTTCCTGACAGTACTCTAACAGGTCCAGAGATCATTCGGGAAACAACATAGAAGATTATTCAGATTCGTGAATGATTGAAAGCCTCTAGAGAACGACAGAAAAGCTACACAGACAAGAGAAGGAAACCTTTGGAATTCCAGGTTGGTGACCGTGTTCTATTGAAGGTCTCACCCTGGAAGGGCTTGATACACTTCGGAAAGCGTGGGAAGCCAAATCCAAGATACATAGGGCCTTTTGAGATCATTGCTAGAATCGGCCTTGTAGCTTACAAACTCAAACTACCTCGAGAACTTAGTAACGTACACCCTATTTTCCACGTTTCGAACTTGAAAAAGTATATGTCCGATGAGACTCTTGTAATTCCACTCGACGAGATCGAGATCAAAAAGAGCCTCAACTTCGTGGAAGAACCAGTAGAGATCATGGACCGAGAGGTCAAGCAAACAAAGCAAAGTCGTATCCCGATAGTGAAGGTTCGCTGAAATGCCAAGCGGGGGCCTGAATTCACTTGGGAGCGCGAGGATCAAATGAAACTGAAATATCCACATCTTTTTACTTAGTTATTTGTAATTTCTTAAACTCTAATTTCGGGGCGAAATTCTCTCTAACGGGGGGATGATGTGACAACCCGAAATTTCTATCTTGTAAAGCCATTCAATTCAATCAAAAGCCAGACTTGTTTCTGCTATCTTTTAGCATTGTTAAGGGTCTGTTTGAGTGCTCTAAGCCTATTACATTCAAGGTTTAAGTGTGAGGAAGTATCTACTAGAGTTCATTGTGCAACATTCAAGCCGGAAAACTCCATCACTTGGAGTTTACGGCCGTAAACTAGAGCTTACGGCCGTAAGCTCTTGTTTGGCCGTGAACTCCACCCTTAAGTATGATATTCCTTCATTTTTCTTCACTTCTCACACTTCCAAGTCAAGAACACTCAATTCTCTCTAAAGTATCATCAAGAACACTTCTATTTCTCGTCAAATTTGTATGTGATTCTTCCATTTATAAGTTGATATCCTTCTTGATCTAGTAAAACCCTATGATTTCATCCATGAATTCATCTCTTTTGGGTTAGATCTTCAATAACACCAAGAACATGAAGAACACCAAGAAAACACACTAGTTCTTTGGTCGATGAACACCCGTTTTAGCTTCCAAATCGTAAGTATCCTTTCCATATACTTGATATTCATTAGAAGCTCATGTTTAGCATACAAGAAACGGCCATTTTAGCAAGAACATCAAGAGTTTACGGTTGCAAATCATTGCATGGCCGTAAACCCTTCTTATGATCTCCCTTGGCCGTGAACATCATTGGCCGTGAACATCATTGGCTGTGAACATCATTAGTCGTGAACATCATGGGCCGTAAACACCTTTGGCCGTAAACACTTAAAGTGTGTTTGTGAACTCCCTTAACCCAATCATATGTGATTAATACACTCCATTGTGATTGATTCGTAGTTCCTAGGGATGTTTCCACTACATGATTAGTTGTTATATACACTAATTATACACATATATGTGTCATTATATGCTTATTAGGATCTGTTTGTGCTCAGGACTTCACTTGACACTTAGCATCCTATATCGATCTTACATTCGAATCACTCACTACAGGTGAGTTCATACCCTCTAACTTATCTTTGAAATGATTTTAAATGCTTTAATGGGGGGGGGGATACAAGTAGAAAACATTATAGTTATTGTATCAATCACATGTGATTAATAACTATCAAACAAGTAGATTTCTTATGCTTCAATATTGTGTTATCAAACAAACTATTTCAAAACATTTTATAAACTGACATCAGGTCATCTATAACCATTCAAATGGTTAAAACCCTTTTATATGCTAAATTCTTTATCAAACTCTTTTAAACTTATATATTGTCAAAATCATGTCTATATAGATATAGTTATATAAATAAGGTTTAAAGGGCTTAGGACTGATAACTCGCTTTATTTCCTATTCCTTGTTTGGTTGTGGACTTAGGGTATCGGTTGTTTGTCCGAGTGTAGTTTAAATCTTAGTTATATATTTTGTATATGTGTATAGATATAAAAGTTCTTCATTCAGTTCTATACCTTTGGGTGGCAAAGGTGTACAAACATGATCAGCCATTCAAACAACAATACTAGTAAACTATAATAGGTATAGTTTAGAGGATTACTACTTACTATTTCTAGAACAGTGAAACTTACAAGAGTCAGTTCATACATGAGTCAGTTCAAACATACTATAACGAGAAACAGAAAGAACATACTATAACGAGAAACAGAAAGAAGATACTAAACACTAGAACAGAAAGAACATACTATACACTAGAACAGAGAGAACATACTATACAGGTCTACGGGACCTACAGGTCTACGGGTGACGAATGTCATACCATTTCGACGTCATCGAACGTCGTGTTTTACTAGTCAATCAGGTATGGTTATAATCTCATCACATTTCACCTTAATTAAACAATTGGTTTAAGGTGGTTAGAACATCCGTAGTTACTATATACAATACTACTGTACATCGTCATTTTCCCATTACATTCATATTGTGATCTTCTCACATAAACGGTAATGTAAACTATTTTCTAGTAATAATAGTCATTCTTGAGAAAAACACTCACTTTTACAAAAGAACAAACATACAGAACAGTCGGGTCTTGGTAGAAGACTACTTTAGTAGAAAATATAGGATTTTCTAGGAAGTATACAAACATTTAAAATAACTTGTATTCTCAGGTCACCAATAGACAGGTACCGATGACCAGGTTTTGAGAAGATGGAGCATATTCACCAGCTTAAACACTTTCATTAAACTTATACAAACATTTGACACTAAAATTCATATGAACTCACCAGCTTAAATGCTGATCTACGCTTTTAAAATAAGTTGTATTCTCAGGTCACCAGTAGACAGGAGCATATTCAAGACTCGTCTTTTATTTTGATATATATTTTTGGTGTCTTACAAATACATTCAGAACACACTTGTATTAAATTATATTATTAATGCAATGGATGATGTTGTTGCTTGTTTTACTATTATGCATTTTTATGATACTGTACATGACGTCCTCCGCCCCTGAACGTTTCCACCGTTCTAGTTTGGGGGTGTGACAACTACCACCTCGGGTAGTGGTGGTTAACGGCGGCTCACGGCGGCGGCCACCACCTCATGGTGGTGGTTAGGGTTTTTAGTCCATTTTTGTCCAAGCATCCAAAAACCAACTAAACGCAAGCAAAAGCACACCGCTACCCAACACAGAGGTTGGTGGCGGCAGGAGGCGGCAGCCACCACCTCACGGTGGTGGTTTCTAGTTTTCTTATTATTATTCCGACACGGGTACATTTTTACAATGCAAAGGCTCAAATAAACACACACACTCACTAAGATACACACACACATGGTGGTTCATGGTGGCAGCCACCACCTCACGATGGTGGTGGTGGCTGTTCTTGGTTTTCCAGCCAAACAAACTACACACACAACACACACTACAGCAGAAACAAACACCCACACACTCTATTGCATGCAAACGGATCCAGCCACCCTCCTGGTGGCGGTTGGCGACGACAGCAGCAACACAAGCGACATAACGGCGACACAATGGTGGTTGACGGTGGTAGGCAGCGACACTCAGCGAAAGGTGGTCGAAGTGGCTCCGACGACTGTTATGAAGCATCTATGGGTGGCGGCAGAAGGCAGAAGAAGAAGTCACGAAGGGACGGTGGCAGTGGGCGTTCACAGCCACGTCGGTGGTCTTCAAGAGCTCATTACCGGTGGTCTTAGTTGTCTCCGGAAGTGGGAGCAGCGGTGGTCGATGCAACAACAGGGAGGTGGTGGTACCCGGTCGTTGACGACCTGAATGGAGGTGGTGGTGCGGCGCCGGAGGTCGAGTAAGTGGGAGTGGCAGCTGGAGGTTTCATATGGCGGCTGAAGAGGTTCCATTAGGTTTAGGGTTTGATAACCGGTGAAGCTAATGTTATATACCCGATGCTACTAAACATCATGCCATAATGACATAAACAGTCCCTCCCTTTAGAATTATTTTCGATTTTGCTCCCATAATTACCCTTTAGACCCCGGCTCCTATAATTCTTCATGGATTCGATCCCTAATTTACCAAACAGCCCTTTAGCGTCCAAAATCTCTTCAAATGAACTCTCACAAGTTACCATTTAGTCCCACCTTCAATAATACTTACAAATTAAGTCCGGATTTTAAACTTCAAACCCCGAAACTGTAAATCATGTCATTCAACTCTCCAAAACCAACATCCCGATAAATATTATGGAATTTCGGGCTACTATTCATCCATTAATTTTATTTATTTATTTATTTAATAAACGGGGTGTTACAATTAGATTTCATCCTCGAAATACGTCCTTACCTTTTCCAGCACATCCAACAATCTGGTCATCACCACCACAACCTGAGAATACTACAGCCTTCTCAAGGCAACCGAACCCAACCTCAGCAGAACTTACTAAACCCGAAAAAGGAACGAATCTTAAACCCCTTGCAAGAACCACCTCTATCCTTCCTGAAACCCGAAACCTCATATTGATCTGTCTTCCCGACAACCACCCACACTGAACCACTATCATACCATTCCTTGTGAATACCAGACTAAACAAAATACTTCCATCCCTGATTATCTTGATTCTCCCAATGGAACAAAACCAATGATCATATACAGCTGTAGAGTACTTACACTTGACAGGAGGCTCAAATAATCCTTCAAGGAGAAGATTCCTCCCTGCAACGGTTAGACTCATACGAGAGCTGCGCAATAGGGTCTAATCAACCACTCTAAGATTATTCAATCCAACTGCAAGTGACTTATCATCCACTCTGAAATACAAGTGACTCTTCACACCAAGCTCAAATCAGTGAAACCACTCCGACTCGTCTTGCTGCCACCTAACTAATTAACACAGGCTACCAATACCCCCTGGTCCCAAATTGTCTGCCAACTATCAGAAACATCGAACTCCTACCCGGTTGCTGAGCCAAAAGACTAGAAAACACACAACCACTCCACATGTCTTTCGACAGAAAACTTCATCTGGGGATAATACCCCAAACCACATTGACACCAAACCCTACTGCTAAAAGATTGGCACGAGACCAACTGCAGTCTCATAACATACTCGGTCTCCAAAAACCTACCTTCTCCTGATTCCAAACACGATGAAGCCCTCTCGCAGACAGAACGAACCCAAGACACAACCCAACGACTCAATTGCTATCAAAACTAAACTCATTCATTACCCTGGAACCCTGCGAATCATGCCCTTGGCATATAGATGCCCCAATTCTTATTCCACTGAACTGAAATCATGTATAGATCTTGTGCGATACCCGACATAGAGTTCTTACGCAAACCCAATTTAATACACCACTCATAACCCGAGATTCCCGAATCTGCACTTGCATTTCACACTACAACCTTCCGAATCCCGATGAACCCTTACCTGACCGATAAATAACTACCCCCAAACCATTTATGAGACCATCAGTCTCGCACCTGGTCCAACCACCAAGTTCCTAAGAGTCCAAACAACAAGGCAACCGAACCTAAAACCCCTATGCATCACACATTGATCCCCTACATGATCCTGCAACTCAAGATCCGATACCTTGACCCAACGGTCTCTACTAGAACCAGCCTGATTTATCATAATCACACGGGCCTCGCCCATGGGTCCTACTGTTGGATAAGGTGTCTAAGTCCATAACTTATTTGGTATATACTTGACCCGACCCGGCATGGTTCATTTGGGTTGCACTTCACCCGAACTATTTATATGGATGATATTATGAGAATAGTAAGTTTATGATTTATTAATATATTATAAGTTATAATATATTAATATGAAATCGTATTATTTAATTAGTATTGATCTTAAATTAATTATGAATTAATTTAGTGATAAAATAGGTGACTGATTAAACATGGGATATTATATTTATATGGTGTGGGCTAACATTGATTAAGAAATGGGCTAAGCTTGCATGGGAGTCCATGGATGATCCATGGAGCTTTTAACCCATGGATCATTGGAAAGGAAAAGACATGGGTTATTAGGGTTTACATGGTTCATAACCCTAATCATCTACACTATATAAAGAGGCTTGTGATGCTTGAAATGACACTATGTGTGTGTGCATAAGAGTGGCTGATTTCTAGAGCAAACATACTCTCTCATAAAGTTTTCCAAGTTTGTGGTGTTTTGTGATTTCCATTTGAGGCATTCACATTATTGGTGCTTGGCTCTCAAACTCCTAAAGAATCAACTCACTACCAAAGGTATGTAATTCTTCTAGTTTCTTTTATGTTTAAAAGTACCCCATGCCATGCTAGATAGGTTATAAACCTTGGAAAATTTATTTTGCATGTATCTTAGTCAAACATAGATCCAAGGTTTCTAGGGTTGCATGTACACCATATGAGTGTTAGAATGTTCAAAACCCTACATATCAGAGCCTAGGCTTGTTTTTTTGATACTTGATGCGAAATTGTGAAAAAAACTCGTTTTTATGCATTCTAAAGCATGAACTCGCCGAGTCCATGGGGGGACTCGACGAGTCCATGACCAAATTCATCCTACTCGTCGAGTAGGTTTGTTGCACTCGACGAGTAGGAGCCCCTGAGTGTACTTTTTTGAGTTTTGCTGCTAGAAATGGACTAGAAACATTACCCTAAACTGTTTTGGTGTTATAAAACTTGTTTTAGATGGTGTAATGGTTGTGCTAATCCATTTACAATGGCCAATATCAAAATTCCATGTTTATATGTGTTCATATGTTCATAAAGTTTTGATATGATATCCATGTTCTTATGAATTATTGTTAGATCATAGGAATTACTTGCTAAATTGTTTATTAATTAATTCTTGATCATTTATGTGTTTTAATGGAGTTCATAATTTGTCCTCAAGTTATGGATTTCCAAAGGTCACTTTCGTTTATGCACATTTAAAACACATAAATTAGATAAAAATGAAGAGTCTTCATTTTTATGAACCATTAATTCATAAGTTATGAAATGAAAAATGTTTTGAATAGTTTCAATACTTGTCCTCAAGTTTTGGAATTTGTAAAGTTGCACACACTTTAATATACTGTAATTCCAACCCTTAGAGTTTTAAAATTTAAAATTCAACCCTTATACTATTTATAACATTAATGGTTAATAATTATATATATGTATAAGATCAAGTCGTTTTACCGTTAGTAGGCCTTATTCACGAAGCCGGTTTATAAGGGGGTATAAGGTTGTTGCCTATAAAATGGCAGCTTAATGGGTGTCCACTCTCACCCACCGCTTCCTTGATCGGTGGAGGGTCATTAGCTGAACGGATAGGACAATGACTTTAATTCTCATTAAAAGTATAATGATTATTATAAAGTAACTAAATGTTTTATAAATTCTCAATCTTAGTTATTTTAGGAAAATGTGAAATGGTGCTAACCCATGGAAAATGTGAAGCGGTATGAAATAATCTCCTCCATGATAACAACCCGAATGAAGGATGGTGAACCCATCACGGGCCACATGCAGAAAATGCAAAGGCATGTGGACCGTTTGCAGAAATTGAATGTGAACTTCCCTGAGGAGTTGGCAATTGACATCATTTTGCACTCCTTACCCTCGTGTTATGATCAATTCTGCATGACATACCACATGAACAAGGAGGAAGTTACACTCAGCAAGCTTCAGGGACTTCTGAAGACCGCCGAAAGTGGTCTTAAAGGTAAGTCGGTTGCTACTACTCCTACTCCTACATCTACCCCTGTTTTGGCTATCGAGCAAGGCAAAGGAAAAAAAGAGGAAGACCCCTTCGAAGGGTACCAAGGGAAAGTCTATTGAAGGATCCTCATCTGGAACCAAAAGTGGTTTTATCACTCCTTCTGCCATCCCTAAGGATGCTGATTGCTTCTACTGTCAGAATAAGGGGCACTGCAAGCGAAACTGCCCTAAGTACTTGCAGGATGTCAAGGATGGGAAAGTGAAACCGTCCCATGCAGGTATTTACACTATATTGTCTAATAACTCACCATATTCTAATTCTCGGGTGCTTGATACAGGATGTGGTATTCACATATGTTCCGATTTGTAGGGCCTAAGAAGAAGTGAGGATGTGGAGCACGGGAAGATAAACCTAATCATTAGGATTAGGAAAGCTTCACCTGTTTCCAAGATTGGAGTTTATACTTTGTTGCTAAGTAGTGGGTTAAAGTTAGATTTGAATAAATGTGTGTACTCGTCAGAAATGGCGAGAAATATTATTTCCTTCCATGCTTTGTACAAACAAGGGTTTACCTTTTCTTTTGATAATGAATGTGGTGGAATAAATGCTTTCTTTAATAATGTTCTTTATTTTAAAGCATTGCCTTGTGATGGTGTGTATGAAGCTGTGTCGGTTGTAGATAATTTAGGAAATAATGTGTTGTGTATTGATTCTTCTACTAGCTTGGATAAAACATCATTGTGGCATTGTCGTCTTGGACATGTAAGCAAGAAACGCATAGGCCAGCTCCAAAAGGATGGAGTCTTGGAGTCGTTCGACCTTAAGTCGGATGATAGTTGTGAATCTTGTCTACTTGGAAAAATGACAACATCACCCTTCACTGGTACTTGTGCAAAGGGTGAGAGTTGTTGGACCTTATACATACTGAGGTATGTGGACCATTCAAAACTACCACAAGGGATGTCAATCACTATTATGTGACTTTTATTGATGATTTTAGTAGATATGGTTATGTCTACTTAATCAAACATAAGTCAGAAACTTTTGAAAGGTTTAAAGAGTTTAAACAGGAAGTAGAAAATCAATTGGGCAGGAACATTAAGATGCTTCGATCCGATCGAGGTGGTAAGTATCTTAGCACTGAGTTCCTTGACTATCTCAAGGAGTGTGGGATTGTCTCACAATTGA
The DNA here is from genome assembly GCF_052849685.1 of Lactuca virosa. Taxonomy (NCBI): domain Eukaryota; kingdom Viridiplantae; phylum Streptophyta; class Magnoliopsida; order Asterales; family Asteraceae; genus Lactuca; species Lactuca virosa. Next base: position 274,366,603 of record NC_136433.1, read on the forward strand.
CACCTCTCAGGACGCCACGGCTGAATGGCATGGCTGAGAGGCGTAATCGAACCTTGTTGGACATGGTTCACTCTATGATGAGTCGAGCTTCACTACGAATCTCTTTTTGGGGGTATGCCTTAGAGACTGCCGCCCACATCCTTAATCTAGTCCCTACAAAGAAGGTTGCCAAAACACCTCATGAGATGTGGACTGGGAAAGTTCCCAATTTAGACCACATCAAGATTTGGGGTTGAGAGGCTTTCGTGAGGCGTGAGACTCATGATAAGCTCGAACCCCGAAGTAAAAGGTGTATTTTCATCGGTTACCCAGATAAATCCTTTGGTTACCTCTTCTACAGACCTTGTGAGAATGTGGTCTTCATGGCAAGTAGAGGGGTCTTTCGAGAGAGAGAATTTATAAGCCACAGAGACAGTGGGCGGCAAATTGACCTTGAAGAAATTCAAGAGTCAATTGGTGAAGGAACCTCAGACACTAGCAATCAACCTGAGGAGGAAACTCATGTTGAGCCAGCTGACGAGTCTGTACCTCCGAGGCGTTCCACAAGGGTTAGGAACACACCTGAGTTTTATTATGGATTTCATATTACTACGGAAGGTGATACATTTATCAGTGATAGTACACTGGTAAATTTGGATGAACCTAACAGTGTTAAGGAAGCCAAGGGAGGCCCGAAGTCTGCTGAATGGAAGGAGGCTATGGACAGTGAGATACAGTCCATGTATGACAATCAAGTTTGGAACTTGGTTGACAATGTACCAGGCCGTAAGACAGTCGGGTGCAAATGGATCTTCAAGAAGAAGACCGATATGGATGGAAAAGTGCACACTTATAAGGCGCGACTGGTTGCAAAGGTTTTTACTCAAAATCAGGGTATTGACTATGATGAAACCTTCTCCCTAGTAGCGAAGAGTAAGTCTATTAGAGTTATGCTTGCCATTTCTGCGTTTCATGATTATGAAATATGGCAAATGGATGTCAAAACCTCTTTCCTTAATGGGAAGCTGGCTGAGGATGTTTACATGAGTCAGCCAGAGGGTTTTGTCAGTGCAGAATACCGTAATAGAGTGTGCAAGCTTGAGAAATCCATTTATGGATTGAAACAAGCATCTCGCAGCTGGAATCTTTGTTTCGATGAAAAGGTCAAGGAGTTTGGCTTCTCGAGAAGTGAAGATGAGTCCTGCATGTATGTCAGAGCTAGTGGGAGTATAGTCAGCTTTTTGGTACTGTATGTGGATGACATAGTACTCATAGGAAATGACATCCCAACCTTGCAGGAGGTTATGTCATGGCTTGGGAAGTGCTTTGCTATGAAGGACCTTGGGGAAGCTGCCTATATCCTAGGGATAAGGATATTAAGAGACAGGAGTAAAAGACTAATTGGACTTAGTCAGACTACTTACGTGGATAAGGTGTTGAAAAGGTTCAACATGCAGAATTCCAAGAAAGGAGAGTTACCTATCCAAAGCAATGCCAAGCTGAGTAAGACTTAGAGTCCGAGTATAGAGGCTGAGATAGCTGAGATGAGTCGACTACCATATGCTTCTGCTGTTGGCTCGATCATGTATGCTATAACTTGTACCCACCCTGATGTGGCCTTTGCTTTGAGCATGGTCAGTAGATATCAAGGGAACCCTGGCAAGGCTCACTGGACTGCGGTAAAGAATATTCTCAAGTACCTGCGGAGGACTAAGGATTGGATCCTTACCCTTGGTGGGAGTGATGACTTGAGGGTAGTAGGGTATAGTGATGCTAGTTTTCAGACTGATAGGGATAACTTCTGCTCTCAGTCGGGCTGGGTCTTTACCCTAAATAGAGGGGCAATCACTTGGAAGAGTTCCAAGCAGGAGATAGTAACTGATTCGACTTGTGAATTAGAGTACATAGCAACGAGTGAAGCAGCGAAGGAGGCGATATGACTGAAGAACTTCATCGGAGACCTTGGAGTTGTACCAGCTATTAAGGAGCCTATGGAAATTTTCTATGACAGCAATAGTGCGGTTGCCTTAGCCAAGGAACCAAGAGATCATGACAGATCCCGACACAATGACAGAAAATATCACTTCATAAGACACAAGATAGAAGAAGGACTCCTCGTGGCAAAGAGGGTATCATCGGATGCGAACCCTGCGGATCCCCTTACGAAGGGACTGACGAGGGTTAGGCATTTGCAGCATGCGAGGCGCATCGGGCTGAGGGATGATATTAGTTTTACAGATTAGATAGTTATTACTGAAACTTGTAAGATGTAATTGACCTTTGATGATGAATAAAAGTTGTGATTTATTTATGAGTAAGGTGTTGCTATCATTTTCAATTATTAACTATTGTTTCAGCTTTGCATGTTTTGACTTCCAGAATAATAAATTTATTCAAATTCTCCACAGTCGGTCATATATCAGAAGTAGGTATGAATCAAGACTGTCATGAATTGGGATTGTAGATGACTAAATGTGTTTAGACGTAGCAATGGTTGCTACAACATTCATGAGTGCTCATAAGTTATGAGTATTGGAATAAACCCACGCTCACTTGTATCACTTCATGGAATTTATCTCAATTGATCGTGAGATGGTAATATCATATAAGTCTTCAAACCTAGAGATATGACTTGTTGCCTATGAGTTGGTTATACATTTATTGTACGTAAACGCATTGGTAACTCGATGTTATAAAACGTGCCTTTGTGTATGATTCAACAAGTAGTAGAACAAACATATGAGTCGAAGTTTATCTATTCCTTCTTGGATTAGAAGCGATATCTGGGCCCCTCAATGATTTTGTTTTGACCTATGTACCGGGCCCGATCAGAACTAAATTGATGTGTTCGATTAAGTTCTTTGTCAAACAAATCGGAAATCGGGAAACAAACTGCTGGACAATAAGTAAGACATTGTTCCATGTATTTTTCTGGCTGATATCATGAGAACAGAGGATTATATGATCACTTATCTAAAATGGCGCTTCATAGTTCAACAGAGTTTTCGAGAGCTACGATTGCCGGTTGGTTAATAAAGTTATATAGGCAAATACAGTTATTAGACTAATCCAAGTGGGAGACTGTTGGATAAGGTGTCTAAGTCCATAACTTATTTGGTATATACTTGACCTGACCCGGCATGGTCCATTTGGGTTGCACTTCACCCGAACTATTTATATGGATAATATTATGAGAATAGTAAGTTTATAATTTATTAATATATTATAAGTTATAATATATTAATATGAAATCGTATTATTTAATTAGTATTGATCTTAAATTAATTATGAATTAATTTAGTGATCAAAAAGGTGACTAATTAAACATGGGCTATTATATTTATATGGTGTGGGCTAACACACATTAGGAAATGGGCTAAGCTTGCATGGGAGTCCATGGATGATCGATGGAGCTTTTAACCTATGGATCCTTGGAAAGGAAAAGACATGGGTTATTAGGGTTTACATGGTTCATAACCCTAATCATCTACACTATATAAAGAGGCTTGTGATGCTTGAGATGACACTATGTGTGTGTGCATAAGAGTGGCCGATTTCTAGAGCAAACATACTCTCTCATAAAGTTTTCTAAGTTTGTGGTGTTTTGTGATTTCCATTTGAGGCATTCACATTATTGGTGCTTGGCTCTTAAACTCCTAAAGAATCAACTCACTACTAAAGGTATGTAATTCTTCTAGTTTCTTTTATGTTTAAAAGTACCCCATGCCATGCTAGATAGGTTATAAACCTTGGAAAAATTATTTTTCATGTATCTTAGTCAAACATAGATCCAAGGTTTCTAGGGTTGCATGTACACCATAGGAGTGTTAGAATGCTCAAAACCCTACACCTACTCATCTAAAGCTATATAGACTCGACTCCGACCCGGACCCCAATGGTCCTCAACCCAAAACAGAGACTACTCACTACAAGAAAATAGACCTTTAATGACATGCTTTTTACAACACGCACTGATTAATGATACGCAAAACGGCGTGCCATAAAAATAATGTCAGATCTTTAGAAATTTGAAGAATTTAGGACGCACATTTTTGCGCGCCCTAAAATTAGTGTCCAATAAAAAAAATTACAAATCGGAGGGCGCTTATCTTAAATGTGTGTCCTCTATAAATGTCGCTTTATAACTTTTTATTTGAACACACGTTTTTAAAGGGGAAATGTAATCCTTAAAATTTCTATAATTTTGAAGTACCCCGCCTTCCACTCTCTTCTGTAGATGTCCCTTCATTCTCTCCCTCCCTTCTTTCTGCAAACCCTAAGGCATTCCAGTGCCTCACAATCCTATATTAACTAGTTTACGTGTAGTGTCATAGTGTTCTCTTGTACTTGAAACTGTATGTATTATCTTTTAGTAGTGTACTTTGTAATGTAAAATAATTATACTTAAATAATTATTTAGTAGTGTATCCTTGAAATAGTGAAATAGAGTGGTGTTCCATAAACTATACCTATTATAGTTTATATACTTGTTTCTGTATAGTGTTCTTGAACTTGTAAAATAGTGTAGTGTTTCCCAAACTATACCTATTATAGTTTAAATGTATGTTCTTGTTCCGTTTGTTGAGCTTAGCAAAATAGTGTAGTGGTTCACAAACTATACCTATAATAGTTTAAATGTATGTTCTGTAATGAGCTGAAACCTTTGCAATTTAACAGTGTGTATATAACGGTAGTAAGCGATTCGTGAAAGATACCATTTTGCTCGACATGTTACAAAAGGGTTAAGAATGTATATAAATATATTATCATAAAATGCAGCGATAAATCGGTTTGAAACAATTGCAAATAGTTTGAAACGGTTTGAAATCGTTAGAATTTTAACACAAGAGTCCTTGTGTTTTACTTGTATCCCCCCTAAAAACATTGAAAAGTTAGTGAAAACATAGGGGTATGAACTCACCTCGAATGTAAGTTCGTGTTTGGATGTGAAGTGGTAGCGATGATCCTCGGGTTAGAACCCGCGTGTGTAATCGTGTCCTAATAGTAATTATACACGACATCGTATTTAAATTAATAAGATATTAATTTAAATAATAAATTAAATAATGATTTAAATAATAATTAAAGTGTTAGACAACACTTTAATTATGTAAGGAATACTTACAAAAGTTATTTGGAATTATTTGGAGTGTTCTTGATGTTTTCGGTGTGTAAGAGGGGTTTTCGGTGAGTTTGGGTGGGTTTTTGGTGTGTTCTTGGTGTTCTTGGTGTTCTTGGTGAAATTATGAAGATTTGAAGATTGTTCTTGGTGTTCTTGGTGTTCTAGGTGGAATTATGATGATCTGGGTAGAAAACTCTTGAAGATATGAAGATTCTGTATGACTTTTGAGAGCAAAATGGGAGTGTTTACGGTTGAAAGCATATATATATATATATATATATATATATATATATATATATATATATATATATATATATATATATATATATATATATATATATGTATATATATATATATATATATAGAAGAGGTTTTCGGCCTTAATGGGCCAAAACTTAGTGATTTCGGTTGAAAAGGAGCCTAAAAGAAAGATTTTTCGGTCAAGAAGTAGCCCAATAAAGTGATTTCGGTGCATTAGGTGGGTCCCTTCGCGTGCAGCTTTCGGTGCTGACCGAAAACTGTTTTCGGTCTGAAGAAAGTTGGGACCTCTCGCACGTTTTCGGAGGAACATAGCTGATTTCGGTTGGGTGGTGGGGTCCGAGCCGAGAGTTCTCGGTTGAGTGGGGGAGTTTTCAGTTCAAGTATATTTATTCTCAATTATTAAAAACACTTAAATAATGAAATAATTTCCTTATTTTGGTTCATTTTTAATGCTTATGAACTTAAAAAAATAAACAAAACTTGATTTTTATTTAGAAGGTTTGACTTTTATTGACTTTTGTTGACTTTTATTGAGTTGAAAATAACGGGTTGTTACATTATCCCCTCGTTAGAGGGAATTTCGTCCCGAAATTCCCTCTATAGATTGTATATCATGGACCAGCGAAAAGATGCGGGTAATTTTGTTGCATCTGATCTTCTCGCTCCCAAGTGAATTCAGGTCCCCGCTTGGCGTTCCAACGAACCTTCACTATTGGTATGCGACTTTGTTTTGTTCGTTTGACTTCCCTATCCATGATTTCTACTCGTTCTTCCACAAAGTTAAGACTCTTGTTTATATCGATTTCGTCTAGTGGAATCACAAGAGTCTCGTCGGATAGGAATTTCTTTAGATTTGACACGTGGAAGACAGGGTGTACATTATTAAGTTCTTGTGGTAGACGGAGTTTGTAAGCTACTAGGCCAATTCTAGCAAGAATCTCAAACGGCCCAATGTACCTTGGATTTAGTTTTCCACGCTTTCCGAAGCGTATCATGCCCTTCCAATTTGAGAACTTCAACAGAACGCGGTCACCCACTTGGAATTCCAAGGGTTTTCGTCTCTTGTCTGCGTAGCTCTTTTGTCTATCCCTAGAGGCTTCCAGTCGTTCTCGGATTTGGAAGATGTTTTTTTTGGTTTCTCTAATGATTTCCCGGTCAGTGAGGGTGCTCTCAGGGACTTTCCCTTTAGCTAGCTGCGTGTCACCCACTTCAACCCTGCATAGAGGGGATCTGCACTTACGACCATAGAGGCCTTCGAACGGGGCAGCCTTGATGCTAGTGTGATAACTATTGTTGTATGAAAACTCAACAAGTGGCAAATGGGTATCCCATGATTTACCTAAGTCGATCTCGTAGGCTATCAGCATGTCTTCTAAAGTTTGAATAGTTCTCTCACTCTGCCCGTCGATTTGTGGGTGGTAGGCTGTACTCATGTCTAGCCTAGTTCCCAGAGATTTCTGTAATGACTGCCATAATCGCGAGGTGAATCTACTATCTCTATCCGAGATAATAGATATTGGCACACCTTGGAGTCGTACTATCTCTCTAATGTAAGTTCTGGTCAATTTCTCCATCTCGTGTGTTTCCTTTATTGGTAGGAAGTGAGCGGATTTGGTTAATCTATCGACGACTACCCAAATGGTGTCATGACTATCTTTGGTTTTGGGCAACTTGGTTATGAAATCCATTGTAATCCGCTCCCACTTCCACTTAGGTATCTCTGGCTGCTGTAGCAAACCTGAGGGCTTCTGATATTCTACCTTGAATTTGGTGCAAGTTAGGCACTTGACCACATAGGTAGCAATCTCGGCTTTCATGTTCAGCCACCAATAAAGTTTCTTAAGATCCAGATACATCTCATCTGAACCTGGATGAACGAAGTATTGAGTTTTGTGGGCTTCGTTCATGACAACATCTCTGTAGCCACCAAACTTCGGTGTCCAGATCCGATTCGAGAAGTAACGAACTCTGTCACCCTTGATTTCTAAGTTTTTCTCCATTCCTCTTAAGGCTTCATCTGCCACATTATCCAGCTTCAAGGCTTCTAGCTGGGCCTCCTTGATCTGTGTGGAAAGATGAGAATGGATTGTCATGGTAACTGCTTTCACTCTACGACCTGAGTACTCCTTTCGACTAAGGGTATCTGCTACTACAATGGATTTGCCGGGATGATAGCGAATTTCGCATTCGTAATCATTGAGTAGTTCTACCCATTGTCGTTGTCTCATGTTAAGTTCTTTCTGATCGAAGATGTGTTGGAGGCTTTTGTGGTCGGTGAAGATGGTGCACTTGGTACCGTAAAGGTAGTGTCTCCAGATCTTCAAAGCAAATACTACTGCTCCCAACTCAAGGTCATGAGTGGTGTAGTTGGCCTCGTGTGTCTTTAGCTGTCTCGAGGCATAGGCAATAACCTTTCCTCATTGCATAAGTACACAACCTAGTCCCTGATTTGATGCATCACAGTATACTACGAAGTCTTCTGTTCCTTCAGTAAGGGACAAGATAGGTGCGCTATACAAGACTTGCTTCAACGTTTGGAACACAGTGTCTTGTTTCTCTTCCACCTAAAATTTACACCCTTCTAAGTTAGGGCAGTAAGCGGTTTAGCGATTTTGGAGAAATTCTATATGGACCTGCGGTAGTAGCCAACAAATCCTAAAAATTTGCGGATCTCTGTTTCCGTTCTAGGTGCTGACCAGTTCTCGATTGCCTTTATCTTGGAGGGGTCCACGTGTATTCTGTGACAACCTGGAAAATTTTATCCTTATAAAAGTCAACTTTGGTCAAACTTACTTCCTTAATTATCTTAATATAGTTAGAGTAATAATCTAGAACCTTCGCATGGCCGCAAACCCTTCGCGGCCATGAGCAGCTGCGTTGTTGTGAACTTCAGAGCAGTGAACACTTCACCGCCTTCGGTTCGTGTACGAGGTTCACGGTCGTGAACCATTTTCCGACTTCGGACCATGAACCCCTCAGCAGTGAACCCTCGCATATATATATATATATATATATATATATATATATATATATATATATATATATATATATATATATATATCAGTGTTAGCCATTTTCACCACATTTCTCATCATCCAGCCGGGATCCTCTCAAATCTCTCTCAAGTATCATCCACAAGAACTTCATCTTTCACTCTTTTTCATCCCTTTTCGTTACCATCTTCTTGGAATACATCAAAGGGCCTTCAAACACTCACCAAACAACAAGATCTTCAAGTGTTCTTCACCATTTCTGGGTCGTGAACCCTCCCAAGGTCGTGAACCCTTCAACATGGGCCGTGAACACTCATGTGTTCTTGGGTCGTGAACACCCCATAGGGTCGTGAACTCCATTTTAGTCTTCTAACTTGCTTCTAAAACTCCTTTGGTGAGTTATTCTTGCATCCTAGGTTGTTTTCCAATCGCCTTTGTAGTTAGAGTCACTAATTTAATGCCTATATGTATCATAATATGTTAAATAGGTCTAGTTTGTTCTTCGGGATTTCACTCGGGAAACTTACCAATCTATACCAAATCTTCTATTTGAATCCCTCAAATAAGGTGAGTTCATACCCATATAATCTACTTTTTTTTAAATGGTTTTAAATGCTTTTTAGGGGGGGGGGGAATACAAGTAAAACAGAAGATTGCTTGTGTTTAAAAACATAATTTACTTATTATGTTTTCTTACTGTTTAAATGTATTTGAACTTGAAACTTGTTAAAATCATAGAAATCAACTTATAAAAGGTATGGTTTATGGATCATAGGAACTATTTTACAAAAATCCAGGTTAAAACATGGAAATGAACTTAAAACTATAATAAGTATAATTTATGAAACAAAAGGAAATATTTTTACAAAATTACTTGTTAATAATAAAAAGGTTTTACATTTTATGTAAATAATTAATACAAGATTGTGAACCACTCAATGTACCATTCAGGGTACCCGTTCGAATCTTAATTATAACCAGAGTCTTCATAAGGGAGAGCTCGAGTTGGTGTATAGATCTATATGGGACTAACTTTGTATTAGTATGGTTATAATGAATATTCACAATAGTATTAACTTATTATTTACATAAAGTCATACTTTTCCTAAACTTTCCCAAGGGATACTAACTATATGATTTCTCAGTATATACAATAGGGTTAGACAAAATTGAAGTCAGGTAGACAATGCAATGTGTGACTTCCGCCTTATTTCTTATTCCTTTTTTGGTTGTGGGCTTAGGGCAGAATCACCCATTCAACTGTCTATTCGATCTCGGTATTATACAACTCGTGTGTACAAAGTGATGATAGGAGGTTAGTATTGTCACGTCGAGTTTTCAGGGTAATTACATGTTCAGATAGGGTTACTGATAAACAAAACTGGGTATCATTAAGATAAGTATGGTAATTATACTTGTGCTTCTCGGTCTTGGAGTGTTTAAGACTACAAATCGGTTTTTATAGAAAATATAGGATTTTCTATGGTTTACATCGTTATTTTGGAAGATAAACGGTTTCCGATAGAGCTTTCCGAAATCAATGTTTCACAATAGAGTTAGTGAAACTAGAAACTTATTTACAAAAGGTTTAATACCTCTTATTAAACTAGTATTACATAAAGGACCTTTAATGGTTAATTCTATAATTTCTTAGTTTATACATTTGAATTATATATAAATGATATCCGATAGGTAGTGGAATGTGTGACTTCCGCCTCATTTCCTGTTCCTTGTTTGGTTGTGGGCTTAGGGAAAATTCACACATTCAAATGTCCGTTCAATATTAGGTTATATATAGTTAGTATAAACTAAGTGACTATAGAAGGAACTATTGTGGTTACCATTTTACCAGAGATTCATTAACGTTAATAATGTAATTACTTGATGAATACATGTGGATTATATATAATAAAGATCCGGTAGACAGTGGAATGTGTGACTTCCGCCTCATTTCCTGTTCCTTGTTTGGTTGTGGGCTTAGGGCAGATTCACACATTCAACTGTCTAATCGATCTGTATTATATATAATTAGTATCCACCGAATGACTATAGAAGGATTAACTACAGTAATTTTACTTATTAAGAAAATATAGGATTTTCTTAAGGGACGTTTTCAAATTAAAGGATCATTAAACTTAATGTTAAATGTACTTAGTGAATACGTCAGGGTTAGATACATGAGAATCCGACAGATAGTGGGATGTGTGGATTACGCCTCTTTTCCTGTTCCTTGTTTGGTTGTGGGCTTGGGGCAGAACCACACATTCGACTGTCTGTTCTATTTGAATGTATATGACTTGTATTTACTAAGTACTCGTAGAAGGAAAAGTCATGAATTGTTTTACTTATCATTTATCAGCAGAAAATAAAGGATTTTCTGGAGCAACTGGCGAACTTTTCAAAAGAATAAAGGATATACTTTCTATAACAAAAATACTTATGAACTCACCAACTTTAATGTTGACACTTTTTCAAACCAGTTGTATTCTCAGGGTCATTAGTAGACAGGTACTCTCTCCCAGGTGGTGCGAAGACGGAGCTTTACGTCTTATCTTTTGTTCTACTTTCTATGTATTTCAAGTAATGTTTTGAACATAATGTAAATATTATATTATCAATACGATGGTTGTTGTTACTTTGATTACTATGATGCGTGTGTTGTGATACTTAACATGACGTCCTCCGCCCCCGAACATTTCCGCCGTTCCGGTTTGGGGGTGTGACAGATTGGTATCAGGGCCTTGTTTATAGTGAAATAAGTATATCAACCTATAAAAGATATACAACTATAAATATAATGGGACTAAAACACTCTGACCAAGAATTATACTTTAAAATATAACAATATTTTATAAAAGTATATATATATATATATATATATATATATATATATATATATATATATATATATATATACCAGAACAGGTATCACAAGAAGAACAAAACAAAAGTATTTGGATGATGGACACTACAGTCAAACCTGGACAGTTATGTAATCATATATGGGATCAATATAGCCTGATCAACTAAATTTATTTGAAATGTGACTGACATGTCTTTGGGAGTGATAGTGGTGTCGCAGCAAGTGTAAAACTTACCAACCCTATACACAAAGGAATTCTAGAATCAGACATAAAATACTATAGGAGTATTTTAAGTACCATAAATAACTTATGTAAAAACTAAAAGACCTTTACTGGTAAGGTTATAATTACTGAGTGTATACATAAGGTTATATATAATTGAGATTTTATAGACTTAGAATTTGTGATTATCACTCTACTTCCTTTTCCTTGTTTGGATGTGGTTTTAGAGTAGGATCACTTATTCGAAGGTCTATTTGATTTGGAATATATATAATATGTATACACTAAGTGATTATAGAAAGACCTAGTAAGGATCATCCTCGTAAGAATTTATTTTTAATAAAAGTGTTTTATTAATCTCGTAGATTTTATGGACACTTCCATTCTCGCACAACCGATACACCTAGACCTCGCAATCAGCCAACAGAGGAGTCGAGACAGAACCAAAAAAGGGTTTACAGGGAGAATTCTGAGAAAGGATCGGACGAAGAGAAAGGTCCTAGAGAGATCATTAAAAAACCTTACCTTATCAGGAACAAACTAAAAAGTACCGTATACATCATACTAATAAGTAAGAAAACTAATTTAACTTGGTGAGTTAGTGATTACACTGCTCACATCAGGTGTTAAGTTTATCACGTATTTCGTCACAACTAGTACTTGTAAATCAAGTCACGAAACTTCAGTAAGGGTATTCATTATTGAAAAATTCATAAGTTTATGTTCACATAGACTTCTATTATGAATTGATTTCAAAACACTTTCGGAATATGATATACTCAAACTACAATATTCTGGTATTATATCATTCGATTTATACTACCAATATCTTGGCACCCTTTCATCTTTAAACCTTATGATAGAAAGATGCCGCCTCGTAGAAATATCAGGCGTAATAACAACACAACCACAAATCCTACGCCACCACCTCCACAATATGATCATATTTGGTCCAGGATGCGGTGACTGCCGTCGTAACAGCCGCCTTGTCTCATATCCACGCAAGTGGTACCAATGGAACTGAAAGTGGTGCCAACACGTCTAACTACGGAAATATCCACGGACTCCTTAGGGAGTGTACGTATAAAGACTTCATGAATTGCAAACCCAAATCCTTTAGTGGAAATGGAGGAGTCATTGCTTTAATGCAATGGTTCGAGAAAATGGAGTCAGTTTTCGAAATTTGCATGTGCCCAGAAGGGGGCAAAGTCAAATTTGTTGCCTGCACTTTCTCCGATAGAGCCCTGACATGGTGGAATGGCCATGTCAAGTCAGTGACCCTTGCAGTGGCTAATTCGATGGGCTGGGAAAGCCTAACATCAATGATGCTAAGGGAATACTGCCCGAGGGGCGAAGTTCAAAAACTAGAACAAGAACTGTGGGAGCTTACTATGGTAGGTTCAGACATAGTAACCTATACCAATAGATTTAGTGATCTATCGGTACTATGCCCCGGGATGGTTACCCTGGAGAGCAAGAAGATAGAGAGGTACATCTGTGGATTATCTCCCAAGATTCAAGGAATTGTTTTAGCCTCCAAATCAAGTACTTTCAATAGCGCCAAACAATTGGCGCAGAGTCTCGTGGACCATGGGGTTCGCCAAGAAATAATGACCCCCGTTCCTAAGCCAACAATAAAGGGCAACAAAAAGAGAAAGTCTAGGAGCAAGAAGAAAGGACGATCAACACAAGAGGCCTCGAAAACACAACAAATTTTAATTGTTCATACTGCTACAACACCTGACACGCCAACGCCAGCACGACAATATGTGGGGAATCGCCTAAAATGCAATAAGTGTAACTTCCATCATTATGGGGCCTGCCGAGAGTTACACTTTAGAAATTGTAACAAGATGGGGCACACTGCCTTTTTCTGTATGGCACTAGCACAATCCCTTAGCCTAGTACCCGATATTGAAGTAAACCCGGCTTGTTACCAGTGCGGTGAAATTGGACACTTCAAGAAGGATTGTCTAGTAACAAAGAATGCTGGCATAGATGGAAGAGTGCTAATGATTACTAGAGGAGAGACTGTCCCGGAACCCTTGTGAACAGTGGTAAGTTTTCCCAATGAAAATATTTTTAAAACTTAAAACTTTTTATAAATATGTAACATCCCATTATTTTCTTCTTGTAAGATCAACCCTAGTCAACCAAAGTCAAACTTGGGTCTACTAAAGTCAACTTAAATCTTATTCTATCTTAAATGGATTAGATTCATGTTTTATAAGTGTTATATGTTTATGAGGTGAAAGCTAGAAGTCCGAAACCATTCTTTCATTTCTTTCTTGTTCCTTCGGACATCAGCCTCGCAGCCGTGAACGAGGCCGTGATCAACTTTGGACCGCAATCTCGCAACCGCCATAGGACCGAAAACGAGGTTCACAACCGTGAACCCTCGGACCATGAACCCTCGCATATATAAAGGTTTCAGCCGACTTTTAGCTCATTTCTTCACTTTCAAACACAATTCCAACCCTTTTCTCTCAAGTATCATCAAGCAAGAACACCCTCTCTCCTCAAGAACATGCTAGGATCATCCTTCTTCATTATATTCAAGTGTTAATCACTAGTTCTTCATAACATCTAATAGGTATCAAATTCTTGATCTTGTTATCACTTCAAGAACACCCTTCCATCTTCTTATACTAGGCTAAAATCCATTGATTTCACTAGTTTTCATGAAGAACACGAAGAACACCCATTAGAAAACCTTTGCATCTTCTTAGAAACATGCTTAGGATCATCAAGTGTTCATCATTCTTCAAGAACTCAGGGTCGTGAACACCTTCAGGGTCTTGAACCCTTCATGTGCTTGGGCCGTGAACAGCCCTTTTGGCCGTGAACACCATCCAACTTCCGTTTTAGCTTCTAACAGTCCTATTTGTAAGTTATACTTACAAATTAGTCCAGTTTCTAATCATTCCTATGATTATATTAGCTAATTGGTTGCTTATATGCTATACAAATCACTATATAGGACTTGTTTTGCTACGGGATTACACTTGTGGAACTAAACATCCTATATCAAATCAACATTTGAATCACCCTCCAAAAGGTGAGTTTATACCCCCATATTTTCATAGTTTTTACTGTTTTAAGGGGGGGAATACAAGTCTAACACAAGGATTTTGTGTTACAAACGAATAGTTTCAAAAACATCTTACCAAAATGGATTTCAATTATCATCAAATCAAGTGGTTTCAAATTTTGTTAAAATGACATTAAGTCACCAAAAGTATTTCAAAATATTAAATTTTTTAAATGATTTTATAAACTTATATTTTTCCCGGAAAATCATATTTATCTATATATATTTATATAAATAAGATATAAAAGGCTTAGAACTGATAACTCACTTTGGTACCTTTTCCTTGTTTGGATGTGGGCTTATAGTATCGGTTATTTGTCCGAATGTCATTCAAATTTTACTTATATATATTTGTATATGTATATAAATATAAAAGTTATTTCATTCAGTTCAAATACCCTTTGTAACATGTTGAGCAATGGGTTGCATTCATGAACAGTTAATACTAATTCAGAAAGTACATAAAAATTATAATAGGTATAATTTATGATTCATAGAACATTAATTCACGAACCAAGTATACTAAAGTACATTGTTTTACAAGAACAAGGGTTTGTTTCAAAACTAATCAAGAGTATACAGCTTTCAAATACATGTTAAGAATACGAATTCAGTAGCATACTATCAATCATTATTTCAGAATGATTGGGTTTTCACTTATATTATACACATAACGTCTATATGCTTTTTATGAGTCATTCGATTCCGGTTGTTTAACTCATTTAAACAACATAATTAAAGTACTAACATTATAACTAGGATCTCCAGTCGGGGATCGAAACAATTGTGTATAGATCTATATTGGGATTCACAACCCCGCACTCAGACTTCTAGCTACAGTCGGGCATACACGCCTACGAGTGACAGTTGTTATCAACAGTTTTTGATGCCTTCAAAGCATTGGGTCAGGCCATCTAGTCTCAGTATGGTTATAATGACTCATTAAAAAGATATTACCAATATGTTAGTGTATAATTAACTAAACATAAGTACATTTTCAAAGTACTAGTTTACAAGATACAATTTACAGTATTACATTACAGTTTACAATAACTGGTGGAACCAGGCACACTCACAGTTACAGGTTTAACAAAAGGAATACAAAAACAGAACGATTTTATGAGATTAAAACTACTTTTCATATACAGAAGAAAATATAGGATTGTGTGGAACAGTTTACATATTCAAGAAAACAGGAAACATATTATTCGAACATTAATACTTATGCAGTCACTCAAATTTATGGTGATACTCTCTTTTGAAATTACTTGTATTCTCAGGGAATTAGTAGAAAGGTACTCCCCGAGCTTTTGAGAAGATGGAGCTATTTTGAGTCAGGTCTTCTTCTTTTGTATAACTATTTTGGTGTCGATATACATTGATTGAACACATGTAAAAACTTATACTTATTAATGCAATGGTTGTTTGTACTTTGATTATTATAATACATGTGTTGTGACACTACAAATGAAGTCATCCACCCTCGGACGTTTCCGCCGTCTGGTTTCGGGTGTGACATATTGGTATCAGAGCATTGTTTATAGTGAACTCAGTATATCAACCCATAAAAGATATACAATCTATAAATACATTTGTGCTGAGAGCTCTGACTACAAGTATACTTTTAAAATTTAAGTATTTTTACAAGGAGTATACTAACACTCATACCTACAAGCATAGTATCACAGTCATAACAACTTAAAAGTATTTGGATGTTGGACACTGCAGTCAAACCTGGGCAGTTATGTAATCATATTTGGGATTAATATATCCTGATCAACTATATTGGTTTGAGATATGACTAACATGTGTTTGGGAGTGATGATAGTGTTGCGACATGTCTAAAACTTACCAATTATACATATACAGAAGAACTCTAGAGCAGAACATAAAGTTAAAACACTATAGGAGTATTTTAGGCACTACATACTAATAACAAATATGTGAAAATAAAAGAACCATTGTGGGTAGAGCTATAAATATTAAGGGTATATTATAGTTATATATAATTAAAGTTATATAGACTTAGAATATTTGATCTAGTTTCATTTCATGTTCCTTGTTTGGTTGTGGATTTAGAGCCAGATCATTTAGTCGAAGATCGATTATACCCAAGTTATATATAATTAGTATACACTTTGTAGTTACAGTAGTACCCAGAACAAGTCATACAGAATTCATTATCTGTTAACTGTAAGTTTCTCTCGAAGAAACTTGTATTTGCAAATCTTTCATTACTAATTATATTCTATATATCTTATACCCCTATTCTCGCTTAGATAACAATGGCTGGATTCCATCTACCCGGAGACCTGTATTTTCCTAATCAGGGAAATGGAGGATGGCTCGATGATGAGCTAGAAGAGAATCCTGAAATCCCCTTAAATGATGATTTTAAGGAAATTTTTCTGAAGATACTGATTCAGAATCAGAAGCCTATAATCCACCAGCAGTTGCCCAGAATCCCAATCCACGACAAAACTTCCAAGGCCCGACACCTCTGTGGGCGATAAAATTAGACACGTGGAGTAACGAACAGGGTCAGAACCATCCTTACCAAGGAGACCGAAGCTTCTACAATTTGGACACAGGAGGCTCGGCAGACAGAGCCCTCCAGCTGTTAGTTCGTCGTCTAGCGTGTAACGATGAACAAGGAAGAGCTGATATCGACCGAGTCATGCAGGTTGATGCTGCTACCGGAGTTAACATTGTTCGTATTCGTAACTTAGAAGACAATCATAATGTGACAAGGGATCGTACTAATTACTTGCTGAGAGAACTAGCAGCATCCCAAGCCGAAGTTAGAGAACTGCGAGAACAAGAAAGATCACAAGACATGCGTATGTACGAAATAGAACCCCAGTTAGCTAAATCCAGGGTCATACCTAGTAGGAAGTAGATTATACTCTACTCGTTCACTACTTACTGTTTTGGTTATAGTCTAAGTCTTCGGATAAGTTTTAGCGTTATTTTTCATGGTTTTTCAGTACGACCGTGAAAATTTCATTTTCGGTAGGTCGGTTTAATGTCGATGTTTTCCCAGTATTGTGGTATATTGTAGACCTGTATAAGGTCAAGTTTTCAGAAACTCTATGTAATTAATATACTAGTTCAATCGACATGCATTTTCATACTCCTTGAAAAATAACCACTCAATTTCATATTATCCTGTTGCAAGTTGTACTTGTAGTAGACTTCTATTTCCAATTCTTTACAAGATTCATGTTGAACTAAGTGTTTTAGTTCAGGGATATCATATTCATGTTCACTCTTGATATATTACCATCTTGTCATCTTTTAACTTTTATAGTAAAAGATGTCTCCACGAAGAAACCCAAGGCGTGTCAATATTAATGAAGCGCCTATACCACCTTCGCCACCACCTCCTCAATTTAACGCTGCCATGTTTCAGGTGGCGGTCACAGCAGCGGTCGCATATGTTATCTATCATATAAACACCACTGGTGCTAGTAGATCAAGAGTTGGTGCGCATCCCTTCAACCATGGCGAAAGTTATGGGCACTCGCGAGAGTGTACCTATAAGGACTTCTCGAACGCCAAACCCATGACCTTTAACGAGACCGAAGGAGTGATGGAGTTAAGACAATTGATCGAGAAAACAGAGGCAGTCTTCAAGATCTGCTCCTGCCCGGAGGGTAGCAAAGTCAAATTTGCTGTCTGTACCTTTGCTGACAGAGCCCTAACATTGTGGAACGGCCATGTTAAGTCACTAACCTTGGTAGTGGCTAACTCCATCAGTTGGGAGAACTTGAAAACCATGCTAATGCGGGAGTACTACCGCGGGGTGAAATTCAAAACCTCGAGAAAGAGCTGTGGTGTCTTACTATGGTTGGTTCATACATAACAACCTACACAAATCGGTTTTGTGACTTAGCGATCCTATGTCCAGAAATGGTTGCTCTGGAGAGCGAAAAGATTGAGAGGTACATCTGGGGGCTGTCGCCCCAGATTCAGGGAAGTGTCATTGCTTCCAGGCCTGTTACCTTTGACGGTGCCAAAGAGCTGGCACAGTCCCTTATCGACCACGGAGCCCGTCAAAACTCAGTGGTTTCTGCTCCATAACAACCCAAGAGAAACTACAACAACAACAACAACAACAACAAGAAAGCCTGGAATAAAAGAAAGGGCAAATCTTCTCAGGAACCCTCGAAGAAGCAACGGCTAGTAGCGGTCCATGCTGTTACTGTACCAGCTACTATACCTGCTGCTGTTCCTACTAACCCTGCACCAGCTAAGCCCTCTGCTGGTAATCTCCCCAAATGTAACAAGTGCAATTTTCACCACAACAGAAATTGCAGGGAAATGCAGTGTCGTAACTGCAACAGAAAAGGACATACTGCCCGATTCTGTAAATCACCACCCCAACCGATTAACCAAGTACCTGCCTCTGGAGTAGGTCAAGCATGCTATGGATGCGGTGATGTTGGGCATTTCAAAAGAGATTGTCTGAAACCAGGAAATGCCGGTGAAGTAGGGAGGATTCTGGCATGGGTCACGAAGAAGCTGTGGTAGACCCTACGGTGGTCACGGGTACGTTTCTTCTCAATAATACTTATGCATGCATTCTATTTGATTGTGGTGCTAAGAAGAGCTTCGTGAGCCATAATTTCAAACACCTGCTAAATCAAAACTCCCAACCACTAAATGAAACCTTCACAGTAGAAATGGCTAACGGGAAATCTGAATACACCAATGATATATACATAGGATGTACCCTTACCTTGAATAACTTTTCCTTCCCAATAGACCTTATGCTAGCCTCTATCAAAAGTTTAGACATTATTATTAGTATGGATTGGTTGTTCTCTAACCATGCCGACATACTATGTTATGAAAGAGTCGTCCGCCTGAACTTGCCAACTAACGAAACTCTTATCATCTATGGCGACAAACCCGGAACGAACCTTCAGATCATTTCTTGCATCAAGGCACAAAAGTACCTTCACAAAGAATAATGTGCTTTCTTAGCTCACGTGGTAGACAAAAAGCAAGAAGTGAAAGACATCGCGAGCATTCCTGAGGTCTGCAACTTTCCCGACATTTTTCCCGACGATCTTCTAGGAGTGCCTCCCGAATGACAAGTCGAATTCAAAATCAACTTTATCCCTGGGGCTAGCCCTGTAGCCAAATCTCCCTATCGTCTTGCACCTTCTGAAATGCAGGAATTATCCAGCGAGCTTAACGAAATCCTTAGCAAAGGTTTCATGAGACCAAGCTTCTCACCCTGGGGAGCACCGGTTTTGTTCGTGAAGAAGAAAGATGGATTATTCCATATGTGCATAGACTACTGCGAGCTGAATAAACTTACCATCAAGAATCGATATCCTCTACCTCGCATTGACGATATTTTTTACCAACTTCAAGGTGCAAGCTACTTCTCAAAAATAGACTTAAGATCCGGGTATCATCAATTACGGATTTTGGAGGAGGACATTCCCAAAACCGCGTTCAAAACTCGCTATGGTCATTATGAGTTTGTAGTGATGCCTTTCGGATTGACGAATGCACCTGCTGTGTTCATGGACTTAATGAACAGAGTGTGTTGTCCGTACCTGGACAAATTCGCCATAGTATTCATTAACGACATTCTTATCTACTGAAGAAGTGAAGAGAAGCATGGCCAACATCTTCGTAAAGTATTACAGACTCTGAGAACAGAGAAGCCTTATGTGAAATTCTCAAAATGTGAATTTTGGATCAGGAAGGTAGATTTCCTGGGTCACGTGATTAGTTCAGAAGGAATACACGTGGACCCTTCCAAAATCAAGGCAATCGAGAACTGGCCAGCATGCAAAACACCTACATAAATCTGACAATTCTTAGGTCTTGCTGGCTACTATTGCATATTCATCCAAAATTTCTCCCGAGTTTCTAAACCACTTACCACCCTGACGAAAAAAAGGGTGTAACTTTTAGTTGGGAAGAAAAACAAGAAACAGCGTTCCAAACGCTGAAGCGAGCTCTGTGCAGTGCACCAATCCTGTCTCTTCCTGAAGGGAAAGAGGACTTCGTAGTGTACTGTGATGCTTCTAATCAAGGGCTTGGATGTGTTATTATGCAAAGAGGAAAGGTTATATCCTATGCCTCGAGGCAGCTAAAGACGCACGAGGTCAACTATACAACACATGACCTTGAACTGGGAGCAGTGGTATTTGCTCTGAAGATCTGGAGACATTATTTATATGGCACGAAATGCACAATATTCATGGACCATAAAAGTCTTCAGCATATCTTCGACCAGAAAGAGCTGAACATGAGACAACGACGGTGGGTGGAGCTACTGAACGACTACGAATGTGAGATTCTTTATCACCCTGGAAAAGCCAATGTAGTAGCCGACGCCCTTAGCAGAAAAGAATACTCGGGACGCTGAGTAAAGTCGTTGACCATGACAATCCATTCACATTTATCCAAATAGATCAGAGAGGCTCAACTCGAGGCCTTGAAACCCAAAAACGTGGCAAGTGAAACCCTGAGAGGAATGGATAAGAACTTCGAAGTCAAGGATGATGGAGTCTATTGTTTCATGAAGCGGATCTGGACACCAAAGTTCGGTGGTTACAGAGACGTGATTATGAATGAAGCACATAAAACCCGATACTCCATTCATCCGGGTTCAGACAAGATGTATCTGGACCTCAAGAAACTGTACTGGTGGCCTAACATGTAGGCTGAAATTGCTACCTTTGTAGGCAAGTACCTTACTTGTGCCAAAGTCAAGGTAGAGTACCAGAAACCTTCAGGTTTATTGCAACAACCTGAAATCCCTGAATGGAAGTGGGAGAGGATTACAATGGATTTCATAACTAAGTTACCCAAGACATCGGGTGGTTATGATACTATTTGGGTAATCGTCGATATATTGGCCAAATCCGCCCACTTCTTACCAATAAAAGAAACCGACAAGATGGAGAAACTAACAAGAACTTACCTCAAGGAGATTGTTAGACTGCATGGTGTGCCAATATCTATTATTTCAGACCGAGATAGCAGATTCACCTCTCATTTCTGGCAGTCTTTACAGAAGTCTTTGGGAACTAGGCTGGACATGAGTACAACCTACCATCCACAAACTGACAGGCAGAGTGAGAGGACGATTCAAACTCTAGAAGACATGTTGCGAGATTGCGTGATAGACTTTGTAAAGGCATGGGATAATCATTTACCCCTTGTCGAATTCTCTTACAATAACAGTTATCACACTAGCATAAAGGCTGCTCCATTCGAAGCCCTCTATGGACGCAAGTGCAGATCACCTCTGTGATGGGCTGAAGTGGGTGACACGCAGCTAGCTAGAGGTCAAGTTCCTGAC
The DNA here is from genome assembly GCF_052849685.1 of Lactuca virosa. NCBI lineage: Eukaryota > Viridiplantae > Streptophyta > Magnoliopsida > Asterales > Asteraceae > Lactuca > Lactuca virosa. Next base: position 274,388,468 of record NC_136433.1, read on the forward strand.
AGTACTCTCACTGGTCCGGAAACCATTCGTGAATCTACGGAGAAAATCGTACAAATTCGGGAGCGACTTAAAGCTTACAGAGATAGACAGAAAAGCTACCCTGACAAAAGGAGAAAACCTTTGGAATTCCAGGTTGGTGACCGCGTCTTGTTGAAGGTCTCACCCTGGAAAGGCATGATACGCTTTGGAAAGCATGGCAAGCTGAACCCCAGGTACATAGCACCATTCAAGATTCTTGCTAGAATTGGTCCAGTAGCTTACAAACCCAGACTACCTCAAGAATTAAGTAACATACATCCTACCTTCCATGTCTCTAACTTGAAAAAGTGCTTATCCGACGAGACTCTTGTTATCCCACTCGACGAGATCGAGGTAGACGAGAGCCTCAACTTCGTGGAAGAACCCATAGAAATCCTAGACAGGAAAGTCAAGAGAATTAAACAAAGTTGTATCCCGATAGTGAAGGTTTGCTGGAATGCAAAACGGGGACCTGAATTCACTTGGGAGCGGGAGGATCAAATGCAACAGAAATATCCACATCTTTTTCCCTAGTCTTTCTGTATTGTTTTAATCCTAATTTCGGGACGAAATTCTATCTAACGGGGGGATAATGTAACATCCCGTTATTTTCTTCTTGTAAGGTCAACCCTAGTCAACCAAAGTCAAACTTGGCTATACTAAAGTCAACTTAAATCTGATTCTATCTTAAATGGATTAGATTCATGTTTTATAAGTGTTATATGTTTATGAGGTGAAAGCTAGAAGTCCGAAAACCATTCTTCCATTTCTTTCTTATTCCTTCAAACATCAGCCTCGCAGCCGTGAATGAGGCCGTGAACGGCTTCAGGCCGTGATCAACTTCGGACCGCAATCTCGCAACCGCCATAGGACCGCAAAAGAGGTTCACGGCCGTGAACCCTCTCATATATAAAGGCTTTAGCCGACTTTTAGCTCATTTCTTCACTTTCAAACACAATTCCAACCCTTTTCTCTCAAGTATCATCAAGCCAGAACAGCCTCTCTCCTCAAGAACATGCTAGGATCATCATTCTTCATCATATTCAAGTGTTAATCACTAGTTCTTCATAACATCTAACAAGTATCAAATTCTTGATATTGTTATCACTTCAAGAACACCCTTCTATCTTCTTATACTAGGCTAAAATCTAATAATTTCACTAGTTTTCACGAAGAACACGAAGAACACGCAGAGAACACGAAGAACACCCATCAGAAAACCTTTGAATCTTCTTAGAAACGTGCTTAGGATCATCAAGTGTTCATCATTCTTCAAGAACTCAGCGTCGTGAACACCTTCAGGGTTATGAACCCTTCATGTGCTTCGGCCGTGAACAGCCCTCATGGCCGTGAACACCATCCAGCTTCCATTTTAGCTTCTAACAGTCCTATTTGTAAGTTATACTTACAAATTAGTCTAGTTTCTAATCATTCCTATGATTATATTAGCTAATTGGTTGCATATATGCTATACAAATCACTATATAGGACCTGTTTTGCTACGGGATTACACTAGTGGAACTAAAAATCCTATATCAAATCAACATTTGAATCACCCTCCAAAAGGTGAGTTCATACCCCCGTATTTTCATAATTTTTACTGTTTTAAGGGGTGGGGGGGGGGGGAATACAAGTCTAACTTAAGGATTTTGTGTTACAAACAAATAGTTTCAAAAACATCTTACCAAAATGGATTTCAATTATCATCAAATCAAGTGGTTTCAAATTGTGTTAAAATGACATTAAGTCACCAAAAGTATTTCAAAATATTAAACTTTTTAAATGATTTTATAAACTTATATTTTTCCCCGAAAATCATATTTATCTATATATATTTATATAAATAAGATTTAAAAGGCTTAGAACTGATAACTCACTTTGGTACCTTTTCCTTGTTTGGATGTGGGCTTATAGTATCGGTTATTTGTCCGAATGTCATTTAAATTTTACTTATATATATTTGTATATGTATATAAATATAAAAGTTATTTCATTCAGTTCAAATACCCTTTGTAACATGTTGAGCAATGGGTTGCATTCATGAACAGTTAGTACTAATTCAGAAAGTACATATAAATTATAATAGGTATAATATTCGTAGAACATTAATTCACGAACCAAGTATACTAAAGTAAACTGTTTTACGAGAACAAGGGTTTGTTTCAAAACTAATCAAGAGTACACAACCTTCAAATACATGTTAAGAATACTAATTCAGTAGCATACTATCAATCATTATTTTAGAATGATTGGGTTTTCACTTATATTATACACGTAACGTCTATATGCTTTTTATAAGTCATTCGATTCAGGTTGTTTAATTCATTTAAACAACATAGTTAAAGTCCTGACATTATAACCAGAATCTCCAGTCGGGGATCGAAACAAGTGTGTATAGATCAATATTGGGATTGACAACCCCGCACTCAGACTGCTAGCTACAGCTGGGCATACACGCCTACGAGTGACAGTTGTTATCAACAGTTTTTGACGCCTTCAAAGCGTTGGGTCGGGCCATCTAGTCTCAGTATGGTTATAATAACTCATTAAAAAGATATTAACAATACGTTAGTGTATAATTAACTAAATATATGTACATTTTCAAAGAAATAGTTTACAAGATACAATATACAGTATTACATTACAGTCTACAATAACAGCTGGTGGAACCAGGCACACTCACAGTTATAGGTTTTACAAAAGGAATACAAATACAGAACATTGGTTTACAAACAGAACGGTTTTATGAGATTAAAACTACTTTTCATATACAACAGAAAATATTGGATTTTCTGGAACAGTTTACATATTCAATAAAACAGGAAACATATTCTTCGAACATAAATACTTATGCACTCACTCAACTTTATCTTGATACTCTCTTTTCAAATTACATGTATTCTCAGGGAATCAGTAGACAGGTACGCCCCAAGCTTTTGAGAAGATGGAGCTATTTTGAGTCATTTCTTCTTTTTTTGTATAACTATTTTGGTGTCGATATACATTGATTGAACACATGTAAAAAGTTATACTTATTAATGCAATGGTTGTTTGTACTTTGATTACTATAATGCATTGTGATACTACAAATGAACTCATCCACCCCCGGACGTTTCCGTCGTCTGGTTTGGGGGTGTGACAAAATAGTTATAAATTACACTCTCGTCCGAACAAAATACATCATTCATTAAAGAAACTAAGAACCCTTTGCAGATAAGCTATGATGTCTTAGTGTATACATTAGGGTCATTTATAATTAAGATTTGTAGGCTTAGAGTGAGTAATTCCGCCTTATCTCTTGTTCCTTGTTTGGTTGTGGATTTAGGGCAGAATTGCTCAGTCAAATGTCTTTCCAATCTTAATTATACATGACTTGTATACACCAAGCGATTATAGAGAGATTTGTTAGGGATTATCTTATGAAAATTAATCAGTCTCGAATATCAGAACACTCATACTGCTAGTACTCGCTTAATGCGGTACATATTGTTCGCAGAAATAATAACAAGGATAAAACCGGAGGGCACTGAAAACACATACATAGAATAGTACGTCGTTCTACTCGACTTAACAGCCGTCACGATAAGAAGTTCCGATGTCGTCTTTAGAAATATATTGGTTTGGTCCTTACCATACCAATTTCTTGTGTTACATAAAGACCCTTCGCTTTAATCAACCATCTAACGAAATCCTTTCAATCTATAACGACAAACTTGACACGAACCTTTGTATCGTCTCTCGTTTCAAAACTCAGAAGTACCCATGTGAGAGGTACCACGTCTTTCTAGTTTACTCCGTAGACAAGGAACTTAAAGGGAGACACACCGAGGATATTCTGAAAGTCTCCAATTCTTCTGAAGTATTTCCAATAGATCTCCTAGGAATACCACTTATACAGCAAGTCAAGTTCAAGCACAAAGGCTAGGGACAAATACGGTTAGCCTATTACTGTTAAGTGTATACGCGAGAGTGGTATATAATTAAGATTCTATAGACCTAGGATGTGTGTTTCCGCCCTATCTCCTGTTCCTTGTTTGATTGTGGACCTGGGGCAGAGTCGCACATCTGACCATCTTACTAATCTTAATTATATACGACTTGTATACACGAGACGATGATGGATGAACCAAGTATGAGTCTTACCATGAACTTCAGGACAAAGCTGTCCAGAACTACGAGTGGACATCCTACTAGTAGGATAAACGTAGTCAAGTAAGCCAAACCCACACACTCTCTACCAATTAGAATAGAATATCAGATAGAACCAAGGTACCCATCTTTTTCCCAAATTCATGAGTAACCACTTAGAATTTTGAATTTCGGGACGAAATTCCCTTTAACGGGGGGGTTAATGTGACAACCTGGAAAATTGTATCCTTATAAAAGTCAACTTTGGTCAAACTTACTTCTTTAATTATCTTAATATAGTTAGAGTAATAATCTAGATCCTTCGCATGGTCGCAAACCCCTCGCGGCCGTGAACAGCTTCGAAGCTGTGAACTTCGGAGCCGTGAACACTTCACCACCTTCAGACTGTGTACGAGGTTCACGGCCTTGAACCATTTGCCGACTTCGGACCGTGAACCCCTCGGCAGTGAACCGTTGCATATATATATGAGTGTTATCAACTTTCACCATATTTCTCATCTTCCAGCCGTGATCCTCTCAAATCTCTCACAAGTATCATTCACAAGAACTTCATCTTTCACTCTTTTTCATCCCTTTTTTTACCATCTTCTTGGAATACATCAAAGGGCCTTCAAACACTCACCAAACAACAAGATCTTCAAGTGTTCTTCACCATTTCTGGGTCGTGAACCCTCATAAGGCCGTGAACACTTCAACATGGGCTGTGAACACTCATGTGTTCTTGGGCCGTGAACTCCCTTTCAGCCTTCCAGCTTGCTTCTATCACTCCTTTGGTGAGTTATTCTTGCATCCTAGGTTATTTTCCAATCGCCTTTGTAGTTAGAGTCACTAATTTCATGCCTATATGTATCATAATATGCTAAATAGGACTCGTTTGTGCTTTAGGATTTCACTCGGGAAACTTACCAATCTATACCAAAGCTTCTATTTGAATCCCTCAAATAAGGTGAGTTCATAACCCTATAATCTACTTTTTTTTAAATGGTTTTAAATGCTTTTTAGGGGGGAATACAAGTAAAACACAAGATTGCTTGTGTTTAAAAACATAATTTACTTATTATGTATTCTTACGGTTTAAATGTATTTGAACTTGAAACTTGTTAAAATCATAGAAATCAACTTATAAAAGGTATGGTTTATGGATCATAGGAACTATTTTACAAAAATCCAGGTTAAAACACTGAAATGAACTTATAAACTATAATAAGTATAGTTTATGAAACAAAAGGAAATCTTTTTACAAAATTACTTATTAATTATAAAAAGGTTTTACATTTTATGTAAATAATTAATACAGGATTGTGAACCACTCGATGTACCACTCATGGTACCCGTTTGAATCTTAATTATAACCAGAGTCTTCATAAGGGAGAGCACGAGTTGGTGTATAGATCTATACGGGACTAACTTTGTATTAGTATTGTTATAATGAATATTCACAATAGTATTAACTAATTATTTACATAAAGATATACTTTTCCTAAACTTTCCCAAGGGATACTAACTATCTGATTTCTCAGTATATACAATAGGGTTAGATAAAATTGAAGTCCGGTGACAGTGGAATGTGTGACTTCTGCCTAATTTCCTGTTCCTTGTTTGCTTGTGGGCTTAGGGCAAATTCACTCATTCAACTGTCTATTCGATCTCGGTATTATACAACTCATGTGTACTAAGTGATCATAGGAGGGTAGTATCGTTACGCTGAGTTTTCAGGGTAATTTGATGTTCAGATAGGGTTATTGATAAACAAAACTGGGTATCATTAAGCTAAGTATGGTAATTATACTTGTGCTTCTCGGTCTTGGAGTGTTTAAGACTACAAATCGGTTTTATAGAAAATATTGGATTTTCTATGGTTTACATCGTTATTTTGGAAGATAAACGGTTTCCGATAGAACTTTCCGAAATCAATGTTTCACAATAGAGTTAGTGCAACTAGAAACTTATTTACAAAGGGTTTAATACTTCTTATTAAACTAGTATTACATAAAGGACCTTTAGTGGTTAATTCTATAATTTCTTAGTTTATACATTCGAATTATATATAAATGATATCCGATAGGTAGTGGAATGTGTGACTTCCGCCTCATTTCCTGTTCCTTGTTTGGTTGTGGGCTTAGGGCAAATTCACACATTCAACTATTCGTTCGATATTAGGTTATATATAGTTAGTATAAACTAAGTTATTATAGAAGGAACTATTGTGGTTACCATTTTACCAGAGATTCGTTAATGTTAATAATGTAATTACTTGATGAATACATTAGGATTATATATAATAAAGATCCGGTAGACAGTGGAATGTGTGACTTCCGCCTCATTTCCTGTTCCTTGTTTGGTTGTGGGCTTAGGGCAGATTCACACATTCAACTGTCTAATCGATCTGTATTATATATAATTAGTATTCACCGAATGATTACAGAAGGATTAACTACAATCATTTTACTTATTAAGAAAATATAGGATTTTCTTAAGGGACGTTTTCAAATTAAAGGATCATTAAACTTAATGTTAAATGTACTTAGTGAATACGTCATGGTTAGATACATGAGAATCCGACAGATAGTGGGATGTGTGGATTACGCCTCATTTCCTGTTCCTTGTTTGGTTGTGGACTCTGGGCAGAACCAAACAGTCGACTGTCTGTTCGATTTGAATGTATATGACTTGTGTTCACTAAGTACTCGTAGAAGGAAAAGTCATGAATTGTTTTACTTATCATTTATCAGCAGAAAATAAAGGATTTTTTGGAGGAACTGACGAACTTTTCAAAAGAATAAAGGATATACATTCTATAAAAAAAATACTTATGAACTTTTCAAAAGATTTTTTGGAGGAACTGACGAACTTGTATTCTCAGGGTCGTTAGTAAACAGGTACTCTCTCCTATGTGTTGCGAAGACGGAGCTTTACGTTTTATCTTTTATTATGCTTTCTATGTATTTCAAGTAATGTTTTGAACATAATGTAAATATTATATTATTAATACGATGGTTGTTGTTACTTTCATTACTATGATGCATGTGTTGTGATACTTAACATGACGTCCTCCGCCCTCGAACGTTCCCGCCGTTCCGGTTTGGGGGTGTGACATATTCCTTCTTCGCTGACCACATGACCAAGGAAATTTACCTTCCTAATCCAAAATTCACACTTCGAGAATTTCGCATAAAGCTTTTCCGCCCTTAGTGTTTCCAAGACTTGTCTCATATGTTGGCTTTGATCTTCCTTACTTCGTGAGTAGATGAGTATATCATCTATGAATACTATCACGAATTTTTCTAGGAAGGGATGACATACCCGATTCATTAGATCCATGAATATCGTAGGTGCATTTGTTAGACCGAAGGGCATTACTACAAACTCGTAGTGACCATAACGAGTTCGAAATGCTTTTTTGGGAACATCATTCTCATGAACTATTAATTGGTGATTCCCTGATCTAAGGTCAATCTTTGAAAAGTAGCTGGCTCCTTGGAGTTGATCGAACAGAACGTCAATCTGCGCGAGAGGGTATCATTTCTTAATGGTAAGCTTGTTTAGTTCGCGATAATCTATGCACATCCAGAAAGATCCATCCTTCTTATTTACGAACAGGACCGGTGCTCCCCAGGGTTAGAAGCTCGGTCGAATAAATCCCTTACTGAGCAGTTCGTTCAATTGGCTGGATAATTCCTGCATCTCCGCAGGTGCTAGGCGATATGGGGATTTGGCTATTAGGGTAGCTCTAGGAATCAAGTCGATTCGGAACTCCACTTGGCGTTCAGGAGGAACTCTTGGAAGATCTTCGGGAAAGATGTCCGGAAAATTACAGACTTCGGGAATGCTCTCGAGGTCTTTTAGTTCTTTTTTTTCGGTGACTAAATGAGCTAAGAATGCGTAGTATTCTTTACGCATGCATTTTTGGGCTTTAATGCAAGAGATGATGCGAAGGTTCGTACTGGGTTTGTCGCCGTAGATAACAAGGGTTTCACCACTTGGCAGATTAAGGCGAATGGCTTTTCGTAGCAAAGAATATTAGCACGATGTGGACTTAACCAATCCATGTTGATGATGATGTCAAAGCTTTTTATGGAGACTGACTTGAGGTCAATTTGAAAGGAATAGTCGTTTAGAGTGAGGGTACAACCTATGAATATGTCATTAGTGCTCTTTGTTTTCCCATTTTCCATCTCGACGGTGAATGACTCTATTAAGGATTGTGGTTTTTGTTTGAGTAGATGTTAAAATTTATGGCTAACAAAACTCCTCTCCGCACCACTATCAAAGAGTATGCATGCATAAGAGTTATCGAGAAGGAACGTACCCGAGACTATTGTGGGATCCACCACTGCCTCCTCTTGTCCCATTGCTACTACTCTTCTTGTACAGCCATCATTCCTTGCTTTCAGGAAATCCCTCTTGTAGTGCCCTGTTTCGTCACAGCCATAGCAGGCTTGGCTTACTCCTCCGCTAGGAGCCTGGTTGGTTGATTGTGCTGGCGTCTTACAGATACAGGCAGTGTGACCCTTTCTGTTGCAGTTGTTGCATTGCAATTCCCAGAAAGGTCCGTGATGATGGAAGTTGCATTTGTTGCACTTTGGTAGGTTACCAGCATATCGGCTGGGAGGTGCTGGAGCAACAGGAGTAACAGTAGGAATGGTAGTAGCATGGACTGCCACTGTTTTCTGTTTATTTGAGGGCTCCCGCGACGATCGCCCCTTTCTTTTCTTCCAGAATTTCTTTTTGTTGCCGCTCTTTTTGGGTTGTTCAGGAATGGCTGTCATGGAGCCTTGACAATCTCCACGATCCACTAGTGTCTGTGCCGGACGCTTGGCACTGTCAAAAGTAAGTGGATTGGCAGCTATAACATTTCCTTGAGTCGGGAGAGTTTATCCCCAAATGTACCTTCCACCTTCTTACTCTCCGGGGTGACCATCCCGGGACACAGAAGAGCCATGTCACTAAATCTGTCTGTGTAAGCAGCAATATCGGAGTCCTTCATCTTCAGACTCCAGAACTCCTGCTATAACATTTGCACCTCGCCCCCCGGGAAATATTCTGCAAGCATAAGTTCCTTCAAGTCTTCCCAGCTCATGGCATTGGCCACGGGAAGAGTCAATGGGTTGACATGGCTATTCCACCATGGTAGGGCTCTCTCTATGAAAGTGCATGTTGCAAGTTTTATTTTGATGGCTTTAGGGCACGCACAAATCTCAAATACTAATTTGGTCTTATCGAACCAGCGGGTTAAAGCAATGACACATCCGGTGCCATTGAAGGATCTTGGTTTAGCGTTTGTGAAGTCTTTATAGAAACACTCCCTTGGGTTTCCGTGACTTTCTCTATGGTTAGAAGGGTTGGCACCGCCACCCTCCCCACTAGTGCCACTTGCGTTAATTTGCATCATGGCGGCTGCCACGGCGGTTGTTACTGCTGCTTGGAAGACAGCAGGGTCATACTGAGGAGGTGGTGGCGGAGGTGGATTCGTTGGAGGGTTTTTTTGTTCCGGTTGGACTTCTTTGGAGGCATCTTTCTCTATAATGATTAAAGAGAAAGTAATGATAAGTCCTCTATAGTGGTCATGAGTCAGGTGATAATGAACAAGATATAGCTTATCCTAACTGTTATAGTGTTCTATTAAGCGATTTACAGTGGAAGTCTACTAATATAAGTAAACAATCGCCAACTTCATTTATAGTAACACTTGTAAAGAATTTGTAAAGTGTGGCTCACAATGGGCCCCTATAATCACCTAGTTTATACGAATTATATATAGCTATCGAGGCCTAATTGTTCTTATTCTAGTGTTGTAGGATCATAAAATACTCCTATAGTATTTTATCTTTATGTTTTGTTCTAGGGTTTCTCTTGTATGTATTGTTCGTAAGTTTTAGACTTGTTGCAACACCACAATCACTCCCAAACACATGTTGGCCGTATCTCAAATGAATATAGTTGATCAGGCTATATTTATTCCAGATATGATTACATAAGTGTCTAGGTTTAACTGCAGTGTGCAACATCTTAATACTTTGGTGTAGTTCTTACTGTGATACTATATTCTGGTATGTATGTATGTTTGTATACTTCTTATAAAATACTTAGATTTTAAAAGTATACTTTTAGTCAGAGCACTTTGGCCCCATTGTATTTATAGTTGTATATCCTGCATGGTTTGATATACTTAGTTCACTATAAACAATACTATAATGCCAATCTGTCACACCCCCAAACCGGAACAGTGGAAACGTTCGGGGGCAGAGGACGTCATGTACAGTATCACAACAACAGAATAATAGTAATCAAAGTAACAACAACCATTGCATTGATAATATAGTGTTCTTGACGTTTTCGGTGTGCAAGAGGGGTTTTCAGTGAGTTTGGGTGGGTTTTCGGTGTGTTCTTGGTGTTATTGGTGAAATTATGAAGATTTGAAGATTGTTCTTGGTGTTCTTGGTGTTGTATGTGGAATTATGATGATCTGGGTAGAAAACTCTTGAAGATATGAAGATTTTGTATGACTTTTGAGAGCAAAATGGGAATGTTAACGATTTGAAAAGTGAGAAATGAAGTATGTTCACGGTTGAAAGCATACATGTAGAAGAGGTCTTCAGCCTTAATGGGTCAAAACTTAGTGATTTCGGTTGAAAAGGAGCCCAAAAAAAAGGACTTTTCGGTCAAGAAGTAGCCCAATAGAGAGATTTCGGTGCACTAGGTGGGTCCCTTCGCATGCAGTTTTCGGTGCTGACCAAAAACTGTTTTCGGTTCGAAGAAAGGTGGGACCTCTCGCACGTTTTAGTGGGGGAGTTTTCGGTTCAAGTGTATTTGTTCTCAATTATTAAAAAAACTTAAATAATGAAATAATTTCCTTATTTCAATTCATTTTTAACACTTATGAACTTAATAAAATAAATAAAACTTGATTTTTATTTAGAAGGTTTGACTTTTATTGACTTTTGTTGACTTTTATTGACTTGAAAATAACGGGTTGTTACAGAACGTCGCTTCTCTGCTTGAGCTCTTTCCCTACCCTCACGACTCTCAGAGATAAACAAAATAATTGGAGCACGCTCACTCACTACTTCTCCCCTTCTCCTCAGACATACGACCCTCTGGTGGCCCACTTAGTCGCAAAGAAAACATAACGGGCTTGCCCCTGAGGACAACCCCTGCTTACATGATCAATCCTGCTACAATTAAAGCAACTCATACCCCTGGAACGACAACCCCATCGTGCAGTTTCCTACATGTGCTGCACTGACCCCGACCCTGCTGGCCTCTCAACCCCAATCAGAAGTCTTGGGTCTCTTCCCGAGACCCTCCACTATATACACCGAACCTGATCGAGAAGTCATCCCCTGATAACCCACTTCATGACCAATCTCTTTCCAACAATCCCACGCCCTGGCCTCCAATAGGCAGGAAGCATATATGACCATCGCCTCCTCGAGCAGACACTCATCCTGAACACGTTAGCAATACCCGCTAACCACATCCTACTGGCAATGGGGTCCCTCTCCCCATAGAATGCAGAAACGATAACTATAACCTCAACACGAAACGCTCCCAAACGCTCATCCAATATCTCCAAAACCCCTCCTTCCTGGAAGTTCATCACCAAACTGAAATACGATCATGCATAAGATGAAAATATACTCAAGAATCCTCTTCTTAAATATGATCACCAAACTTGTGCTTTCAGTAGTACAGGCCCAATACTACCTTCCACACCTATCCATACTTTCCTCCGGAATCATCATGCATCCTCTAAGTCACCCGATCTACTGATGCATCAAAGCTCACTAAACAACATAACAAAACCTACTGAAGCAATCCCTAGCTCTCCTAGGTTCCCCACCTCATTCTGCCATCATCTGTTGAGGAACTCCTCATAATGCCAGTCATCCACCTCATGAATACCATCATATTCACTTAGCAGTTGACTCCCATCATCTAAGAGTTCCACAAAGCACAAAGCACGCAACATTCATGCAGTAACGCTCCTATCCATAGAACTACTGAATAACGATCAACCCACTCACCACCACTTATGCTAGAAATTCCACCCTTACTGCCGATTGCCTTATGCATGCAATTTATACACAGAGCATGATTAAATAGACTGTCAAATAACAGACTCTACCCTAGAACCACAACTAGACAAGGAACATGAAATAAGGCCAAATAAATTATTCTAGGGCTATAAGATACTAACCGTGTACAATTTTTAAAGCATACACTTAGCAACTACTGATTCCCATAGATATTATTATCCCAACATATCATCCAATTTACTCAACGCAACAAGGTATCGCATATCAGGTCAAACTACCACTAAGTATTCAGCACTAGCATGCAAGTCTACCAACTCATACAATATATATAAAAGGCATCTCTCCTAGCATCCTATCATGTAAGAACTGAGCAGATCCTTAGCCCTAACTAGCATGCGATTCACAGATTCAAATCATAATGGATAATATGTATGGGTATTTTGGGAAAAACTTATTTGAGCTCAGCCGATTGCATGCACCACACCCTTATCTTTTCTTAGAAAACTCTTTTCTTGAAAATATTTTTCTTTTGAAAACTTTACCAATCCTCGGTTTGGGTTCAGACACACCCGAGAGTATATCTGAATCCCTCAAACCAAGGCTCTAATACCAACTTGTATCGACCCGAAAATCACGACATAAAATTTTCTGTTTTTAAATTAATAAAATGTCAATACATATTGTTTTTATAAAACTGGAGTATTCAATATTTAGCAAAACATCCTTTAACCAGAGTAATTCACAAAATGCGGAACCATGTGGTGTGTGCGCTGTAATCATCCCGAGCTCTTTCATTTGAAAACCGAAGTACCTGAAACATAAACTGAAAACCATAAGCACAAAGCTTAGTGAGATCCCTAAAATACCATACCATATACAATCACAGATTATCATGCACATACATATATATGCCATAGGCTCCCCCATGGTCTTTAACTATATTGCCATGGGCTCCCCCATGGTCTTTACCTGGAATGCCATGGGCTTCCCCCCCCCCCCCATGGTCTGACATCCAATTGCCACGGGCTCCCCCTGGGTCTTCCATGCATGTATCACAGAGACAACTAGCATACCACATAACACATAATGGGCCGACATTGGTGCCTTCGACCCATGGATATAGTGAGAAGACTCACCTCGCACTGCTGAAAATATATAAAACCCCTGGCTGCAGGTTGACAAATCCTCGAACTACCAATAATAAAACAATACCCAATTAACAATTTGGTTCTAATCTATAACCATAACTCCATACCTAGGGTAAAAAGAACATTTTACCCCTAACCTAGTTTTTTCCAAAACTATGGCCCAACATATAATCTGCAAGGCCCAAAGGCCAATTAATCGACCAATGGCCCAATTTTCCAAATTGGCCCCAAGCATCTACATGGCCCTTACCTTTCCAAAACATTTGGCATTCCGATGGCCCATTAACCCATAATCATCCAAAGCCCAATAATTGCCAACTTATGGCCTAATTTTCCAAATTAGGCCCAAACCTCCCCAATGGCCTTATCCTAAAGCCGAATAATTACCTTGGTCCAAAAACATGTTTCCAGATGGTCCACGAAGGCCCATAATAACTAAGTCCAAGAAATGGCCCAACCCGAGGCCCACAATTGCGAAGTCCAATCCGACTGAGTACGCAGGGCGTACTCAGCTGTCCGTTGCGCGTACTTGCATAATGGCTTGTACGATGCGCGTACAGGCTTGTACGCCCATCGTACTCCCCTCTTAATCCCACTTTTGCCATTGAGCACTTAATGCTTAGCCCATAGGTCCAAACCATAGATCTGAGTCCTAAACAACGTCTAGACCCATAAAGTCACTGACTTGGTGACTTTGCATGCCCCAAATGGGCCCAACCTCAAAATATAACATTCTACTATCATGAAAATGGTCCTAAATCATGCATGGATGGATTTAAACCCCAAAGATGGCAACTTTATGACTCAAGGACCAAAATAACACCAAGAGTGGCAACTCTAAGCTTCAGAAATGATATGAGCTCATAAGATCTCATCAATGGAACCAAAAAGGTTCATAAACCCAAACCGAAAGAGATCTAAGCTAAGAAGCATCAAGTTCAATACTTTATACCTTAAATGAGTGCCAAATGCGGATGGGATTCTGGATTTATAAGCCTTCACTCCTCTAGTGAAACCTTAAGGGTGACCACCTTCCTTTAAAGCACCAAATTCCATCTTACAATGATCTTCTAAGTTCAAAACACACAAGCATGGTATTAGGGATCGAGTGTAGGGTAAGGTGGACAAGGACGCTGATAAAATGAGGGTTTCAAATCCATAAGAATGCTTAAATAGTGGCCAACTTCGAAAATTAGGGTTGTTAAGCTCTGACCGTACGCCCTGCGTACACTTCTGTACGCCTAGCGTACATCTTCGGATCCCCGATAAGACACCCTCGCATGAGTACGCTAAGCGTACCACTTAGTACGCCCTGCGTACTTCTCAACCCTTAACCCTAAATACTCCGAAGATCATATCTCCTTTGTTATAAAACCGATTCAGAAGATCCTTATATCCATATAAAGGTACTGAGACGCTCAATACTGATATCCATTCATACTCACCGTAGATATCCCAAATGAACATCTGCTTTCCATAATAAACCGAGCTGGCAAATTACCAAAATGCCCCTTTGATTCCGAAACACAAACCGAATACCCAAACTATCTGAAATACCTTAACCACTCCAACTGAGTCCAAAACCCAACTTCACGAGGGTCCAAATCCTGTTAATACCCAGTCCTTTGATCACCAACTCAAAATGGAAACAATGCGAAACAGGATGTTACAGCTGCCAAATCTTGAGGGCAAACACCACTTCCCCCAACTCCAAATGATGCGTAGGATATTTCACCTCATCAGGCTTCAGCTGCTTCGAAGCATAATCGATAACGCGACCCCTCTGAATCAGAACTACACCCAAACTCATGATCGAAAAATCACAAAAAATCACAAAATCCTCGACACCCTCAAGTAGGGTCAAAATCGGTGCCTCATACAATCTTTGCCTCTGGGTCTGAAAAGTGACTGTCTTCTCCGTCAATATGCTCAAAGGAACCTCTATCTTGGATAAATCCAAAATGAATCTCCAGTAGTAACCTGCCAAACCAAGGAAACTCTGAATCTCAGATGGAGACCTCAGAACTTCCTAGCTCATCACTAGCTCGACATTGGCCGGATCAACCAAAATACCGTTCTGGTTGACAAGGTGTCCCCAAAACTACACCTCTTGCAACCAAAACTCACACTTGTAGAACTTCACATATAACCTCTCCCTCCTCAGAGTCTCCAATACCTCCCTTATATGCTCCTCATGCTGCTCCTCAGTCTTGAAATAGACCAGGATATCATCAATAAACATAATCACATACCGATCCAACATGGGTCTGCATACAAGATTCATGAGATTCTTGAATGCAGTTGGAGCATTAGTAATCCCAAAGGGATCACCACGAACTCGTAATGACCATAAAAAAATCTGGAAGACCGTCTTCTTCACATTCTCTTCTCCGAACCTCATCTGATGATTTGCTGAATGCAAACCGATCTTGGAAAACCAAGATGTATCTTGAAGTTGGTCAAACAAATCATCAATCCTCGGGAGTGGATAACAGTTCTTCACAGTTAGCTTATTCAGCTCCCGATAATCATACACATCCGATATGACCCATCTTTCTTCTTCACAAACAAGATCAACGCTCCCTAAGGAAAACTACTCAGTCGTATGAATCCTTTTTCTAACAGCTTCTGCACCTGTGTAGACAACTCCTGCATCTCTGGAGGTGTTAGCCAATAAGGTGCTTTGGCTATCGGAGCCGCATCGGGAACTAGGTTAATCCAAAACTTCACTTGCCCCTTTGGAGGCACTCTAGGCAAATCATCTGGGAACACATTCGCATATTCCTGATCAACCAGCACATCATCCAAAATCACCTTGCCCTTCTCTCGGGTATCCATAACATAGGCGACAAATCCAGAACATCCTTGTTGAAGATAGCGCCTGGCTCTAGCTGCTGAACATAAAACCGGCCAGCACTGAACACCCTTACCATAAATCACTAACTCTCCCCCACTACAGGTTCGTATACTCACCAACTGCTTCTCACAATCAACCATTGCCTCATTGGGGCTTAACCAATCCATCCCCACAATACCCTTGCTCCCACGCAGGGGAATAGGAACCAAATCAACTAGATGTTGCTCGTTGAAAAACTCCAAGATAGAACCCCGATGAACCCTAGATAATCGCACAGGTCGATCATCAGCAATCTCAACCTCTAATGGACAATCTGTTGGATAAGGTGTCTAAGTCCATAACTTATTTTGTATATACTTGACCCGACCCGACATGGTCCATTTGGGTTGCACTTCACCCAAACTATTTATGGATAATTTTATGAGAATTGTATACTTACGATTTATTAATATTTTATAAGTTATAATATATTAATATATAGTCATGTTATTTAATTAGTTTTAATCTTGAATTAATTATGAATTGATTTAGTGATTAAAAGGAAGACTAATTAAATCATGGGCTATTATATTTATATGGTGTGGCTAATGCTCATTTGTTAATGGGCTAAGCTTATATGGAAGTCCATGGATGATCCATGGAGCTTTTAACCCATGGATCCTTGGAAGAGGAAAAGACATGGGTTATTAGGGTTTCACCCTAACCATGTACACTATATAAACAAGCTTATGTTGCATGAAAAACACCCTAAGTGTGTGTGTGTAAGTGTGGTGGCCAAAATCAAGAGTTAGTATACTCTCTCATACATTTTCCAAGTTTGTGGTGATTTGTGATTTCCATTTGAGGCATTCACATTATTGGTGCTTGGCTCTCAAACTCCAAGGAATCAACAATCAACAAAAGGTCTGTAATTCATCTAGTTCTTTTATGGTTAAAAGTACCCCATGCCATGCTAGATAGGTTATAAACCTTGGAAAATAATATTTTGCATGTATCTTAGACAAACATAGATCCAAGGTTTAATAGGGTTGCATGTACACTTAGGAAGTGTTAGAATGCTCAAAACCCAACAGTGGTATCAGAGCCTAGGCTTGTTTGTTTGATACTTGATGCAAAATAGTGATAAAAAGTCGATTTTTTGTTGTCTGACTGATGAACTCTCCGAGTCCATGGGGGGACTCGCCGAGTTCATGTGTAAAATCATCCTACTCGCCGAGTAGGTTCGTGCACTCGGCGAGTAGGAGCCTCAGAATGTAGATTTTCGACTTTTGTTGCTGGAAATGGACTAGAAAAATTACCCTAAACTGTTTTGGTGTTTTAAAACTTGTTTTAGTTGGTGTAATGGTTGTTCTAATCCATTTACAATAGCTTATATCAAAATTTCATGCTTTGTATGTGTTCATATAATTCTTGAAACTTTGATGATCATGTTCATGTTCTTATGAATTTAGAAGATGATAGGAATTATTTGCTGAATTGTTTAGGATTAATTCTTGATCATTTATGTGTTTTAATGGAGTCCATAATTTGTCCTCAAGTTATGGATATCCAAAGGCCACCTCTTTTAAACACACACTTAAAACACATAAGTTACATGGAAATGAAGAGTCTTCATTTTTATGAACCTTTAATTCATAACTTATGAAATGACAAGTTTTGAATAGTTTCAAAACTTGTCCTCAAGTTTTGGAATTTGTAAAGTTACACACACTTTAATATACTTTAATTCCAAACCCTTAGAGTTTTAAAAGTTAAAATTCAACCCTTATACTATTTATAACATTAATGGTTAATTATTATATATATGTATAAGATCAAAGTCGTCTTACCGCTAGTACGCCTCATTCACGATGCCATTCTATAAGGTGGGTATAAGGTTGTTGCCTATAAAATGGCAACTTAATGGGTGTCCACTCTCACCCACCGCTTGCTTGACTGGTGGAGGGTCGTTAGTCGAACGGGTAGGACAAGGACTTATAAATTCTCATTAAAAGTATGATGAATATTATAAAGTAACTAAACCTTTTATAAATTCCCAATCTTAGTTACTTTAGGAAAATGTGAATATGGTGCTAACCCATGAAATTCACACTTTGTACCTTACCAAGTCGTTGGTGGAGCGTGTGTGGTTAACCGGCACACTAACTTGGACTAGTAAGGATCACGAAGGGTGACTTAATGTTTATCATAGATCGGTGGAGCGTGTGTGGTTAACCGGCACATTGATTAGGTGATAATATTAAGGGTACCAAGTGAATTTGCATGGTTATTCACACCTTGTTTTGTGATCCTCGGCATCCCAGTCACAAAACTTGAAGGGCACAATCGAGATTGAAACATGCCATTGAAAAGTTCAATGAATCTCAAAGGAATCTAGGAATTTCAAAAACCAATTAAACCTAATAATTCATTTCGTTTTCATTGTGGAAATTGGTGAATCGTCATTCACCTACCTTCAAATATATTATAGCTTAGATTACGGCATCCCTCTTCTAAGTTATAATATATTGTGTTGGATCCTAGCCTTAATATTACGTTTGGGTGTATTATTAAGGATTCGATATATCTAATCTAAACTTGTTTTCTTCTTTTCAGATGTCTTCCAACAACAAAGCTTCGGGCTCTAACCCTACTGGCTCCTTTTCCCTCATGAACCTTTGTGGGAGGGTCATCTTTGATGGTTCCAACTTCATGGATTGGATCCGGAACATCAGGATGGTTACTCGTTACGAGGACAAGGAATATGTCCTCGATAAGGAGCTAAAGGAGCTTGATGAGTCCACTGCTACTCCCTAGGAGGTCACTGAGTATCAGGCACATGAAAGAGATGCCACCAAGGTGGCATGCATCATGATGGCCACCATGACAGCTGAACTCCAAAAGTCCTATGAGGACTATTACCCTTTTGAGATGCATCAGGATCTGATGGAAAGGTACCATCAGAGTGCTCGTCAAGAGCGGTATGAAATAATCTCCTCCATGATCACTACCCGTATGAAGGATAGCGAACCAATCACGAGCCACATGCAGAAAATGCAAAGGTATGTGGACCGTCTAATGAAACTGAATGTGAACTTCCCTGAGGAGTTGGCAATTGATATCATTTTGCACTCCTTGCCATCGTGTTATGATCAATTTCGTATGACATACCACATGAACAAGGAGGAAGTCACACTCAGTAAGCTTCAAGGACTTCTAAAGACTGCCGAAAGTGGTCTTAAGAGTAAGTCGGTTGCTACTCCTACTCCTACTACTACCCCTGTTTTGGCTATCGGGCAAGGCAAAGGGAAGAAGAGGAAGCACCCTTCGAAGGGTACCAAGGGAAAGTCCCTTGAAGGCTCCTCATCTGGAACCAAAGGTGGTTCTATCACTCCTTCTGCCATCCCTAAGGATGCTGAATGCTTCTACTGTCAAAATAAGGGGCACTGGAAGCGAAACTGCCCAAAGTACTTGCAGGATATCAAGGATGGGAAAGTGAAACCATCCCATGCAGATATTTACACTATATTGTCTAATAACTCACCATATTCTAATTCTTGGGTTCTTGATACAGGTTGTGGTATTCACATCTGTTGTGACTTGCAGGGCCTAAGAAGAAGTGAGGATGTGGAGCACGGAAAGATAAACTTAATCATAGGGAACAAGAAGGTTGCACCTGTTACCAAGATTGGAGTTTATACTTTGTTGCTAGATAGTGGGTTAAAGTTAGATTTGAATAAATGTGTGTACTCGTCTGAAATGGCAAGGAATATTATTTCCTTTCATGCTTTGTACAAACAAGGTTTTACCTTTTCTTTTGATAATGAAGTTGGTAGTATTAATGCTTTCTTTAATAATGTTCGTTATTTTAAAGCATTACCTTGTGATGGTGTGTATGAAGCTGTATCGGTTGTAGATAATTTAGGAAATAATGTATTATATATTGATTCTTCTACTAGCTTGGATAAAGCATCTTTGTGGCATTGTCGTCTTGGACATGTAAGCAAGAAATGCATAGGCCAGCTCCAAAAGGATGGAGTCTTGGAGTCGTTCGACCTCAAGTCGGATGATAGTTGTGAGTCTTGTCTACTTGGAAAAATGACAAAATCACCCTTCACTGGTACTTGTGCGAGGGGTGAGGGTTTGTTGGACCTTATACATACTGATGTATGTGGACCATTCAAAACCGCCACAAGGGATGCTAATCGCTATTATGTGACTTTTATTGATGATTTTAGTAGATATGGTTATGTCTACTTAATCAAACATAAGTCAGAAACTTTTGAAAGGTTTAAAGAGTTTAAACAGGAAGTAGAAAATCAATTGGGCAGGAACATCAAGATGCTTCGATCCGATCGAGATGGTGAGTATCTTAGTACTGAGTTCCTCGACTATCTTAAGGAGTGTGGGATTGTCTCACAATTGACACCTCCCAGGACACCACAGCTGAATGGTGTGGCTGAGAGGCGTAATCGAACTTTGTTGGACATGGTTCGCTCTATGATGAGTCGAGCTTCGCTACCAATCTCTTTTTGGGGGTATGCCTTAGAGACTGCCGCCCACATCCTTAATCTAGTCCCTACAAAGAAGGTTGCCAAAACACCTCATGAGATGTGGACTGGGAAAGTTCTCAATTTGGACCACATCAAGATTTGGGGTTGCGAGGCTTTCGTGAGGCGTGAGACTCATGACAAGCTCGAACCTCGAAGTGAAAGGTGTATTTTCATCGGCTATCCACAAAAATCCTTTGGTTACCTCTTCTACAGACCCAGTGAGAATGTGGTCTTTGTGACTAGGAGAGGAGTCTTTCGAGAGAGAGAATTTATAAGCCAAGGAGACAGTGGGAGGCAAATTGACCTTGAAGAAATTCAAGAGTCAATTGGTGAAGGAACCTCAAATACTAGCAATCAACCCGAGGAGGAAACTCCTGTTGATCCAGCTGATGAGTCTGTACCTCCGAGGCGTTCCACAAGGGTTAGGAACACACCTGAGTTTTATTATGGATTTCATATTATTACGGAAGGTGATACATTTATCAGTGACAGTACACTGGTAAATCTGGATGAACCTAACAGTGTTAAGGAAGCCATGGCAGGCCCAGAGTCTGCTAAATGGAAGGAGGCTATGGACAGCGAGATACAGTCCATGTATGACAATCAAGTTTGGAACTTGGTTGACAATGTACCAGGCCGTAAGACAGTCGGGTGCAAATGGATCTTCAAGAAGAAGACCGACATGGATGGGAAGGTGCACACTTATAAGGCTCGACTGGTTGCGAAGGGGTTTACTCAGACTCAGGGTATTGATTATGATGAAACCTTTTCACCAGTAGCAAAGATTAAGTCTATTAGGGTTATGCTAGCCATTGCTGCATTTCATGATTATGAAATATGGCAAATGGATGTGAAAACCGCTTTCCTTAACGGAAAGTTGGCTGAGGATGTTTACATGAATCAGCCAGAAGGTTTTGTCAGTGCAGAGTACCCCAATAGAGTGTGCAAGCTTGAGAAATCCATTTATGGATTAAAACAAGCATCTCGTAGCTGGAATCTTTGTTTCGATGAGAAGGTCAAAGAGTTTGGCTTCTTGAGAAGTGAAGATGAGTCTTGCGTGTATGTAAGAGCTAGTGGGAGTATAGTTAGCTTCTTGGTACTGTATGTAGATGACATACTACTTATAGGAAATGACATCCCAACCTTGCAGGAGGTTAAGTCCTGGCTTGGGAAGTGCTTTGCTATGAAGGACCTAGGGGAAGCTGCCTATATCCTAGGGATAAGGATATTAAAGAGAAATGAGTAAAAGACTAATTGGACTTAGTCAGAGTATCTACTTGGATAAGGTGTTGAAAAGGTTCAACATACAGAATTCCAAGAAAGGAGAATTACCGATCCAAAGCAATGCCAAACTGAGCAAGGCTCAGAGCCTGAGTACAGAAGATGAGATAGTTGAGATGAGTCGATTACCCTATGCTTCCGTTGTTGGTTCGATCATGTATGCTATGACTTGTACCCGTCCTGATGTGGCCTTCGCTTGGAGCATGGTCAGCAGATATCAGGGGAACCCTGGCAAGGCTCATTGGACTGCGGTAAAGAATATTCTCAAGTACCTGCGGAGGACTAAGGATTGGATCCTTACCCTTAGTGGGAGTGATGACTTGAGAGTAGTAGGGTATAGTGATGCTAGCTTTCAGACTGATAGGGATAACTTCCGCTCTCAGTCGGGCTGGGTCTTTACCTTAAATGGAGGGGCAATCACTTGGAAGAGTTCCAAACAGGAGACTGTAGCTGATTCGACTTGTGAATCAGAGTATATAGCAGCGAGTGAAGCAGCAAGGAGGCGATATAGCTGAAGAACTTCATCGGAGACCTTGGAGTTGTACCAGCCATTAAGGAACCTATGGAGATTTTCTGTGACAGCAATAGTGCGGTTGCCTTAGCCAAGGAACCGAGAGATCATGGCAGATCCGGCCACATTGACAGAAAATATCACTTCATAAGACACAAGATAGAAGAAGGACTCCTCGTGGCGAAGTGGGTATCGTCAGATGAGAACCCTGCAGATCCCCTTACGAAGGGACTGACGAGGGTTAAGCATTTGCAAAATGCGAGGCGCATCGGGCTGAGGGACGATATTAGTTTTACAGATTAGATAATTTTTCTGAAACTTGTAAAATGTAATCGACGTTTGATGATGAATAAAATGTGTGATTTATTTATGAGTAAAGTGTTACTATCATTGTCAATTATTTACTATTGTTTCAGTTTTGCATGTTTTGACTTCCAGAATAATTAATTTATTCAAACCTCCACAATCAGTCATACGTCGGAAGTAGGTATGAATCAAGATTGTCATGAATTGGGTTTGTAGATGGCTAAAGGTGTTTAGACATAGCAATGGTTGCTACAACATTCATGAGTGCTCATAAGTTATGAGTATTGGAATAAACCCACGCTCACTTGTATCACTTCATGGAATTTATCTCGAGTGATCGTGAGACGATAATATCATATAAGTCTTCAAACCTAGAGATATGATTTGTTACCTATGAATTGGTTGTGCATTGATTGCACGTAAACGCATCAGTAACTTGATGTTATAAAACGTGCCTTTATGTACAATTCAACAAGTAGTAGAACAAGCATATGAGTCGAAGTTTATCTGTTCCTTCTAGAAATAGAAGCGATATCTGGGCCCCTCGATGATTTTGTTTTGACCTATGTACCGGGCCCGGTCAGAACTAAATTTATGTGTTCAGTTAAGTTCTTTGTCAAACAAATCGGAAATCGAGAAACAACTGCTAGACAATAAGTAAGACATTGTTCCATGTATTTGTCCGACGGATATCATGAGAGCAGAGGATTATATGATCACTTATCTAAAATGGTGCTTCATAGTTCAATAGAGTTTTCGAGAGCTACGATTGCGGGTTGGTTCCTGAAGTAATATAGGCAAATACAGTTATTAGACTTATCCAAGTAGGAGTCTGTTGGAAAAGGTGTCTAAGTCCATAACTTATTTGGTATATACTTGACCCGACCCGGCATGGTCCATTTGGGTTGCACTTCACCCAAACTATTTATGGATAATTTTATGAGAATTGTATACTTACGATTTATTAATATATTATAAGTTATAATATATTAATATATAGTCATGTTATTTAATTAGTTTTAATCTTGAATTAATTATGAATTGATTTAGTGATTAAAAGGAAGACTAATTAAATCATGGGCTATTATATTTATATGGTGTGGGCTAATGCTCATTTGTTAATGGGCTAAGCTTATATGGAAGTCCATGGATGATCCATGGAGCTTTTAACCCATGGATCCTTGGAAGAGGAAAAGACATGGGTTATTAGGGTTTCACCCTAACCATGTACACTATATAAACAAGCTTATGTTGCATGAAAAACACCCTAAGTGTGTGTGTAAGTGTGGTGGACAAAATCAAGAGTTAGTATACTCTCTCATACATTTTCCAAGTTTGTGGTGATTTGTGATTTCCATTTGAGGCATTCACATTATTGGTGCTAGGCTCTCAAACTCCAAGGAATCAACAATCAACAAAAGGTATGTAATTCATCTAGTTCTTTTATGGTTAAAAGTACCCCATGCCATGCTAGATAGGTTATAAACCTTGGAAAATAATATTTTGCATGTATCTTAGACAAACATAGATCCAAGGTTTAATAGGGTTGCATGTACACTTAGGAAGTGTTAGAATGCTCAAAACCCAACACAATCATGCTCCCCCGGAGCATCGACAAACCTCTTGCTGAGTGCAAGAGATATAAACGATCGGGTAGCCCTCGAATCAAATAATACCGAGGCAGAGATACGGTTCAGAAGGAACGATCCTAAAATAAAACATATAAATATAAGCAGAAAGTCAACATAAATAAATATATAAGGAGAAGATACATACCCGTCACCACATCTAGTGCTGCACGAGCCTCTTCGGCTGTCAGCTGAAAATACTTGTTCCTCACTAAAGGCGCATTCGCCTTGCCGTGGCAGCCATCTGTAATCCTCAATGTCACCGGAGCAGGAGCTGGAACCGGTCCTACCACTGCTAGACTCGGAAAATAGGCCTTTTTATGGCCCCTCTTTTTGCAATGGAAGCAAATCAGGCTCAATCCCTTGATAGTGGTTGTGCAATCCCGACTAAAATGCCCAGTCTTGCCACACTTATAACAACCTGAACCACCACCACCCCTGCAAGATCCATCGTGCGTCTTGCCACACTTGCCACAGCGGCCCCGACCCTACTCGCCTCTCGGTCTCGAATCAAATATTGTTGGCCTCTTGCCTGAACCCTCTGAACCCTGAACCTGATCCGACTTCCTCTTCCTCTCCATCTCCTAGTCAATCTCCCTCTCCCTGGCGCACGCCCTACGTACGTATAGGTACGCCCAATGTACGTATGGGTCATCCTCAATGCTTGAATGCAAAGGAGTACACCGTGTGTACCTAGTGTACGCCCAACGTACTCAAGGTCTAGTCCTTGATTAATTGAAATAATAGTTAAAGCTTATACCTGGCGACTCGGGCGTTAGATTTTCACAAACAAGATTCTCATTTTTAATTAAGGTAAAACACAATTTTCATAAAACCCATGTTAAGAAAACTCATTTGTTCCAAAATACATTACATGAAAATCAGAGTAATATAATAAATGTGAAATCTCCAAAGTTGTTGATGAGTGTGTATAGTCACGCATTCGCCATCCCACGGTTATCATTGGTACCTGAAAAACATTTAACCTATAACTTTAAGCCAAAGCTTAGTGTATTCACCCACATTTAACAAAAGCCGATCCCATAAAACATTTATGATTAAAACATTGGGTGTTGGCATTAAGCATCATACAAACTTCTTTCTATTTCTTGTCCCTTCCTTATTAACACACAACCACTTTTAATCAACTGATTTCCACATTCTTTGGTCACAGTTGAGTGACTCATAATGATTTGTCTCGAAGTTCTACCTTCTATATGAACTCATAGCAGAAGATCTCATTATCTCAGGCCTACCCGCTTTTTATTCGGTTGTCGAATCCGTATTAAAAACTATACCCAAACCTAGTACTCAATTATACTTGAGTATGCTAATTCCAGGTCATCATGTTGCACGGCTTGGATTCTTTAAATCTTGCATCCTTGGTTCGTTCGTGTCACTCATAATTTCGAGCACCAAGTGTTTTTCTTACTCAGTCTGTAGGGTGTCATGAGCTATTGTAAATCACATCATCATACTTTCGTATCCTTCTTACCATCTACCCCTTAAAAGAAATGAGGGCATTTCTTTTAAGGTCTAAATCACCCTATGATTCTCACACGGTAAGAGTTAGTCTCTAAGACTCATTTATGGGAATTTCAAAATTTTACTTTACTCATCATTGCCTTCTTGACAACCCTTTTTAACGAGCTTCAAGTGTTTATTCTTGCCCGTACCTTTTTATAACTATAAGATCTTTGATTTTCAGTTTGAGTTCTTCAATATTCCATCATGGGAAGTTGTCTTCCTCCTTGATCATTCATAAAACATCTTCCAAATATTGCTTCTTCATGATCACATTATCATATCTTAAAGTATTATTTCTTCTGACACCATCATTACATTCTCTACACAATCTTAACTTTTCATCACCAAACACATAACATGTAAGTAGAGCTTATAAAGTTACTTATGTTAAACCGTTCATCATGGTGGTCTAGCATCTTACGATGAGGTACTCTCATGGACTCATTATCATCAATTTTTAGTTCTCATTATTTGTATAATTCAAGATGGTCTTCATATTGCTTGAATTCTTTCAGGCTCAAGGAATACCTTGAGGTATCTTTCACTACCCTTTTTTACTTGTGATGACTTCACCTGCTAGTCTAGTACATTAGGTTAATGCACCATCGCTCGTCTTTTACTAATATCCCGGTGTCACGAGGACACCCTTCTTCCACATCTACCGTCACGCTTGACACTTGATAATGTTGTCATCTGGTTGCCAACTCGTTAGGATCCCAACAGATCTTTTTGATTCAACATTATCATGCTTCTTTGCAAACTATCTCGGTCACGCTTTCTTATACTATCTCACTCTCATCATCATATCACCATTTCACTAATTAAGTTATTAGCTGACCTTCCACGGTCATCGATCACATCCAAACATTTACTTTCATCTAAAGATGGAATTCATGATTCCATTCCATTCATTTTTTAATCAACTTGCTTGTAATTTGAAGTTCTCACTCCTATGGAATAACAAAGCTTGTCCTAAATAACCAACTTCAATCAGTTTCTTAATCATAAGTTTGGAATTCCAATTCTTGTCCCATTTTAGACTTTCACCAAAAGTCAATTATATGTTTTTTTAGCTAATTGATTTCCAAAAAAATTAAATAGCTCAATTTGCTTCATTCCTTGGTGTTTCTAACTCACTACCAATAGTACTAAAAGATTACAAACTCCATTTTCAACATCTATAATAAGTATACCAAATAATTTTCATTTTTATACTAGTTGTTTGACTTTGAAAAAAAAGGCAAAGTTTTTAAAATTTTCCATCGTCTATTAACATACTTTAAGTTCTTTCACAAGTCTTATTTGACACAAGGTATGTGCTCAATTAGTCCATAAATCACTCAAATCTTTATCACATTTCACAAAACCCCTTCATGGTTCCACCGAGTTCGTGTATGTATTATGTGTTTATACTAGTACAGGACCTATACTATTATATCCACATCATACATATGTAAACTTTACTTCACAACTTAGGAGATTTAATCCATTGGTTTAGAATTTCCATACACTAGTCATATATGATGGGTTTTACATGAAATAATGCGGATAAATCCTTATACACTTAAGGGTACATGCAACCTATTTGATCTAGTCATGACACTATTGAAGTAACATTTTATTGAACAACAAGAACCCTATAACCCTAGCTAATTTCAAATTCATAGAAGAAGATTACATGCCTTTGATTGTTGTAGTAAACAATCAAACAATCCTTCTTGAAAACTCTTGGAAGCTAGCACCAGAAATCTCGTGCCTCTGATGGTTCACAACCAAACCCTAGCAACTAGGAAACTTGAAGAGAAGAGAGAAGAGTGACAAAATTTCGGCTATGATCTTAGCTATAGGAGTGGCCGAAAATTGTAGGGTGGAATGCCCTATTTATAGCTGACAAAGAAACCGTAGATAACCCTTACTTGATTAAAATAATAATATCTTAAATCAGGTAGTTATCTGGTTTCCTAATTATCTTCAAGTGATATTCTAGAACCCTAAGGAAGCCTCTAATTTTTGGTCTAACTTGGACTATTCTAGAATCCCTCTTTTGTTCAACTATTGAACAATTAAAGCTTAGGTCCTTCCACTTTTAATTTATTAAATTAATCCCAAATTAATTCTAATTAATTTCTGATTAATTCTTAATTAAATAATACTATTTCTAATTAATATATTATTCTCAAAATATATTAATAAATCATTTAGTGCTATTTATTAATCATATAATAAATTAATAAACCAGTCTCTCTCTAAAAACATCCTATTTAATTACCAGGTTTGGGGGAAACCCAAAAGGAGTTTGTTAATAATTCAGGTATATACCAATTTAGTTATTGGCTTAGACACCTAATCGAACAGTCTCCCCCTTGGATAAGTCTAAAACTACATTTGTCATTATAACTTCTAAATTATCAGCAAAGGGTGCTTCCAAAAGCAACTCCAGTCTCTGATATGATCATACATTAGTCCTAAGATAAGTGATCAAATATTCCTTCATTCTACAAGATATCGTATGGACACGAGACATGGATCAGAATCAATTTCATTGTCTAAAATTTTGTTTCCCCATTTCCTGATTTGTGATGACCTCATAAGACTTCTAATTAAACACATCAATTTAGTCCTGGTTGGGCCCATCACTATAAGTCAACACCAAATTACCGAGGGGCCCAAAGATATCACTTTTCCTGTTAGGGAAAAAAGGAACGTATAAACTTTGACTCATATGCATGTATCCTTTACTCTCCAAATCACACATGACACTATGTTTTATAACACCAAGTTACTGATCCGTTTTCGCAATACCAATGTACAACCGATTTGTAAATTACCACTAATATATCTCCATTTCAAGAATATAAGATATTATCATTTCAGAATTACTTGTGATAGAATCTTTGAAGTAGTTCTCTGAGCGTTGATTTATCCAATACTTAAAATCCCCATTTTTCTAAGTACTCATGAACGTTGTAGCAACACAATTGCTATATCTAAACTCCTTAGAAAATCTATAATCCAGTTCATGACAGTCTTCATTCACTACTTACTTCCTAATGTATGAGCAACTGTGTAGCTTTGAATAATCAAATTATTCAGGAAGTAAAACATTCCAACCGAAACACAAGAATAAATAATTGACAAAGGCAGTAATCAAACTCATAAATAATATCTATTATTCAATCACCAAAATCAATTACATTTATTCAGCTACAAGTTTCAAACTAATCATCTAACCACTAAAACTAATATCATCTCTCAAACCAATGCTCTCAGTGTGTTTATTATGGTTAACCCTACTCCGAGCCTTTGTGAGACGATCTGCATGATTGTCTTTTGAAGACACTCTCTTAACTATGAGATGACCTTCTTCAACTCTATATCTTATATAATGGTACTTTGGTCAAAGCAATTGCTCCTTCATTATTGCAGAAAAGTTCCATTGGCTCCTGAATGCTCGAAACTACTCTGAGGTCGCCGATGAAGTTCTTCATCCAAGTAGCTTCCTTTGATGCTTCACTCACTGCTTTGTAATCTGATTCATAAGTAGAGTCAACCACTATGTCTTTCTTGTAACGTTTCCAAGTAACTGCTCCTCCATTTAACAGAAACACCCAGCCAAATTGAGAACGAAGATTGTCTCTATCTGTTTGAAATATGGCGTCACTATGCCCATTTACTCTCAATGTATCTCTGCCACCAAGGACTAGAATCAGTTCCTTTGTCCTTCGGAAATACTTGAGAATGTTCTTCACTGCTCTCTAATGAGCTCTGCTAGGATTTCCCTAAAAGAAACTGACCATGCTTAACGCAAAAGACACATCAGGGCGAGTACATGTCATAACGTACATGATTGATCCTTCAGTCGAAGCATATGAGACATGACTCATTTCCGCTATATCTTCATCTATACTAAGGATTTGAGTCTTACTCAACTTGGCATTACTCTGAATAGGTAGCTCTCTTTTCTTGGAATTTTCCATACTAAAACGTTTTAGTACCTTATCCAAGTACTTACTTTGACTAAGACCAATTAGTCTTTTTTTTCAATCCCTTAAGATTCTTATCCCAAGAATATAGGTTGCCTCTCCTAGATCCTTCATAGCAAAACTCTTTCCAAGCCAAGACTTTACTTCTTGCAAAGTTGGAATGTTGTTTCCTATAAGGAGTATGGCATCAATATACACTAGCCTTGACATACACATATGACTCATCTTCACTCCTAGAGAAACCAAATTCTTTGACTTTCTCATGCAAGAAAAGATTCCAGCTGCGAGACAGTTGTTTCAATCCATAAATGGATATCTCAAGCTTACATACTCTATTAAGATACTTTGCATCTACAAAACCCTCTGCTGATTCATGTAACCATCTTCAGCCAACTTCCCATTAAGGAAAGCGGTTTTGACATCCATCTGCCATCTTTCATAATCATGAAAGGGAGTTATGGCGACAATTATCCTAATAGACTTTATCTTGGTAACTAGTGAGAAGGTCTCATCGTATTCAATCCCTCGGGTTTGAGTAAATCCCTTCACAACCAGTCGTGCCTTGAAAGTGTGTAACTTTCCATCCATTTCGGTCTTCTTCTTGAAGATCCATTTGCAGCCAACTGTCTTTCGACCAGGTTCTAGATCGACCAAATTCCAAACTTTGTTATCATACATGTACTTGATGTCTCTATATATTGCCTCTTTCCATTTGGCAGGCTCAGGGCCTACAATCGCTTCCTTGTAGTTAGTTGGCTCATCCAGATTTACCAGTTTACGATCACTGATAAACATATCACCATCTGACATTATATGGAAATCACAGAACGTTGGTGGGATGCTAACTCTACTAGAACGTCGAAGAGGTAACAAATTGTCAATGGGTTCAACAGGAGTTTCATCCTCTGGTTGAGCACTAGTATCTTTTAAGGTTCCTTCATTTCTTGACTCTTGAATTTCTTCATGGTCCATTGTACTCCTACTGTCCTCTTTGCATATGAGCTCTCTCACACGAAAGACTCCTCTTCATGCTATAAAGACCACGTTCTCACTAGGTTTGTAGAACAAATATCCAAAAAACTTATGTGGGTAACCAATGAAAATACATCTTTTACTTTTAGGTTCTAGCTTGTCATGAGTCTCTCGTCTAACGGAAGCTTCACAACCCCGGACCTTGATATGTGCTAACGAGGGAACTTTCCTTATCCACATCTCGTGAGGTGTTTTGGAAACCTTCTTGGTAGGGAAAAGATTTAGGATATGGGCGGTTGTCTCTAGGGAATACCCCTATAAATAAATGGGAAGAGAAGCTTGACTCGTCATGGAACAAACCATGTCGAACAAGGTCTGATTGCGCCTCTCAGCCATACCATTATGTTGTGGTTGAAGGGTTTTGAGCATTCGAACACTCATATGGTGTACATGCAACCCTATAAACCTTGGATCAATGTTTTCTCTATTATACATGCAAATATTCAATATTCCAAGGTTTTATCCTAACTAGCATATTGTGAAGCAACTATACTACAAAAAGTCTAGTTAGATGACATACCTTTTAATGAAGCTTGAAGTCTTGAACTTTAAGAGCTTAGCCCCAATAGTGTGGAAGCCTGAAGTGGAATCACAAATCACCAAAACACCTTGGATAATTTGAGAGAATAGTAAGCACACTAGAAATTGGCCCACTCTTGTATCCTCACACACTAGTGCCATTTCATGTGCCAAAGACCTCTTTATATAGTATGGAGGATCAGGGTTACATTCATGTAAACCCTAATACCCATGACCTTTCATTTCCATAGGATCCATGAGTTAAACACTCCATGGACTATCCATGAAAGCTTAGCCTAACCTAAATGAACTTGGCCCATTCCATATATATATATATATATATATATATATATATATATATATATATATATATTTATATATATATATATATATATATATATATATATATATATATATAAGAGTCCATATTTAATTAGTTCCTTTTTTTATCACTAAATTAATTCTAAATTAATTCTTGATCAATACTAAATAAATAATATGATTGCATATTAATATATTAGAACTTATAATATATTAATATAAATGATAAACATACTATTCTCAAAAGACTATCCATATAAATTGTTCCGGTGAAGTGCAACCCAAATGGACCATGCCAAGTCGGGTCAAGTACATACCAATTATAGTTGTGGGCTTAGACACTAATCCAACAGTGGTGTCCTAGGAATAGTAAATTGTGAAACAAGTCCACATTCCTTGAGATAGTCGTGGAACTCGATACTAAGATACTCTCCACCTTTGTTAGATCAGAGCATCTTTATGTTCCTGCCTAATTGATTCTTGACTTCATGTTTAAACTCTTTTAACTTTTCAAAGGTTTCTGATTTATGCTTGATTAAATAGATATCCATATCTGCTATAAGCATTTGTAAATGTTACATAAAATCGACTAGCATCCCTTGTGGTAGATCTGAAGGGTCCACACACATTTGTGTGTATGAGATCCAACAAACCTTCATCTCTTTCATAAGATCCAGTGAAATGTGATTTTGTGATCTTCTCCTAAAGACAAGATTCACATTCATTGTCTGTCCTTAAGTTAAATGATTCCAACACTCAATCATTTTGGAGTTGGATGACATGTTTCTTGTTAATGTGCCTAAGGCGACAATGCCACAATCATGCTTTGTCTAAACCATTAGACGAATCAATATGAAATACACTATTACCTAAGCTATCAACACAAATCACAGTTTCATACACACCATTACCAGGTAAAGCTTCAAATATAAAAATTCCATCTTTATAAACCAAAATCGATCCAATCATGTCATTAACCGAATATTGAAAACCTTGTCTAAAAAGTGCACGAAAAAAATAATGTTTTGCGTCATTTCTAACGAATAGGAACAATTAACTAAATCTAATCTAATCTAACATCTGTGTGTATGAGATCCAACAAACCTTCACCTCTTTCATAAGATCCAATGAAAGGTGATTTTGTCATCTTCTCCAAAAGAAAAGATTCGCATTCATCGTCTATCCTTAAGTCAAATGATTCCAACACTCCATCATTTTGGAGTTGGGCGATGCGTTTCTTGTTAATGTGCCTAAGACGACAATGCCACAATCATGTTTTGTCTAAACCATTAGACGAATCAATATGAAATACACTATTACCTAAGCTATCAACACAAATCACAGTTTCATACACACCATTACAAGGTAAAGCTTCAAACATAAAAATACCATCTTTATAAACCAAAATTGATCCAATCGTATCATTAAACGAATATTGAAAACCTTTTCTAAAAAGTGCACGAAAAGAAATAATGTTTTGCGTCATTTCTAACGAATAGCAACAATTAACTAAATCTAATCTAACATCACAACTAAGCATAAGACTATAAGTTCCAATATTGGTAACAAGAGAATATTGCATATTGCCCATGATTAGATTCATTCTTCCATCCTCCACCTCTTCACTTTCTCTTAGTCCCTGCAAATCAGATCAAATATGAAAACCACATCCTGTATCAAGAAACCAAGAACGGTTAGGTTGTGAGTTATTAGTTTGAAAAGTGTAAATGCATGTCGACGATGGATTCACTTTTTCATCCTTGATATCCTGCAAGTACTTGGGGTGGCTTCGTTTCTAATGGCCCTTATCATTGCAATAGAAGCAAATGGCCTCTTTGGGATCACTAACAGAAGGAATATCAGAACCGGGCTTCGCTTTTGGGCCATTGATAGACGACCCAACATGGGCCTTTCCCTTCCAGTTCTGCTTAGGACCACCTTTCCTTTTCTTTCCTTTGTTTTGACCAATGGCAAGGACAGGAGCATTTGTAGAGGTAGGAGTTTGATTCTTCTTCATTCCTGACTTAGTTGTTTGCAACAGGTTGTGGAGTTGGGCCAATATGGTTTCTATGTTGTTCAAGTGATAAGCCAAAATGAATTGATCATAATAAGGTGGCAAAGACTTAAGGACTATGTCTATGGCCAAATCCTCGTTTAAATTCACATTTAGTCTTTCAAGGCGCTCCATGTATCTCTGCATTATTTGCATGTGGCTGCAAAAAGACTTTTCTTCCTTCAATTTACAAGCCATTAATGTTTTGACGACCTCATACTTTTCTTGACGAGCTTATTTGTAATACTTTTCCGTAAGATTCAAGTTCATCTCGTATGGCCAATAGTCCTCATAGAAATTTTGCAACCCATGAATCATGGTGGCAACCATGATGCAAGGAACCTTAGTCGCGTTGTCATCGTGTTTCTTGTAGGAGTTTATTTCTTCAGGAGTAGCAGTGGCCTCATTGATCTCAACTAGTTGTTTTTCAAGGACCATTCTCTGCCCTCGTATCGAAGAGCCATATTGATGTTGCTCATCCAATCATTGTAGTTGGTGCCATCTAACGTCACATTGGACACGATCGAGAGAAGCAAAAAGTTATGGGAATAGTTTTGAGGGGCAGTTAGATGACAATAATCCTTAATATTTTAACCCATAATTAATATTTAAGTCTCGGATCCAAAATAAAAATTCACAACCAAGAAGAGGGATGTTGTAATCTTATAACAAATTTATGAAGGTAGGTAAAAGAAATTCACCAATTTCGAACTATGAAACTCCTAGATCTTTTGAGATTCATTGATTCTTATCAATGACATGTTTAGTTTCAGATTATGGTCTTTCTATTTGTGACTGGGATGCCGAGGATCACAATCAAGATGTGAATAACCATACAAATATGCTTGGCATTATCGATGTCATTTATTATCTCTAATTAATATTCCGGTTAACCACATACGCTCCATTAACAATGATAATTTTCAAGATGGCCATTATTTCTCTTTATAGTCACTATTAGTCTGTCGGTTAACCACACGCGCTCCACTAACTACATATAAAGTATAATGTGCAATTTTATGGACTAGCATACTTTTCACATTTTTCCTGAAGTAACTAAGAGTGGGATTTTTCAAAACAATTTAGTTACTTTATATCATTATACTTATTAATGATATTATGTTCTATCAATCCCGTTAGGCTAACGATCCTCCACCATACAAGAGAGCGGTGGGTAAGAGGAAATACCCAATGACGGTCATTTTATAGGCCGCTTCCTTAAACTCCCCTTGTAGTATGACTTCGTGAATGAGGCGTACAAGCGATTTGACTGACTTGACTTATACATATAATACATATTAAACTTTTAATTATACATATAGTATAAGGTGTATTTTAAAACTTTTCTAAAATACTAGGTTTAATTTTAAAATTTTGAAATTAATGTAAGAAATAATTTAATTTAGAAATAAACCAATTTTTATTTAATCTTTATCTTTTAATTAACAAATTAATTAAATTAATTAAATCTTAAGAATAATTCACAAATTTAAGATATAGGTTATCTGATTGCAAAGATAAATATTCAGTTTTATAAAATTAAAGAACACTATCTAAAGTAATTATCCTAATCGATTTTAAATTAAGCAAAAAACAATATCACTGATCAGAAGGTTCACCACATTGTGGCAATCAACTGCCACGTCATGGCAGAACGAAGAAAAAGGCAGATATGAAGATCCCTACGTCGTGGCAGAAGAGGACCCCGACGTGGTGCTGCGACAGAATGACGATTCTGCCAAATCTCCAAGTCCGGTTTTGTTGAAGTTCAAGTAATGTGCTGTTAATTGTTAGACAACCATACACTTTGATACCACTGATTGGTTTTACATGCAATAATGAAGATAAATCCTTATACACTTAAGGGTACATGCAACCTATTAGATCTAGTCATGACACCATTGAACTAACATTCTATTGAACAACAAGAACCCTATAACCCTAGCTAATTTCAAAATTCATAGAAGAAGATTACATACCTTTGATTTTTGTAGTAAACAATTAAAAAATCATTCTTGAAAACTCTTGGAAACTAGCACCAGAAATCTCGTGCCTCTGATGATTCACACCCAAACCCTAGCAACTAAGAAACTTGAAGAGAAGAGAGAAGGGGGACAAAATTTCGGCTATGCTCTTAGCTAAAGGAGTGGCAAAAAATTGTAGGGTGGAATACCCAATTTATAGCTGACAAAGAAACCCTAGATAACCCTTACTTTATTAAATTAATAATATCTTAAATCGGTAATTATTTAGTTTCCTAATTATTTTCAAGAGATATTCTAGAACCCTAAGGAAGCCTCTAAGTTGCGGCCTACCTTGGAATTTTCTAGAATCCCTCTTTTGTTCAACTATTGAACAATTATAGCTTAGGTCCTTCCACTTTTAATTAATCAAATTAATCCCAAAATCAGATTTCTAATTACTTTATGATTAATTTTTAATTAAATAATAATATTTATAATTAATACATTATTCTCATAATATATTAATAAATCATTTATTTTTATTTATTAATCATATAATAAATCAATAAACCAGTCTCTGTTTCTCTACAAAAAATATCATAATCAATTACCAAGTTTGACGGCAACCCAAAAGGACTTTGTTAATAATTTAAGTTTATACCAATTTAGTTTTGGCTTAGACACCTAATCTAACAGTCTCCCGCTTGGACAAGTCTATAACTACAATTGCGAGTATATAACATCTAAATTATGAGCAAATGGTGCTTCCAAAAGCAACTTCAGTCTCTGATCTTATCAGGCATTAATCCTAAGATAAGTGATCAAATATTCCTTCGTTATACAAGATATTGTATGGATACGAGACATGGGTTAGAATCAATCTCATTGTCCAAAATTATGTTTCCCGATTTCCTGATTTTGATGACCTCATAAGACTTCCAATTGAACACATAAATTTAGTCCTCGCTAGGCCCATCACTATAAGTCAACACTAAATCACCAAGGGTCCTAAAGATATATCTTTTCCCATTAGGGCACAAGGAACGAATAAACTTTGACTCATATGCGTGTATCCTTTACTCACCAAATCATACATGACACTACATTTGGATCCTAAATTAAGATTAAGTTCATATTTGCTTTTGAAGTGTTGATACTTCTTTACATAACAAGTATAATTGTGGGTTGTGACACTTTTACATTTTTGTTAAGCTAATTCAGGCAATGGTAAAGGCTTAGGCTTCCCTAATGAGTGGTTTGTATTTCTTCAAAATTGGAAAAATAATAAGGAAACTTTTCATGTTGGGGTTTTCGGGGTTTTAGGGGATCAGTTTCCTCATCTTCAGGTTTAGTTTCATCCCCATCAAATTTAGTGAAACTCTTAAAATGTTCAACTGGTTCTCCCTGTGGAATTATATTACCATCATCAACTAACAACATTAGTTTTGCCTCATCATTTGCAGATTCATTATCATCAAATGCTGGAGAACCATCATCAACAACCTTACCTTTATACCTAAAATCACCCACATATATAGGGTCATTATAAGAAGGATCATGATTGATTGTTATAGGTAATAAATTACAAATTTGATTACTTCCAGCATTGGAAGACCCATCATCAACAACCTTACCTTTATACCTAAAATCTCCCACTTTCTATAACGTTATTAACAACAAACAGTTGTCTTGTGTTAGGAGACATACTACTAACAAAACTAAGAAAATATTTGAAATCACTATCGTCAAGAATCTGCATAACTATATTTGATCCAGGACATTGAAAAGATAGACGTATTTGATTGGTGCGTAATCTGGATTTGGAAGCAACCAATGTGATTAAACCAACAAAGTTGATATCATTGGTTATATCTACACTAAAACATGTGTAGTTTGAAGCGATATACTACATAGATCCCTCGATACACTGCCATTGCCCTCCATTAGAAACTAGCACTCGAAAAAGACATGTATACATACTCATTCTTTTAGAATATGAAAACTATCAAAGAGCACTACTTCTGGATGAATTTGGGAACAAAGAAAAAAAATATACTGCATGTGGCTTGTGGATGAAGAAAGAACACACAAATATCCTTATTTTACCTCTCCGGAACAGAATTCCGGAATGGTAGTACATTCTGGTGTACAGTCCGAAATAAACTTTATAAGTCTGGAACGTACGAGTTTCAGATTCTGGCCCAGAATCCTACCAACCACCACCAACTCTGGAATTAACATAAATATTCCAGAATATCATATTCCAGAATACATAGTCCGGAACATACGATTGTCAGATTCCGGACACAATACATACCAACCACCCCATCTTCAGAATGATACTAACTACTCTGAAATACGATATTCCAGATAAATTAGTCATTTTACAAAATTTATAAAAATTTGGTTATTGTTATCAAATTATTCGTTTATACGGATTAGTTTACTCAATTTTCCTTTATTATTTGGTTATGTTGGTGATTGAAACTATGGTTCATCATATATACAAATTTAATTTGAAATATAATTGGTTCTAGACTTAACTTAAAAGAGCTAGGTTTCATAGACTAGATAAAACACCATACTTTTGCAAAAGAATCTTCTAAAAAAGATCCAGACGCGGTTGATATAGCATTATATTCATATTTATCATCAAAAGAGTTCAAGAAAAATGATTGTAGTGAGAAACGTGTGTGGGATGTGAAAGCAATTGATGATGCAACAACAGGTATACTATGTCTTGAATGTTGTGACAATTAAATTTTGAGATTGATTATTTTATTTCACAATTAAATTTTGAGTTTGAATATTTTACTAACATTATATTTTGGAATCAAACATTAATAAAGCTATATCCTATAATCTTTATTTTGCATTCTTTTCATTATGTGTCTTGGAGTATCATTTTATTTATTGCTTAATTTTTTACTCCATCTTTCAAGCGTTGTAATATTCCATTTGCACCATTTATGTCTTGAACGTCGTGACAATTAAATTTTGAGTTTGAATATTTTACTCATATTAGACTTTGAAAACCAAAAGGCTTCTAGCCTAACAATATCAGGTGTTGCCCTCACTCATTGAGATTGAGAGTTCAAGTCCTGTCTAAAACAAAAGTGGAATCTGAAGTAGTTTAAAGGTAGATTAGTACACTGGATTGCGGTTAAAAAAAGATTTTAGAACGAATCATTAATATGACTATATCCTATAATCTTCGTTCTCTATTATTTTCATTATGTGTGGTATAGTATCAGTTTATTTCTCATTTAATTTTTAACTTCTTCTTTCAAGCTTTGTAATATTCACTTTTCACTTTTTATCAGTTTATTTACTTTTTAATACAAATACTAAGTTTTAGTTTTACACATTTTAACGTAATAATAAACATAAAATTATATAACATTAACATTAATTAAATAAACTATTAAAAATAACATTACATAACAATAAAAATAAAATATTACAAAATATATTACTGAAAATTATTTAAAAAAAAATCACTAAAAGTATGTGTTTTAAGATATATTAAAAATTTTCTATAACAAAACTTATACAAAGATTTCAAAGGTGTTTATTATTATTCTCAAAAAACTAATATTAGCATAATATAATTTAATTGATGATACAAACAAAAAGTAAAATCCAAAGGTAAAATTGTAATTACTTAATTTTATAAGTTAATAAGAGTACTATACAACACCTAATAAAGATCATGAATAGTTTAAAAATAGATTATTATACTAGATTGTCATTAAAAAAAGACTTTAGAATGAACCATTAAAAAGACTATCCTATAAGCTTCATTCTCCATTCTTTTGATTATGTATCGTGTAGTATCAATTTATTTCTCACTTAATCTTTTACTTGATCTTTCAAGCGTTGTAATATTTCATTTTCACATTTTCAGTTTATTAACTTTTTAATATAAATAATAAATTTTAGTTTTATACTTTTTAACGTGATAATAAACATAAAATTATATAGCATTAACATTAATTAAATAAACTATTAAAAAAATAACATTACATAATAGTAAAAGTAAAATATTACGTAATAAAATATTACGTTATAAGAATGAAAATATAATACTAAGAATTACTTTTAAAAAAATCACTAAAAGCATATGTTTTAAGAAATATTAAACCTTTTCGATAACAAAACTTATACAAAGGTTTCAAAGGTGCTTATTATTATTCTCAAAAACTAATATTAACTTAATATAATCTAAATGTTGCTAGAAACAAAAACTAAAATCGAAAGGTAAAACTGTAATTGTTTAATTTTATAAGTTAATAAGAGCAATATACAACACCTAATAAAGACCAGGGTAGTTTAAATGTAGATTAATATACTAAATTGTCATTAAAAAAAAAAAGACTTTAGAATGAACCATTTATAAGACTATATCCTATAATCTTCATTCTCCATTCTTTTCATTATGTGTGGTGTAGTATCAATTTATTTCTTAGTTAAGGTTTTACTCGATCTTTCAAGCTTTGTAATATTCCCTTTTCACCTTTTATCATTTTATTTACTTTTTAATACAAATATTAAATTTAGTATTATATTTTTAACGTAATAATAATCATAAAATTATATAACATTAACATTTATTAAATAAACTATTAAAAACACAACATTATATAATAATAAAAGTAAAATATTACATAGTAAGAATGAAAATATATTATGAGAATTACTTTAAAAAAATCATTAAAAGCATATGTTTTAAAATACTAAAAATTTTCGATAACAAAACTTATACAAAGGTTTCAAAGGTGTTTATTATTATTCCCAAAAACTAATATTAGCTTAATATAATTTAAATTTTGATAGAAACAAAAGGTAAAATCGAAATATAAAATTATAATTGCTTAATTTTGTAAGTTAAGAAGAGGAATATACAAAACTAAACAAAGATCAATGGTAGTTTAAAAGTAGATTAGTATACTAGATTGTCGTTCAAAAAAAACTTTAGAAGAAAAAGTAGAAGAGGTGACGTAGCTGGGTCGGTTTTTGGCGGATGTGATGGTAGTGTTTGTGGTGGTGGCGGTTGTTATGGGGAAGGTTCCGGGGGAAAAAAGTAACAGACGACGACACTGCATAATCATTATGAATATATAACTCCCCCGCCATGCCGATACGTTTGAGCGTAGAGCGGCAAACAAAAAGTATGTGACTGAGGTTGAATGTCGAGATCTCTATTTTTTAAAATTTTCAAAAAAAGTTTTATATATATATATATATATATATATATATATATATATATATATATATATATATATATATATATATATATATATATATATATATATCGTAATTTTAACTAAATAATTTAATGGAAATTTAAAACAAGAAGATATCTTATTTATCTTATAATTTGGTGGGATTTTAACTAAATACTTAATTATATTTTTATTTAAAATTAAAAATACATATTAATTGATAATTACATCAATTATTCTAAAGAAGGATCATAAAGATTACTAAAGACTTTATTCTAAGATATTTTTTAAGAAATAAACATTCTTTAAAAATACTTGTTAATTCAAAAGATTATAAGAATTAAACATTTTTAATAATAAGGTTCCACATTCTCTCATTAATAATATGTGGCATCAAAATAATAATCATTTTCATTGCATAACTAACATATTCTGATTTTGTTGAGAATTATATAAAAATTAGTAGAAATCAAATTATAATTCGTTAATACATTCTTAAAAGTTGATAATCCATGTGAAAGAACATATATTATGAAAGAATGTGGTTTCTTTGTAAGTTTCATTCTTAAAAAATATGCATTCTAAAATAATATTGCACCAACAAAGATCAAGAACAAACTTTCTTTCTCTCTCTCTCTCTCTCTCTCTCTCTCTCTCTCTCTCTCTCTCTCTGTGTGTGTGTGTAACACTCCAAATCAGGTATTACCCTTTGAACCTTTGAAAATATAAGTATTGCATAATGGTCCCTTAAGTACATTGGGCGTACTTCAGGAGTACGCTTAGCGTACCATGCATGGATGATTGTGGAGGGCCAAAACATAAGCTGGGCGTACGAAAGGGTACGCGGGGCGTACGTGACGAACGTTCAAACGCTAATTTCCGGACATAAGACCTATATAAGCATCCTTATCTCATTTGAGCTTCACTCTAACCAGCCTCTTTCACCCTCAAACGTCCCTGAAAACCCTAAAATCATTAGAGTGTGTGTTCTTGAGCTTGTGTGTGTTTAAACACCATCCTTTTGGTGTGTTAGCTACAAGGAAGAGGAGGAATCAAGCTTGAACGAGGAAGAGCTTTTGGATCTCACATTTTGAGCAACTTAGGAAGCTTGAGGAGGTAAAAAGCTTTCACCTTGGTCATCATTTTCATTCCTAGAGCTAGGGTTTTCTCTTTAGTCGCTTTTTGTGTTCTTGGACCACCTCTTGAGAGTTTGAGCAACTCCAGAGCTTAGGGAGGATAGATATACAGTCCTTTGGTCCATTCATAACATAAAAATGGAGTCT
The DNA here is from genome assembly GCF_052849685.1 of Lactuca virosa. Taxonomy (NCBI): domain Eukaryota; kingdom Viridiplantae; phylum Streptophyta; class Magnoliopsida; order Asterales; family Asteraceae; genus Lactuca; species Lactuca virosa. The sequence goes on from NC_136433.1 coordinate 274,430,844, forward strand.
TAATGGGTGTTTTGACCTCATGCATAAATTAAGACTATTGGAAAGGTCTTAATGGGTTGTTGGGAGCATATGGAACATGTAAAGGCATAAAGTTGCCAACTTTATGCCTTAGGACGTCTTAATGGACTCAGATCTAAAGATTGGACGTTGGAATATCAAGTATTAAGCACTTAATGGAAGAAGGTGCTTAATCTGCGTGTACGTTGGGCGTAGTATAGCGTACGCAGCGCGTACAGCTTAGGGACTCTGTACGCTAAGGGTACAGGAGTGGTACGCAAGGCGTACACACTCAGATGGGCTTGGACTTGTTTTGAGCTTGTAAGCCCTTTGGGCCTTAATCATCCATTGGGCCTGATCATGTTTTGAGTTAGTGGGCCAACTTATCTGTTATGGGCCATGATTGCTATGGTTGGGCTTTATTGAGCCATGAGGCTTATTAATGGTTTTTGGACATGGACTTTGGGCCCATTAGCAATTGGGGAATTTTGGGCCATTATGAAAGGACTTGGGTCTTGGGTTCTTTAATTGGATTATATTTAACTCTAACCGTGGGTTAATGGTATTATTTTTTCAACACGGGTGGTTACGGACTGTTAGGAGAGCAGCTTTCGGATTCAGCAGACAGAGGTGAGTCTCATCATCATACCAATGGGTCGAAGGCACCAAGGCCGGTCCATTTAGTTAGTTGTAGTGCTTATTGTGGATTCACTACTAATATGTCTGGTATGCATGTATATGAGAATGTTCGAGTACTTATTGACTGGATATGTGAAGACCTTGGGGGAGCCCGTAGCAGTTGGATATAATGTGGGGGAGCCCATGGCATTCCTAGGTAAAGATCATGTGGTAGAGCCCATTAAAAGTAGTTAAGACCATGTGGGGGAGCCAATAACACATAGGAGTAAGACCCTGGAGGGAGTCCACGACATCCCTATATGTTTATGTATGCGTTATGTAGTATGATACATATTTCTGTGATATATGATATGCTAGTCGACTATTATGTTATTGGCATGGAAGACCCTGGGGGGAGCCCGTGGCAGTTGGATATAAGACTATGTGGAGGAGCCCATGACATTCCTAGGTAAAGAACATGTGGGGGAGCCCATGGCAAGTAGGTATAAGACCCTGGGAGGAGCCCACGACATCCTTATATGTTTGTATGCATGACTTATGTGGTTAATGTAGCTTATATAGCTAATATGGATTATGTGATTATGTGGATTGTATGGGGGTATGCTCTGGGGAACTCACTAAGCATTAGCTTACAGTTTGTTGATTTGATTCAGGCACTTCAGAGCCTAAGGGCAAGGGAAATGTTTGATGGTGCGGCATGCACTCTCTGGTATTTCACTTGGGGACACCCTGATATTTGAAATAAAATGTTGATGTTATGGATTTTGAAAACAATTGTCATTGAGATTTCATATTTTATGGAAATATTTTGATTAATTAAAAATGAAAAAATTTATTTGGAAATTTGGGTTGTTACAAGTTGGTATCAGAGCCTTGGTTTGAGTGATTCGGGCACACTCTCGAGTGTGTCAGGACTCAAACTAAGGAAATGGTAAAAATGGTTTTCAAAAATCAAAGTTAAAACTTCTTAAACTGGAAAAAGGGTGAGTGCAATGCGCATGATCGGCCGAGCCCAAGTAAGTATTTCCCCAATATGTTAGCCATGCTATACTGATATTTGGATTATGATAATCGTATGAATCTTGCTATGTGTATGCTTTCAAAATTGTATACAGTTAGGGTCTTATAGCCTCAGAATAATTGATTTGGCCTTATTTCCTTCTCCTTGTCTGGTTGTGGTCTTAAGGTAGAGTCTGTTATTCGAAAGTCTATTTTATCCTGTTCTGTGTATAATTTGCATGCATAAGGCAACTTGTTATGTTTGAGTTCTGGTTTGATATGGATGGAGTAAATCTTAGGATAGCCTAGGATTTGAGCTATGCAGTAGCCTGTGAGATATGTTTTGTTCTGGGACGAATTAGAGTTATCAGGTAGAGCCTTGGGGAAGGTACATGTAGGTGTGGAAGGTAGTATTGGGCCCGTACTATTGAAAGCACAGGACCTATACCCGAATCAATGTTAGATCTGGAAGCTCTAAGGAGAACCAGTGTGGAAGGATCCCCTTTTTGAACATCCTGATAATTATGTTTTATGGTATTGCAGTGCAGTATAGTGGTGACACGACATGGAGCTGGGGGATCAGGAGCAGGATCCGGATCTGGGTCGGGCGATGGTACCGCGCCCATTGATGAGAGGCTGTGCGAGCTTATTACAGCCGAGGTTATGAGGGGCATCGTTGACTATACCCTAATGATTTTTTGGACGGTCAAGGAAGGGATGATGGAGATCATGGAGGAGCGGCTCAGGTCCTTCCAAGCCGAGATTGATGCGGGCCAGGTCAGGGCCTGAACTCCCTCATTCAGGGAGTTCAAGGCATGCGGGGCGCCTGAGTTCTTCGGGGTGTGGGACCCGATAGCTACTCGACTCTGGGTGGCAGACATGGAGAATGCCCAGCGCACGAGATTTTACCCTGATGCGGCAAAGGTGAGGTTTGCCACATGTATGCTGAGGGACCGAGCCAGGGATTGGTGGGAGGAGGTGACTAGCCAAGTGGGAGTTGCCGGTGTGGCTGAGATGACATGGGCGGAGTTTGTTAGAAGCTTTGATCTGGAGTTTGCACCATCTATTGAGGTGCAACAGTTAGTGAAGGAGTTTCAGGAGCTCCAGCAGACCATCGAGACTGTGGTGGAGATTACCGCCAAGTTTGGGGAACGAGCACTGTTGATCCTGCAGTACGCTGCAGATGAGGATATGAGGAGGATAAGGTATAATTCCATGTTGAGGGATGATATCCGGGAGTTCGTGAGCTTTACAGGGTGCAAGACCATGACTGAGATGGTGGAGAAGGACCGAGAGCGGGAGATGGAGTTCGAGCTTCGCACTAAGCGAAAGTCGGAGCAGGTTCAGGTAGCTGCAGGTCAGGCTAAAAAGCCTAAGACTTCGGATTCTTCTGGTAGGGGCCAGCAGGGTCGTGACTGATGTGCCAAGTGTGGTAAGCCGCACAGTGGGGCCTGCCAAGCTGCGGGCTCGGGATGTTACGCATGTGGCTAGCCGGGCCACATGAGCAGGGACTACCCCAAGAAGGGCTTGATTTGTTTTCACTGCAACCAAACTGGCCATAAAAAGGCATATTGTCCGAGGTTGCAGGGAGGAGGAGGAGCGGTGGCGGCGCCTTCTCCCACTACAATAAGGATCACTGATGGCCGCCCTGCTAAGGTGGATACTCCTGTGCTGAAGAGCCGTACATTCCAGTTGACTACCGAGGAGGCTCGAGCAGCGCCAGACGTCGTGGCCGGTATGTATTTTATTTTTCCTGCTTGATATTGATTTGTATTGCTTATGTGTATATATGTGCTCCTGTATAGGGACCTTTTTGGTCAATGGTATTTTGGCTCATGTTGTTTTTGATTCGAGATCTACTCGATCGTTCGTATCTCTTGCACTTAGCAAGAAGTTCCGGGACGCTCCGGGAACATTGGATTCCCCGCTTGAGGTTGAGATTGATGACGACCGCACTATGAGTTTTGCGAGGGTATATCGGGATTGTGTCCTGAATGTGTTTGGGGAGAGGTTTCAGGTTGATCTGGTACCGATACCGTTGTGAGGGCTGAAGGTGATAGTCGGGATGGACTGGTTGGGGGCCAATGGGGCCATGATAGATTGTGAGCGCCAGCTGGTGAGAGCTCGAACCCCAAGTGGGGGAGAACTGGTTATTCATGGAGAGATGGTATCGCAGGGCCAACCCTCTGTTCAGCTGCGAGGGCTAGGAGACTTCTTCATCAGGGTTTTTCAGGATTCTTGGCATATGTCTCGGATACGAGGGTTGAGGCCCCGACAGATTTGGGAAGTGTACCGGTTGTATAGGATTATCGGGATGTCTTTCCCGAGGAGTTGCCTGGGGTGCCTCCAGAGAGGCAAGCAGAGTTTCACATTGATTTGGTGCCGGGTGCCGCTCCGATAGCTAAGGCACCATATTGGCTAACTCTGCCTGAGATGCAGGAGCTGTCTACGCAGCTTCAGGAGCTGCTAGACCGAGGGTTCATTCGTCCGAGCAGTTCCCCGTGGGGAGCACCGATCCTGTTCGTGAAAAAGAAGGAAGGGTCATACAGGATGTGTATTGATTATCAAGAGCTGAACAAGTTAACGGTCAAAAACCGTTATCCACTCCCGAGGATCGATGATTTGTTCGATCAACTACAGGGTGCATCTTGGTTTTCCAAGATTGATCTTCGGTCAAGGTACCATCAGATGAGAATTTGAGATGAGGATATACTGAATACAACTTTCATGACCCGATACGGGCACTACGAGTTTGTGGTGATGCCATTCTGTCTCGCCAATGCCCCGACAGCGTTCATGGATCTCATGAACAGAGTGTGTAGGCCGATGTTGTATCGGTCGATGATCATTTTTATTGATTATATCTTGGTCTATTCTAAGACCAAGGAGCAGCACGAGCAACATCTGAGGGAGGTATTGGAGGCATTGAGGACGGAAAGGCTTTATGCCAAGTTCTCGAAGTGTGATTTTTGGTTACGGGAGGTGCAGTTTTTGGGGCACATCATCAACCAAGAGGGTATTTTGGTTGATCCAGCCAAGATTGAGGCAGTGATGCGGTGGGAAGTACCAAAGAATGCGTCTGAGATTCATAGCTTCTTGGGTATAGCAGGGTACTATCAGAGATTCATTTAGGATTTGTCCAAAATGTGGTGCCTTTGACACGCCTGACCAAGAAGAATGTGACATTTCGGTGGGGCCTGGATCAACAGTTGGCTTTCGAGACCTTGAGACAGAGGTTATGTGGGGCCCCGATTTAGCGCTACCCGACGGGTTGGATGATTTTTTGGTGTATTGTGATGCGTCTGTCACAAGGTTAGTCGTGGTTCTGATGCAGAGGGGGCATGTGATCGCGTATGTATAGAGGCAATTGAAGCCTCACGAGATGAACTACCACACTCACAGCCTGTAATTGGGGGTTGTGGTGTTTGCCCTCAAAATCTGGAGGCATTACTTGTATGGAGTTCGGTGCACCATCTTTAGTGACCACAAAAGTTTGAAGTATTTGATAGATCAGTAGAACCTGAACATGCGGCAGAGGAGGTGGTTGGATGTGCTGAAGGACTATGTGTTGGGTTTTAAGCACTATAACACTCCTATGGTGCATATGCAACCCTAGATGTTTTGGATCTATGTTTTCTCTAATTATACATATAATTTCTATTTTCCAAAGCATACATCCTAACTAGCATACAATAGAGGATATACAATATACAACTCATAGTTAGATGAATACCTCTTGATGTAGTTGTAGTTCTTGGCCTTAGAAAGCTTTAGCACCTCAAGTGTGATGCCTCTAATGTGTCACAAACACCAAATGCAAGAGGATACTTGAGAGAATAGGCTAGTTATCTCAAAATCGATTATCACTATCTTAGAATGAATGGGTAACCGATTTTGGCTCTAGGGGATTGGTTTTATAGTGTTACAAACGCTAGGGTTTCATCCATGCAAACCCTAATGCACCATGACCCTTCATATTACTTAGGATCCATGGGTTAAACCTCCATGGACTATCCATGGATTCTCATATTGGTTTAGCCCATCCTAATTAACCATGGATCATTGGCCCACACTATAAGAATCATTGATTTACTTAATCAGTCCCTGTATATTTAATCAGTCTCTTTTGATCACTAAATTAATTCCAAATTAATTCTTGATCAATACTAATTAAATAATATGATTTCTCAATTAATATATTATACTTACAATATATTAATAAATCACAAATAACCTTATTCTCAAAAGTCCATCTTATCAAATTGCATTGATGAAGGCAACCCAAAAGGACCATGCTACTATCGGGTCAAGTACATCCCAATTATAGTTATGCGCTTAGACACCAAATCCAACAGTCTCCCACTTAGATAAGTCTAATAACTATAACTGTCAATGTAACTTCAGGATCCGATTAGCAATCGTAGCTTTCCAAAGCCGCTGTCGAACTCTGATCTAGTCAATGATGCGTCCTTTAGATAAGGGATCATATATTCCTCCATTCTAGATATCGTATGAACTGAGACATGGATTATAATCATTCTCTCTGTTCATATGTTGTTTCCCGATTTCTGATTTATGACGACCGACTAATTGAACAAATCAAATCAGTCCAGGCTTGGCCAAGCACTTAGGGTTATCATCACTAAATCATCAAGGGGCCCATATATATCGCTTTTATCCCATATTGGGTAAAAGGAATGGATAAACTTCGACTCAAATGCTTGCTTGTACTTACTCATCAAATCACACACAACAATATGTTTTATAACACCAAGATACTGGTGCGTTTACATATGTCAATGTGCAACCGACTTGTAAACTACAACTCACATGTCTTGGTTTCAAGAATATAAGATATTATCGTCTCATGATCACTCGTGATAAAATCCATGAAGTGATTCAAATGAGCGTGGTTTTAATCCAATACTCAAATCTTATTACAGGAATACCCATGAACACTCCAACAAAATTGTGATATGTCTAAACTCCTTTAGACAATCTACAGACGGATTCATGACAGTCTAGCTTCAATACCTACTTCCAAAGTATGATCGACTGTGGATAGTTTGAATAACCTAGTTATTCGAGAAGTCAAATATGCAAAGTGAAAAACAAGAATAATCGAATCCAATATGGTCTCAAAACTTTTGAATATAAATAAAAAACCTTTTATTTAATCATCATATTGATTACACATTATTCATTGTATAATGTTTCGATTAATCAACGTAATACTTGAATTAAAAAAATAGTTATCCCATGATCCAAGCATGCATACTATGTTTTCCTATGGTCCTTACTTTGTGAAATAGATCAATTGTAAACATTTCCAATGACACTCATTTCACAATTTCAAATCCTTATCGTAAGTATAAGAATACCAAGTCCTTGCCACTTACTGTATTATGTTAGATTCTAAGCTTATATGTAGTGATCCTTTTGTAATGACTATGTACACAAGTCACAGAGACTTTGCCAATTACAAAAGTTTCCATTGGAGATTGTTACAATATAATTCCATAGATACGAAGTCTCATATTCAAAGCACATTCCTTTGAACATCCTTCTTGCAGAAAAGTTTCTAACTTACTCATAGATTCTTGATATCCAACTCCCATTATGGAAACTCTTCCATAATTTCAATATGACTATCCATTCTTAATAGAATCCTATATATTCAAAATCATATCAATATGGTCCATTCATTACTATACTTCCAACTGTCCTTAAGTAACCAATCCTTAGTAACCTCAGATCGTCCTTGACAGTTGTTTAATAACTTTAGTCATATCTGGTTCTAGTCCTTTTTCCCTCTTAATGCCCTAGGCATTTGGAAAATTAGAACATGAGAATATTATAGCACATGAAATCGATCCTATATCGGAAGCATATGGGACACGATTCATAATGTCTTACATAATTACCTCATACTTTACCAGTCTCTTGCTATAACATTTCCATATATAGAATTTCCTTATGTCGAATCTTTTCAACATAACATTCATATATGTCCTTGACTAAATTTGATTAAAATCTCAATCTAAACTTTAGAATTGAAATGAAGTAGAATTTCCTTATGTCGAATCTTTTCAACATAACATTCATATATGTCCTTGACTAAATTTGATTAAAATCTCAATCTAAACTTTTAGAATTGAAATGAAGTATATGTTCCTCTCCCTTATTTATAGCAAAACAACTTTTCAAATCCTGCAACTTTGCGAATTGAAACCTTTGTTTTCTATAATTAACATTGCTAATTCGCAACACTTACCATAATAATTATGCTCCCACTAGCATAATAATTATTATCTTACTAGCATAACACTTATGCTCCCAGTAGCTTTGACATGTACCTAGAAAAAAGCTGGACTTCTACAAATCAATACTTGTTGACTTTCTTACCAAAGTTCATATTTCTGATACAAGACGCTTCGATAAGACTTTATCTAGTCTTCTCAAACTCATACACCTTTCCTTAGATAGCTCACATGTGTGTCTAAACAATTTTAGAACTTACAACAATAAGTCTCAAATGTTTAGACCTTTTTCCATTTCTCACAATTCGAACTATGAAGAGGGATGCCGTAATCATAATCGAATTTGAGAATGTAAATATCACAATTGCTATCTCCTTAAAATCTACTTAGTGAAAGTGTTTCCTCACAACCATTTTCATGAAGCGGAGAGAAACTTTATGACACTTAGATTTTATGGTGTATGCGTTCCTATCTATGTGAATTTGTCATAACCATAACCACAAGAAAAGGTTACTGACAAATCCAAACTCATATGGACTCAACTTGTTCAATCTTAACTTCTTGCCATTTGGCAGCACAAGGGCCTACCATGTCTTCCAAGTTGTTAAGCAAATCACCCTTACTGATCAATGAAATTTCACTGATCAAGGTGCTTTGCCTTATGCTAACAATTGAGAACTCATAGAACTCACATGCATAGTCAACTTTAACTGGAATGGGCATAGAAACAAGAATATGTCAACACGATACGGTTACAAACCTTAAGTCGTGTGCTAGTGATTAATAACAGTTTTATTCTTGATTACTTCTTGAAACTTTTCAAGATCTTTAAGACTCCCACTGACCTCTTGACATATAAGACTCTCTTTGTCAAGAAACATTTCTTGACAAACAACTATTCAAGAGTTAGTGCGGTTTCTTATCAAGACAAACACTTTTGAGAATCGGTCTTAGTTGATCTTTGTTTTATCCAAAACATCACAACTTACCAATTTCAAATGTACAAGAGTAGAAAACATTTTAATCTACATTTTATAAGTGTTATAACCTTTCTTAAGATTATTTTACTCAAGGCACAATCTTGGAGTATGACTCTAAGACTTGGCTTTGGAACAAAGTATGACTCACCTTTTGATTTAACCATTTCAATAATTCACGATTCCTCTTCTTAGCCATACAAATGCACTAAGGTATCCTTAGAGGATCAATTGTGACATGGTTCCATAATCATATGGATGATCATAAAACATGATACTAACGTACTCTCCTTTCCTTTCAGATTGGAGAAACTTTTATCCTTCTGCCTAATTTGATTCTTCTTATTCGTTCTGCTATACATTGAAACCTTTCCAATGACTCAGAATTATACTTAATCTTGTAAGCATAACCTTATTTACTAAGATTTTAGTAAATCATGACGAATAGTCTTATCGTTCTTTGTGGCGGACCTGACCAGTGCGCAACCAAGTGTACCCGATCCCCTAGTCCTTCACTTGACTCACATATACATGTGAATAAGCAATTAGTCTTAATTTCCCAAAGATGAAGGTTCTTATTCATCATACAATACAAGTTGCATGATTCCAAGTTTCTATTCAATTGAAACTTGGGTGACGAGAATCTTTCCTTATTTGGTAAATTTAGACACTACCACAAACGAAAGAATCAAATCCATATTGCTAAAAAAATATAAACACCGATTTTCACAAATGCCATTGCAAGGAAATATAAATGAAATAAAATTCAAAATTTTATTTATTTATAGAATGCGGATAACCTTATCCTTACAATGCAATTACAACTGAAAAACTATGTTACTACATATTTCTAAGCAATTTATCATAACTCCTAGCATTAGCTCAAAAACCCGATCATCGAACCATGTGATCAAAATCCATCTCTTCACGATCAGACTCAACATGCTTTTCCTTTAAGCTTCCTTTGATCCTTCAAAACATCAAAATGTAATCTTATCACATCATGTATTAAGAATCTATAAGTAGGAACTTAATAGAGTTAGATAGTGAACTTACCTGAAGCAGAGTCATAGATTTTGACTTTACCATCTCTTAGATCTCTCATGTAGTCAGGGCAGCTTCGCAACCAATGCCCATTCTCTTGGCAATAGAAACAAATAGACTCTTTGGGAATGGTACACGTGACAATCACAGAGTTAGCCTTTCTCTTTGATTCTTTCCAGTTGGGATGAGAAGACTTTTCTGGACTTCCAATGTTGCCATTGTCAATGTCCATGGAAGTTTGGGAAGTAGATCTTCCAATCAAATTTGCATTACCGGTGCGCCAAATCATTGTTGATTCAGCAGCAATTAGCAAATAGGTAAGATCAATAAGGGTCACATCGCAGTCTGTCATATAGTAGTCTTTAACAAACTGACTATACAAATCAGGAAGTGACTGAATAACCAAGTCAACATCCAACTTCCTTGACACAACAACTCCTAATATTCCCAGCTTGTCAATGTGTGACTTCATCTCCAAGACATGTGCACACACATACCTTCCATCTTGGTGTTTGCTAACCAATAGGGCTTGAGTGACCTTGAATTTTTCAAGTCTTTGAACTTGTGGGTCAGGGAGAATTATTGGACGAGGTGGAGGAAGTGAAGTATGATTTCCGGGAACATCATCTTCACGAGGAAAGCTTTTTGCATAAGATTCGGGAAGACCATAGTTGTCTGACCTAGACATCTATAATGGGAGAAATTCAAGTTAGTTGATTTAAGCCCTTAATATAACACCCAAAATGAAATATTAAGGCTAGGACCCAACACAATATTCTACAATTCGGAAGAGGGATGTCGTAATCCAATTGCAAAATATTTGAAGGTAGGTAATGGACAATTTACCAATTTCCACCATGAAAAACGAAAATGAATTTTAAGTTTTAAATGAATTGAAATTCCTAGATTCTTTGAGATTCATTGAACTTTTCCATGACATGTTTAAATCTCGATTATGCCCTTCAAGTTTGTGACTGGGATGCCGAGGATCACAAACAAATCACCTAATCAATGTGCCGGTTAACCACACACTCTCCATTGATCCATGATTAACATCGAGCTACCCATTGCCACCCTTCATTAGTCCCATATTAGTGTGTCGGTTAACCACATACGCTCCACTAACGACTAATAAGGTGCAATGTGAATTTCATGGGTTAGCATCAAATTCACATTTTTCCTAAGTAACTAAGATTGGGAATTTATAAAAGTATTTAGTTACTTGGTATTTCATTATACTTTTAATGAGAATTAATGTCCTGTCCTACCCGTTCGGCTAACGACCCTCCACCAGTCAAGGAAGCGGTGGGTGAGAGTGGACACCCATTGAACCACCATTTTATAGGCAGTAACCTTATACCCCCCTTATAGACCGGCTTCGTGAATGAGGCCTACTAACGGTAAGACTGACCTTTTACTTATACATATATAATATATTAAACTTTTAATTTTATATATTATAAGGGTGTATTTTACACATTTAAAATACTTGGTGGTTTAATCTATTAATAAATTATACTCTTAATTTAATTAATCTTAAACCATGTTATTATGGATTTATTAATACTCTTTTAATTAAACACTTTAATCAATTTAATAAAGTCCATAAGGTGTAATTGAACTATTCAAAGCATCTAGGTTATTAAAAATTCAAAACTAAAACCATTTAATTAATTTTTAAGTTATGAACCTATGAGTTGCATCTTTTGAATCCTTTCAATTACAAGAGTTAATGTTTTCATAATTTGAGACTTTTCAAATACCAAAACTTGAGGGCAAGTTTTGTAACTCTTGAAAACCTTTTCATTTCCATAACTTATGAGTTTAATGTCATTTTAATGGATGAGACCTTACATGTTACAAGTTATGGAACTCATTAAAAAACATTTAGATCAATTTCAACAACAAAATTATCATATAATTCATGATTGATCTAACTAAACTCATAAAGCAAGATAATATCAAATCAACAATTTACAAGTAACTTTGTTTCTCATATAAAGCAACAATTATCTTAACACTTTGACAATTATCTTTTGATTGGATGAATATAATCACTACCTTATCAGAAAAATACGATTTTTTTATGATTACAAAACAGTTTGTGGAAATGATCCTAATCCAATTCTGGCCAAAAACTTGCAATTATGCAACCAGAAGCCTCTACTCGACGAGTACATGAGTTGGACTCGTCGAGTTGCCCTTTTACTGAGTGGACTCGTCGATTCATCCAGTGGAGTCGGCGAGTTCATCAGTCAGAGGCCAGAAAAAAGATTTTTTTTTAGTTTTGAAAATTAACAAGCATCAAATATAACAGAAAGCAATCCTAGGCTCTGATACCACTGTTGGGTTTTAAGCACTATAACACTCCTATGGTGCACATGCAACCCTAGATGCTTTGGATCTATGTTTTCTCTAATTATACATGCAATTTCAATTTTCCAAAGCATACATCCTAACTAGCATACAATAGAGGATATACAATATAAAACTTATAGTTAGATGAATACCCCTTGATGTAGTTGTAGTTCTTGGCCTTAGAAAGCTTTAGCACCTCAAGTGTGATGCCTCTAATGTGTCACAAACACCAAATGCAAGAGGAGACTTGAGAGAATAGGCTAGTTAGCTCAAAATCGATTATCACTCTCTTAGAATGAATGGGAAACCGATTTTGGCACTAGGGGATTGATTTTATAGTGTTACAAACGCTAGGGTTTCATCAATGCAAACCCTAATGCACTGTAACCCTTCATATTACTTAGGCTTCATGGGTTAAACCTCCAGGGACTATCCATGGACTATCATATTGGCTTAGCCCATCCTAATTAATCATGGATCATTGGGTCACACTATCAGAATCATTGATTTACTTAATCAGTCCTCGTATATTTAATCAGTCTTTTTTGAACACTAAATTAATTTTAAATTAATTCTTGATCAATACTACTAAAATAATATGATTTCTCAATTAATATATTATGGTTATAATATATTAATAAATCACAAATAACCTTATTCTCAAAAGTCCATCCTATCAAATTGCACTGATGAAGGCAACCCAAAAGGACCATGGGCTTAGACACCAAATCCAACACTAAGATTGCGAGATCTTGTACCACCCAGGAAAGGCCAATGTGGTGGCTGATGTTGTGATAACCCGATACTTTCTAGTCAACAAAAGTCGATTCCGCTAAATAAAATTTCGAATTTTATTTATTCCGTTAAGTTCGTAAGGGTTAGAAAACTACTTAAATTATATAAATAAAATTTATATAAGTTTCGGAACCAAAAACACTCGAAAAATCAAAGTTTTTCCCTCGAAAAATCAGCAAACTCGTCCAGCCACACGTTTACGGCCGTAAACCCCTGGGCTGTAAATGCCTGGGTCGTAAACCCGTTTACAGCCGAGAACCCATTTCCTGCCGTAAACCCAACCGATATAAAGGTTTTTCCCGGAGAGATTCTTCATTTCTCATCTTTTTCACCCGAAAACTCTCTCAAGTTGCTCCCAAGAACCTCCCAAGAACATTCATATCCACAAAAACAAACGTTCAAATCTTCATATTTTCACCAAGAACAACCTTCATATCTTCAAAGGCTGCAAACCCGTTTACAGCCGCAAACCATTCACAGCCGCAAACTAGTTCACGGCCGCAAACTAGTTCACGGCCGCAAACTTAGTTCACGGCCGCAAACCCAGTTCACGGCCGCAAACAACCTTGAGTCGAGAACCTTGGCTGAAAACCCTCTTCTTTCCACTTCAAACAAGTCTCGGTAACATTCCTAGCCCAAACGAAAGTGTTTTCTAACACCCTAATTAATGGTGTCTCTAATTTAAATACAATTATGTGTTTAATTATCATTAGGATACCGTTAACTCCGCGTACTCCAAGTCGAGGGTCATCTTTCCGGTTTTTCTGTCGAGCACGTGCACATAATCAACTGTGAGTTCATATCCCCATATTTTTCCAAGCTTTTTAATGTTTTTAGGGGGGAATACAAGTAAAACACAAGTAATCTTGTGTTTAAAAATATAATTTGGTTTATTATATTTTCTTATCGTTAACACGCATTTGAACGCAGAACTTACTATACATGACAAACATTGTTACTACTAGAATTACGAACAATTTTACAAACACGTTAAGATACAAACTTTACAAGCACATGTTTCTAACACGGAAACAAACTTATGAACTATGGAACAAAGGTACTGTTATTACAAGAGTACATGTTATTACCAAAAAGGGTTTTCATTGTATTATTCGTGAATTCGTTGAGAGAGCCAAATCGTGAGACACATCTTCTGGGAAGTCTACTCCTTAGGAACCAGAGTCTCCTGGAGGGAGAGCGTGAGTTTGTGTATAGATCTATACGAGACTGACAATCCCGCACCCTGACTATTAGCTACAGTCGTCCTAGGTGACAAACGTCATTAACGTCTACGATGTCCGAAGTACATTGTAGTGTTTATCGTCCATCAACATGGTTATAAGAACTCACATGGAAATCAACGACTCGTTCACGTAATAATATACTTAACAAACAGTCATCAGGGTTAGTAACTATGTGATTACTTAGTATATACATCAGGGTGATATGAAATTAACATCCGACATGCAGTGGGATGTGTGACTTCCGCCACATTTCCTGTTCCTTGTTTGGTTGTGGGCTTAGGGCAGAATCACCCAATCGACTGTATGTTCGATCTAGATTTCTATAACTCGTATGTACTAACTGATCACATTAGGGTATTAACAACACTTCCAATATCCAGAACAATACGTTTTCGACTAGTTTTATTTTGAGTAATAAAACTACTATACATTACTGGTGGTAGCTAGGGTTTTCACACAGAACAATACTTTAACAACATAAGTATGGAAAATACTTGTACTTTTCAGTTTTGGAACAGTTAAGACAACAACTAACATTTATGGAAAATGTAAGATTTTCCAGGACAAACATCAGTATTTTACAAACAATCGGTTTATCATTCAACTAACAAACATTCATTGTTAATTCTATAAGTTCATTAGCTTATGCATCAAGGTTATATATGAAGAATATCCGATAGACAGTTGGATGTGTGGTTTCCGCCTCATTTCTTGTCCTTGTTTGGTTGTGGGCTTAGGGCAGATCCACACAATTAACTGTCCGTTCGACATTGGTTTATATATAGCTAGTATAAATTAAGTGGTTATAGAAGGAACTGGTATTATCACACTCTTATTAAGAAAATATCGGATTTTCTTAAGGAACACTTTCAGCAGATTTGAAAGGACTAACACAGTTAAGTTTGTAAGTACCTAGTGAATACGTCAGGGTTATATACATGAGGATCCGACAACCAGTGGGATGTGTGGCCTCCGCCTCATTTCCTGTTCCTTGTTTGGTTGTGGGCTTGGGGCAGAACCACACAATCGATTGTTTGTTCGATCTGGATTGTATATGACTTGTATACACTAAGTACTCATAGAAGGAAGTGGTACGAATCATGTTAGTTAACATTCATTACATCATAAAATATAGGGTTTTATGGAGAAACACATCGCACTTTTTAAAGAACAAAGAACTTGTTTTCTAAACAAAACACTTATGAACTCACCAGCTTAAATGCTGATACTCTTTCAAAACTACTTGTATTCTCAGGACACTAGTAGACAGATACACGCACCGGTTTCTAGAAGATGGAGCATAGTAGCTTCGAGTCTTTACTTGTTATTTACTTTTGGATTCAGTTATGTATGATTCGAATGCAATGTAAACATTATACTATTAATACATGGTTGTTGCTTTGATTACTATTTTACAATTTTTGTGATACTATACATGATGTCCTCCGCCCCCGAACGTTTCCGCCGTTCCGGTTTGGGGGTGTGACAGATTGGTATCAGAGCATTGTTTATAGTGAACTAAGTATATCAACGCATAAAAGATATACAACTATAAATACAATGGGGCCGAAGTGCTCTGACTAAAAGTATACTTTTACAATATAAGTATTTTACGAGAAGTATACGAACAAGCATACATACTAAGAGCAAGTATCACAAGAAGAACAAAACAAAATTATTTAGATGTTGGACACTACAGTCAAACCTAGGCAGTTATGTAATCATATCTGGGATAAATATAGCCTGATCAACTATATTTATTCGAGATACGACCAGCATGTGTTTGGGAGTGATAGTGGTGTTGCGACGAGTCTAAAACTTACCAACCCTACATACAAAGAAATACTAGAACAAAACATAAAGTTAAAATACTATAGGAGTATTTTATGGTACAATAAGATAACAAGTCTGAAAACTTACCAAGTCCATATACCAATAAACTTTAGAAACGATCATACAATTAAAATAGTATAGGAGTATTTTAGGCACTATAACTAACATATGTGAAAACTAAAAGACCCTTACTGGCAGGTCTCTAGTCGCGAAGTGTATACTTCCAGGGTTATATAATTGGGATCTTATAGACTTAGAATTTGTGATCTTCGCTCTACTACCTGTTCCTTGTTTGGTTGTGGTTTTAGAGTAGGGTCACTTATTTGAAGGTCTATTTGATCTTGGTTATATACAACTTGCATCCACTGCGTGGTTATAGGAGGACCCAGTTTGGATCACCAAAAGCTTCAAAAGAAATGTTTTACTTAATCTCATAAGATTCTTTAGACATTCCCATTCTCGCACGAACAACCTAGATAGATATAGCCACTCCACTACAACAACCAACAGAAGAGTCAAGGAGGAACAAGAGAGAATTCATAAGGAGGATTCCGAAAGGGGATCAAGCAAGGAGTAAAGAACAAGAGAAACCACTAAGGACCTTTACCCGATCCTGAGCAGGCATGAGAGGCTCGCTCAAATGTTCGGAGTCTGACCTTCCATCATGAAGTGATGGAGATCAGTGATAGAACCCGAGGCATGAACTATCAAGAACAAGAAAACCATAGGTAGGTCCATAGACAACCAATACCTACAACTGAATCTAAGATAATCATGTCAGGAACATAGAACAGAGAGAACCACTCACTAGACATGCGAAGAGACTGAACACTATATACGCCACACTAATAATGAACAAACTAATATAATATAGTGAGTTAGTGATTACACTACTCACACTATGTGTTAGGCTTATCGCCTTTATCATAACAACTAGTAACAGTAAACCAGATCACAGAACTTCACTAAGAGGGTAGTCACTATCAAAAATTCATAAGTCTATTTTACATAGACCTTTGTTATGAATTGTATTCAGAACACTATAAAAGTCGGAACATAACTCACCCAGAACTAAGATAACTTCGATTCAAATAGCACTTGACATGTAACCATCAATAAAGACTTACCCTCATTTCATCTTTTAAACCTTATGGCAGAAAGATGCCATCGAAGAAGTCGAATAAAAACAAAAACAACGCACCACCGCCACCACCTCCACAATATGATCCGGTTGTCTTTCAAGTGGCAGTAATAGCCGCAGTGATAGCTGTCATGACTCAAATCCACGCAAGTGGTACCAGCAGATCGGGTAGTGTTACTAACAACTTTAACCATGGGGAGAGCCACAGACACATAAGAGAGTGTTCGTACAAATACATCATGAATTGTGGACCCAAATCCTTCGATGGAAGTGGAGGAGTCATCGCCATAATGCGATGGTTCGAGAAGACAGAGTCGATTTTTGAGATATGCGCGTGCCCAGAAGGGAGCAAAGGGAAGTTTGCTGCCTGCACCTTCTCTGACAGAGCCCTTACATGGTGGAATAGCCATGTCAAGTCACTGACCCTGCCAGTGGCAAACGTGGTGGGCTGAGAAAATCTAAAAGAGATGATGCTGGAAGAGTACTGCCCGAGGGGCGAGATACAAAAGCTAGAGCAAGAGCTGTGGAACCTTACCATGACAGGCTCGGACATAGTAGCCTACACCGATAGATTCAGCGATTTAGCTGCACTATGCCCTGGGATGGTTACCCCGGAAAGCAGGAAGTTCGAGAGATACATTTGAGGACTACCTCCTCCAATCCAAGGGAACGTGATAGTTGTGAAACCCCTTACGTTTGATAGTGCCAAACGTCTGGCTTGAACACTGGTGGACCGTGGAGTCCGCCAAGGCATAATGACCCCCATTCCGGAGTCACCCAAAGGGAGTGACGATAAGCAAAAATCCGGGAGCAAGAAGAAAAGACAGTCAACACAAGAGCCCTTAAATGGACAACGGGTGATCGCGGTTCATGCTGCCATGTCACCAACCACTCCAGCACCTGGCAGTCGATATGCTGGAAACCTCCCTAAATGTAATAAGTGCAACCTCCATCATACCAGAAAGTGCTGGAAGATGTATTACAAGAACTGCCTCAGAAAGGGACATACCATCCGTTTCTGTAGGGAACCAGCACGACCAATCTCTCAGGTCCCATATGAGGGTGTAAGTCAGACCTGCTACGAATGTGGCAAAATGGGGCACTACAGGAGAGATTGTCCATTGACCAGAGACCCCGGAGAAGAGGTAAGAGTGCTGATGATCACCGCAGGAGAGTCTACCCTCGAAACCAACTGAGAACAACGATACGTTTCCCAAATCGAGA
Organism: Lactuca virosa; assembly: GCF_052849685.1. Classification (NCBI taxonomy): domain Eukaryota; kingdom Viridiplantae; phylum Streptophyta; class Magnoliopsida; order Asterales; family Asteraceae; genus Lactuca; species Lactuca virosa. The sequence continues at coordinate 274,449,355 of NC_136433.1, forward strand.
CATTTCTAAAACTTACATTTTCACGAAAACCGTTACCAATTAGATCCTAATTATAAATTACTTCCTCATCCAAACGAAGCAGAAAGTCTATATAGAAACTAAATACCCTTACATGTAAGCTATAATGGCTTGGTGTAAACATTAGGGCCATATATAATTAAGAACATATAGACTTAGAGTGTATGATTCCGCCTTATTTCATGTTCCTTGTCTGTTGTGGATGTAGGGTAGAGTCACTCAGTCTACTGTCTTCTAGACCTTAATTATATATGATTTGTAGACAACAAGCGATTATAGATGGACGTAGTGGGAATCATAATATGAAGTATCGACACTAGTTATCGAAAAAAAAATCTTATTGCTAGTACTCGCTTACCGCGGTACATCTCGTTTGCAGCAGTAATAACAAGGATAAAACAGAAAGCACTAGAAACGTACACATAGATGCACTATCCTTCTAACAAACACTCCTTCCGAACCAACTTATCACGTGTGCCAATAAGAAGTTTCGACGACGTCATCCGACCTAGATTGGCTTGGTCCTCACCATACCAATCACATGTGTTACCGAAGAGACCCTTCGCCTTAACCGACCGACTAAGGAAACGCTCGTCACTCTTAACGACAAACCCGACACCAAACCTCAGAATCGTCTTTCGTTTCAAACCTCCGAAGTACTCATACGAGGGGTATTATATCCTTCTGTAACATTCGCGAAGTATCCTGAGTAGACTCTTCGGGAATACCACGTGTGCAGCAAGTCAAGTTCAAGCACTGAGACTAGAGATAAATACGGGCAGCCTATCACTGTTAAGTGTATACGCGAGGGTGGTATATAATTAAGACTCTACGGACTTAGGATGTATGTTTCCGCCCTATCTTATGTTCCTTGTCTGGTTGTGGACCTGGGGCAGAGTCGTACATGTGACGGTCCCATCAATCTTAATTATATACGACTTATATACACGAGGCAACGATGGATGAACCAGGTATGAGTCCTACATTGAACTTCAGGAAAAAGGTGGCCCAAGACTACGAGCGTACATTCTACCATTCGGACGAACATAGACAAGTAAGCCAAACCGACACACTCTCCACCGATCAGAACAACAGGTCCAACAGTGAAGATCCGCTGGAACACCAAGCGAGGATCTGAACTCACTGAAGAACGCAAGGATTAAATAGAACCAAAGTACCCACTTCTTTGCCATATCCCTAATTAACCACCCAGAGTTCGAATTTCGGGACAAAATTCCCTCTAACGGGGGGATGATGTGACAACCCGATACTTTCTAGTCAACAAAAGTCAATTCCATTAAATAAAATTTCGATTTTTATTTTTTCCGTTACGTTCGTAAGGGTCAGAAAACTATTTAAATTATATAAATAAAATTTATATAAGTTTCGGAAGCAAAAACACTCGAAAAATCAAAGTTTTTCCCTCGAAAAATCAGCAAACTCGTCCAGCCACACGTTTACGGCCGTAAACCCCTGGGTCGTAAACCCGTTTACAGTCGAGAACCCATTTCCGGCCGTAAACCCAACCGGTATAAAGGTTTTTCCCGGAGTGATTCTTCATTTCTCATCTTTTTCACCCGAAAACTCTCTCAAGTTGCTCCCAAGAACCTCCCAAGAACATTCATATCCTCAAGAACAAACCTTCAAATCTTCATATTTTCACCAAGATCACCAAGAACAACCTTCATATCTTCAAAGGCTGCAAACCCGTTTACAACCGCAAACCAGTTCACGGCCGCAAACCCAGTTCACGGCCTCAAACAGCCTTGAGTCGAGAACCTTAGCTTAAAACCTTCTTTTTTCCGCTGCAAACAAGTCTCGGTAACATTCATAACCCAAAAGCAAGTGTTTTCTAACACCCTAGTTAATTGTGTCGCTAATTTAAATACAATTATGTGTTTAATTATCATTGGAATACCGTTAACTCCGCGTACTCCAACTCGAGGGTCATCTTTCCGGTTTTGCTGTCGAGCACGTGCACATAATCAACTGTGAGTTCATACCCCCATATTTTTCCAAGCTTTTTAATGTTTTTAGGGGGGAATACAAGTAAAACACAAGTAATCTTGTGTTTAAAAATATAATTTGGTTTATTATATTTTCTTATCGTTAACACGCATTTGAACGCAGAACTTACTATACATGACAAACATTATTACTACTAGAATTACGAACAATTTTACAAACACGTTAAGATACAAACTTTACAAGCACATGTTTCTAACATGGAAACAAACTTATGAACTATGGAACAAAGGTACTATTTTTACAAGAATACATGTTATTGCCAAAAAAGGGTTTTCATTGTACTATTCGTGAATTCGTTGAGAGAGCCAAATAGTGAGACACGTCTTCTGGGAAGTCTACTCCTTAGGAACCAGTGTCTCCTAGAGGGAGAGCGTGAGTTTGTGTATAGATCTATACGGGACTGACAACCCCGCACCCTGACTATTAGCTACAGTCGTCCTGGGTGACAAACATCATTAACGTTTACGACGTCCGAAGTACGTCGTAGTGTTTATCGTCCATCAGCATGATTATAAGAACTCACATGGAAATCAACGACTCATTCATGTAATAATATACTTAACAAACGGTTATCAGGGTTAGTACCTATGTTATTACTTAGTATATACATCAGGGTGATATGAAATTAACATCTGACATGCAGTGGGATGTGTGACTTCCGCCTCATTTCCTGTTGCTTGTTTGGTTGTGGGCTTAGGGCAGAATCATCCAATCGACTGTCTGTTTGATCTTGATTTCTATAACTCGTATGTACTAAGTGATGACAGGAGGGTATTAACAACACTTCAAGTATACAGAACAATATGTTTTCGACTAGTTTTATTTTGAGTAATAAAACTACTATACATTACTGGTGGTAGCCAGGGTTTTCATACAGAACAATACTTTAACAACATAAGTATTGAAAATACTTGTACTTTTCAGTTGTGGAACAGTTAAGACAACAACTCACATTTATGGAAAATGTAGGATTTTCCAGGAGAAACATCAGTATTTTACAAAAAATCGGTTTATCATTCAACTAACGAACATTCATTGTTAATTCTATAATTTTGTTAGCTTATGCATCAAGGTTATATATGAAGAATATATGATAGACAGTTGGATGTGTGGTTTCCGCCTCATTTCCTGTTCCTTGTTTGGTTGTGGGCTTAGGGCAGATCCACACAATTAACTGTCCGTTCAACATTGGTTTATATATAGCTAGTATAAATTAAGTGGTTATAGAAGGAACTGGTATTATCATACTCTTATTAAGAAAATATCGGATGTTCTTAAGGAACACTTTCAGCAGATTTCAAAGGACTAATACAGTTAACTCTGTAAGTACCTAGTGAATACGTCAGGGCTATATACATGAGGATCCGTCAACCAGTGGGATGTGTGGCCTCCGCCTCATTTCCTGTTCCTTGTTTGGTTGTGGGCTTGGGGCAGAACCACACAATCGATTGTTTGTTCGATTTGGATTATATATGAGTTGTATACACTAAGTACTCGTAGAAGGAACTGGTACGAATCATGTTACTTAACATTCATTACATCAGAAAATATAGGGTTTTATGGAGAAACACATCGCGCCTTTTTAAAGAACAAAGAACCTGTTTTCTAAACAAAATGCTTATGAACTCACCACCTTAAATGCTGATACTCTTTCAAAACTACTTATATTCTCAATACACTAGTAGACAGGTACACACACCGGTTTCTAGAAGATGGAGCATAGTAGCTTCGAGTCTTTACTTGTTATTTACTTTTGGAGTCAGTTATGTATGATTTGAATGCAATGTAAACATTAGACTATTAATACCATGGTTGTTGTTGCTTTGATTACTATTTTAAAATTTTTGTGATACTGTACATGACGTCCTCCGCCCTCGAACGTTTTCTCCATTCCAGTTTGGAGGTGTGACAGATGTTTTGAGTCGCAAGGCGGCAAGTACTCCGATTAGGGATGTCTGTCTAAGGATGGCAGTGATCTCTCTATTGTTGGATATGATCAAGAAGGCTCAGGTGGAGGGTTTGAAGAAAGAGAACTGGAAGATAGAACAGATTCGGGGTCAGTTTCCCTTGTTTGTTCAGGATAGTCGAGGTCTCTTGATACAGTGTGGTCGGGTGTGGGTACCGGTGACTGGGGGAGTGGGACAAAAGATATTGGAGGAGGCACATAAGTCCAAGTTCTCTATACGTCCGGGAGCTACAAAAATGTATAGAGATATGAGGCTGAGCTATTGGTGGCCCTGCATGAAGCGGAATCGCCTGGTTTGTGCAGCGGTGCTTGACCTGCAGGAAAGTCAAGGCCGAACATCAGTGGCCTCATGGTAAGGTTCAACCACTACCCATTCTTATGTAGAGGTGGGAAGAGATCACCATGGAATTCATCACGAAGTTACCGAGGACGGCGAGGGGCATGGATGCCATATGGGTTATTATGGATAGTTTGACGAAGAGTGCTCACTTTATTCCGATCTTCGAGAGCATCTCCGCTGAGAAATTAGCAGATATTTATGGGCGGGAGGTGGTGGTTAGGCATGGGGTTACAGTGTCGGTGGTCTCTGATCGGGATGTCCGAATCACATCCAGATTCTGGAAAACGTTCCATGAGGAACTGGGCACACAGTTACACTTCAGCACTGCATATCACCCCCAGACAGACGGCCAAAGCGAGCGGACGATCCAGACGCTCGAGGATATGCTTCGGGCATGTGTACTGGACTTCGGAGGGAGTTGGGATACATACCTCCCACTAGCAGAGTTTTCATATAACAACAGTTACCATGCTAGTATCGACCGACTCCCGTTTGAGATGTTGTATGGTTGGAGGTGTAGGACCCCAGTTTGTTGGGGTGAGGTTGGACACCGAGTCATGGGGAGCACCGAGGTGGTGCTCAGGACTACCGAGTTGATTCACCAGGTGCACGACCGGCTGCGAGTCGCACCAAGCCGTCAGAAAAGCTATGCTGACCGGTGGCGATCGGATCTTGGGTTTCAGGTGGGGGGCTTTGTTTCGATGAAAGTGTCGCCATGGAAGGGGGTCATTAGGTTTCAGAAGAGGGGAAAGTTAGGGCCCCGATACATTGGCCCGTTCAGGGTTTCTGCCCGGGTGGGCAAGGTGGCTTACCGTTTGGATCTGTCGGACGAGCTTAGCCAGATTCACAACACCTTCCCATGTGTCTCAGCTTCGGAAGTGTGTCACTGACGAGGCCGCAGTTATTTCGTTGGATGACATTCAGGTTGATGAGAGCCTGAACTACATTGAGAGACCCATTGCGATTTTGGATAGGAAAGACTAAGGTTCTTCGTAACAAGGAGGTGGAGCTGGTGAAGGTGCAATGGCAGCACCGAAAAGGCTCCGAATGGACATGGGAGCCGAAGGATGAGATGTGAGAGCATTACCCTGATCTGTTTGCGTCTGCGAACTTCGAGGACGAAGTCTAGTTCAAGTGGGGGGGAGTTGTAACAGTCCAAATCAGGTATTAACCTTTGAACCTTTGAAATTTTAAGTATTGCATAATGGTCCCTTAAGTACGTTGGGCGTACTTCGGGAGTACGCTTAGTGTACCATGCATGGATGATCGCGGAGGGCCAGAACGTACGCTGGGCATACCAAAGGGTATGCGGGGCGTACATGGCGAACGTTCAAACCCTAATTTCCGGACTTAAGACCTATATAAGCATCCTTATCACATTTGAGCTTCACCCTAACGAGCCTCCTTCACCCTCAAACGTCCCTCAAAACCCTAAAATCATTAGAGTGTGTGTTCTTGAGCTTTGTGAGTGTTTAAACACCATCCTTTTGGTATGTTAGCAACAAGGAAGAGGAGGAATCAAGCTTGAACAAGGAAGAGCTTATGGATCTTACATTTTGAGCAGCTTAGGAAGCTTGAGGGGGTAAAAAGCTTTCACCTTGCTCATCATTTTCATTCCTCCAGCTAGGGTTTTCTTTTTAGTCCTTTTTTGTGTTCTTGAACCACCTCTTGAGAGTTTGAGCAACTCCAGAGCTTAGGGAGGATAGATCTAAAGTCCTTTGGTCCATTCATAGCATAAAATGGAGTCTTGATGGGTGTTTTGACCTCATGCATTGATTAAGACTCTTGGAAAGGTCTTAATGGGTTTTTGGGAGCATATGGAGCATGCATAGGCATAAAATTGCCAACTTTATGCCTTAAGATGTCTTAATGGACTCAGATTTAAATATTGGACGTTGGAACATCAAGTATTAAGCACTTAATGGAAGAAGGTGCTTAATCTGCTTGTACGTTGGGCGTAGTATAGCGTACGCAGCGCGTACAGCTCAGGGACTCCGTATGCTAAGTATACATGAGTGGTACGCAGGGTGTACGCACTCATATGGGCTTGGACTTGTTTTTGGATTTGTAAGCCCTTTGGGACTTAATCAGTCATTGGGCCTGGTCATGTTTTGAGTTAGTGGACCAATTTATCAGTCATGGGCCATGATTGCTATGGTTGGGCTTTATTGGGCCATGAGGCCTATTAATGATTTTTTGACATAGACACTAGGCCCATTAGCAATGGGGGACTTTTGGGCCATTATGAAAGGACTTGGGGCTTAGGTTCTTTAATTGGACTATATTCAAACCTAACCTTGGGTTAACGGTATTATTTGTTCAGCACAGGTGGTTACAGACTGTTAGGAGAGCAGCTATTGGATTCAGCAAACAGAGGTGAGTCTCATCACCATACCAATCGGTCAAAGGCACCAAGGCCGACCCATTTAGTTATATGTAGTTTTTATTGTGGATTCACTACTGATATGTCTGGTATGCATGTATATGAGAATGTTCTAGTACTTATTGACTGGATATGTGAAGACCATGGCAGTTAGATATAAGACCATGTGGGGAAGCCCATGACATTCCTAGGTAAAGACCATGTGGGGGAGCTCATGGCAAGTAGTTAAGACCACGTGGGGGATCCAATGGCACATAGGAGTAAGACCCTGGAGGGAGTCTACGACATCCTTATATGTTTATGTATGATTTATGTAGTATGATAGATATTTCTGTGATATATGATATGCTAGCTGTTTATGTATGACTATTATGTTATTTGCATGGAAGAACCCGGGGGGAGTCCGTGGCTGTTGGATATAAGACCATGTGGGGGAGCCCATGGCATTCCTAAGTAAAGACCATGTGGGGGGTACCCATGGCAAGTAGGTATAAGACCCTAGGATGAGCCCACGACATCTTTATATGTTTGTGTAACATCCATAAAATCCGAGACAATTTAAATCTTTTTAAATCATATAAAACCATTCAGTTATTACAATCTGTTTTCAAAATATTTTAAACATCAGAGTTCCCAGTAATCATAATCATCAATCGAGAAACTGTACGGTCATGCCTTCGCCTTCCCGCGGTCATCCGCTGATCCTGAAACAATAAACTGAAAATGTAAGCTCGAAGGCTTAGTGAGTTACCCCCAAAATACCAACCTCATATAACCATAATCATATCATATCAACAAATACAGAACAACCATGCATCTCGAGTCTACAGTGTGACTAGTCCGCCCGCACCGGACCTTTAGTCCACCCGGTCCACTCTCTGAGTCTATAGTCTGACTGGACCGCCCGCGTCGGGCCTTTAGTCTATCTGGCCCACTCTCCGAGCCTCGGCACGTCTAGACCGCCCTCTCGGGGCCTTCAGCCTATCCGGACCGCTCGTCGGGCCTTCGGACTGGCTATGTGCCCTCCCGGGTCTGCAGCCTATCCGGTCCACCCTAGGTATGTTGGCCTACAGCACAAAGCAGGACCCGCCTCAACCCATCCCCAATCAATCAACCATGTGCACATATAACAGATAATCACATAATGGTCTATAGACAAACAAACCAATCTAACAGATCATATAGTATAGCAACATCCTACAACCAGGATACCGACCTAACTGGTCACTAACATAGCATCATCCTGTATACCAGGATACCGACCTAAACCAGGTCACTAAACATAATACCGTCCTAATTACCAGGACGCCGATCTAACAGATCAATAAACATATCCAACAAACCAGTATACAATCCGAGAAACTTAGACCCTGTTGATATAGTGAGGATAACTCACCTCGCAAAGCCGATCTGAAATGAAGAATCAAACTCCCGAATCACCAACTCGCTAAAAATCCCGAACTATCCAAAATAGCGAGCAATAAGTCAAAAATAGGAATATTAATCTTGACCAAGAATCCCACAAATAATATTAGTCTAATTTGCCTTTTCTCTCATTTGGGCCAAGGCCCAATACCAATCCATGATCTACAAGTCCATATGTGTAAGGCCTAATATTGGCCCAGTTTACCAAATTGGGCCCAACTTCCTAAATGGGCCCAACTCCAAGATCCACTATCAAGACTTGGCCCAAATTACCATATCCATAAAGTCCAGCAAAGGCCCAAGCCCAACTAGTCCATAAACAGCCCAACACCCGAAGCCCAAATCACCAAAAGCCCACAGAAGGCGTACGCTGGGCGTACCCCAAGGCTACACGGGGCGTACATGAGTCTCGCGTTGACTGGAAAACGGGGTTATTGACCCAGTACGCTGGGCGTACAGAACCTTACGCGGGGCGTACGTGAGTTTTGCCAAAACTCTAATAAGTGCTTAATGGATTAAGCACTTAAGCCCATACCTCAATGTGCCTAGGACTCATAAAGTCTTGAACTTTAACACTTTGGACGTCCAAAAAGCTCTTAATCTAAGGTCTTAATCCATTAAGACCTTCCTACTACATGCATGGGACATCTTAAGCCATTAGGACCTCATTTTTAACACTCAAAACCCCTTCAAGAGTCTGAAAGGACAACTCATCTCGTCCAAATCATCACATGCACCATTTTGGAACTTTTGGGAAAAGAATTCTTTCATAAAGCTAAAAGGACTAGATCTACCTCACACAAGTGTAAAGTTCCAAGCTTTTTACCTTCTGGAGCTTCTAGGGTACAAACCAACTTCAGATCTACAAGCTTGATCTTCTTCTCCAACTCCTTGATGCAATGTCTTCACCTTCAAGATCTCAAAATGCACACCAACTCACACTCAATAAGCTCAAACTCATAAGGAAAGGCTAGGGTTCTCTCAAGACGGCTAAGGGAGGTGTGGAGGCTGAATGAGATGAGAGGGAATGGTCCATAAAGTGTTTAAATACTCCACAAACCCTAAAAGTTAGGGTTCCATCCTGGAACACGTACGCCCAGCGTACACATGTGTACGCCCAGCATACTAGGGCGCGCCCTAGTACGCTTAGTGTACCATATGTACGCCCGGCGTACTACTTCACTCCCAAAACTATTGTTTTGCCACTAGGGCCTCCTTTTGCCACTTCCTTCCAAAATAAGGGCCAAAAGTGACATAATCAAAACCCAGGGGATTAATTTTGAAACTTCTTGAAAAATGGGATGTTACAACTCTCCCCCACTTAAATTCGATTTCGTCGTCGAAATCATTCCTTACCATCCCCGAAAACCCGACATCTTGAGGGGGCCTGCACTACTCGAACTCACAACGACTTCCCAAGACGAGCAACCCAGTATAAATCTCTAGCTTGAAGACACTCAATTCATAATTTCACGTAACAACCAAAGCCACCTTACCGGAACCCTGAAATATGGAATCCCGAAATCGGGCTGACTTCCTGACAGACCTCATCTACTGAACCGTTGTCACTTCCATACCACTTACACCAAATTCTGGTAATTCGAGGTTCACACCAAAATCGAACCACATATTACCTGCTGTTGTGGCAATTCAATGCCTCCATAGATTACAAACTAACGTACACCGAGCCTTCGGCATGACTGGACCGCCCTTCAGGGCCTACAGCCTCCCCGGTCCGCTCGTCGGGCGTTTGTTCTGAGTGGGCCGCCTTACTAGGCCTTCAGTATTTCCGAACCGTCCTGGTCCGCTAACCTCTTGCCCCAAATCCTGCTTTTCTACTGAACCCTTATGCCTACGACTTACCGCCGGCCTACACCGGGTATCTTGGCCTACTGCCTCAATCCTACCGCTCTCCCTGGAACTTATTTGCCTACGAATCACTGTCGGTCCGCACCGGGTATCTTAGCCTACTGCATAGCGCATGACCGCCTCAACCCTACCCACATATATTGTGGCCATAGACAATCAGGATAAAAAATCTAATCCGGTTCACTGAACCTGAAAGGCAGGACATTCTAATCCCAAGCCTGACGAATACCCATTCGGATCTACTCCCAATCCCCAACAGGAGTATTACCCGATCCAAGCAGATTAATCCTTTGACACACTCCGAATTGATGAGATCACCAAGATCCTCTGCACTCCATCCGATCTCTAATAAAAACTTCTGATCAAACCAAAATTACACTGGAGTCTTCATCCTACTCCAACAGCATGGTCAATAGTTGGGGACAGACCTACTGAATTCTATAGCATAGCAGCATACTCAATACCCGCACATAGATCTACAAACACATACAGTCTTCAGCATGACTGGACTGCCTCACCAGGCCTTTAGCCTATCTGGACCACTCTCAGAACCTTCAGCATGTCTGGACCGCCTCTCTGGGCCTTCAGCCTGTCTGGACCATTCTCCGAGCCTTCGGCCTGACTTGTACGCCCCACCGGCCTTCAGTCTATCCGGACCGCTCTAAACTATTGAACATCTCCCTGGACCACCTCTCCTGGTGATCTCTCCCCTGCAGACTGTTGTCACCCGCTTGGGGTTCCGAACTCCTGATCCATTCCGTGGACTCTAAACCCCGGCCTAACCCTAGGCCTCATGTCGATCGTCCACCTTCTCGGAATTTCGTGGTCTGTTCCTTGACCCGCGTATCTACTACATATGCTAAATAACCCGCACACCCGTGCTGAAAGTGCTGACGAGCCCTGGTAGCTAACACAACCTTCAATCTATCAATCCAAAAACCCTCAGAGTCGAGCACACCCTCGACCGAATACTCGAACTGAACTCAAATCATGACAAAAACTCCAACCTGATTTCCCCAAATTTATTTATCAACCATCGAGAATATGTGATACACAGGCTGTGGAGTTTTACCAAACTCCCAACTCACACAATCCTCCAACCAAACAGCCACTTGGGTTGTCTTCCTTCCTGCCAACTATGCGAGACTTATCCCATTTTCAACACCGCTCCTGCTTCTATATCCCGGGACGATTCTCCCCCACCTAGATTCGACTAAGTCTTCACAATACATGGACATTAGAGAGTTCCCAACCCTTTTCACTTTCCCACGATCGATCCGATGACAACCAACTCTTTCCCAATTGATCACACACTTCTAATAACATATTGAACACTTTCTGAATCCCAGTGAAACCGACAGTCACTAATGCTTGAATGCAGTGGCAGACCTTAGTGGGGCATTTGGGGTCCCGGGCCACTGCTCAATTTCCGCCACGCAGTGTAAAATTTTTTTTTGGTTTTTTCTATTAGGTGCACCCGCTTGAAGTACGAGGGACACCCCTATTAAAACAGTATGTGTCCGCCACTGCTTGAATGACCCCATACTCATGTCCTGAAGATCAAAAGATAAATGCTCTAATAAATGCTCTGATCCAGTGACCAAATGTGCCTAGGACTCATAAAGTCTCGAACTTTAACACTTTGGACGTCTAGAAAGCTCTTAATCTAAGGTCTTAATCCATTAAGACCTTCCTACTACATGCATGGGACATCTTAAGCCATTAGGACCTCATTTTTAACACTCAGAACCCCTTCAAGAGTCTGAAAGGACAACTCATCTTGTCTAAATCATCACATGCACCATTTTGGAACTTTTGGGACAAGAATTCTTTCATAAAGCTAAAATGACTAGATCTACTTCATACAAGTGTAAAGTTCCAAGCTTTTTACCTTCTGGAGCTTCTAGGGCACAAACCAACTTCAGATCTACAAGCTTGATCTTCTTCTCCAACTCCTTGATGTAATGTCTTCACCTTCAAGAGCTCAAAATGCACACCAACTCACACTCAATAAGCTCAAACTCACAAGGAAAGGCTAGGGTTCTCTCAAGACGGCTAATGGAGTTGTGGAGGCTGAATGAGATGAGAGGGAATGGTCCATAAAGTGTTTAAATACTCCACAAACCCCAAAAGTTAGGGTTCCTTCCTGGAACACGTACGCCCAGCGTACACATGTGTACGCCCAGCGTACTAGGGCGCGCCCTAGTACGCTTAGCGTACCATATGTACACCTCGGCGTACTACTTCACTCCCAAAACTACTGTTTTGCTACTAGGGCCTCCTTTTGCCACTTCCTTCCAAACTAAGGGCCAAAAGTGACATAATCAAAACCCAGGGGATGAATTTTGAAACTTCTTGAAAAATGGGATGTTACAGTTTGTATGCAAGGCTTACGTGGTTTTTGTAGCTTATATAGCTAATATGGATTATGTGATTATGTGGATTGTGTGGGGGTATGTTCTGGGGAACTCACTAAGCACTAGCTTATAGTTTGTTGATTTGTTTCAGGTACTTCAGAGCCTAAGGGCAAGGGCAAGGTTTGATGGCGCGACATGCACTCTCTGACATTTCACTTGGGGACACCCTGATATTTGAAATAAAAATAAAAATAATAATAAATTACTAGTTTTTTATTTTGTGGATAATAAATTTATTTATTGGTAAAATCGAAAATTACCCTAATCAAATTATATGTCCATAATTCCTCATGCATCACAAAATATATAAAATTTGTACATGAATCTAACTCTCTCTCTCGCTCTCTCTCTCTCCCTTTATCTTTCTCTATCTCTCTTTCTCTTTATCTTTCTCTCTCTCTCTCTCTCTCTCTCTCTCTCTCTCTATATATATATATATATATATATATATATATATATATATATATATATATATATATATATATATATATATATATATATATATATATAGAGAGAGAGAGAGAGAGATAGAGAGAGAGAGAGAGAAAGAGACATAAGATCATATAAAACCAACAAATAGTGTGCAAGTAAGGACCAATAAGAGTTCAAGAAAAATTAAATCATTAACTAAATAAATGAGGGTAGTTTGGTAATTTCATTTAAAGATAATATAACTTCCATAGTTATTTCCTATAATTATTCCTTGATTACATACGCCATTGTTTCTTCTATGTTTGTGTGTATGTATGTGTTTTGACTGAGAGCTAAGGAATCAAACCCTTCTTTTCTTTCTCTTTCTCTCTCTCTATCTCTCTCTCTCTCTCTCTCTCTCTCTCTCTTTCGAATGAAAGTGCAGAAAAGAAATAAGTATATATTTCTTTTCTTTAATTGATTAAATATTTTCTAGTACTAACCCTATAAGAAAGAAGGAGACCTAAATCGAAATCACTCTTCACCGGTTCACCCTCAAGCACTATGGTTTTCGACTACTGATGGTAAGTCATTGACAAAACACAAAGTCATGAATGAACCCTGAATGATTGAACTGACGAACGCCAGAACTCACTCGGGCACACAATTCCTTCTTTAGTGATTCACTATTGCTACTTTACGTGTTCACCTCGAACCCACCAAGTTACAAACCAAAATCACTCAGACAGTTATGAAGTTAGGTCGAAGAACCCGATGAGGTAATGCTTCTATTAGTCTCTATTTTCTATTTCTTCATTTATAAGATATGTCATTACAATTCCATTCTTTATAGATGGAAGAAAATCAAGTACTAGTTGTGTATGTTTGGTGTCACTTCTAGTTAACCGTTAGTATACTTTAATTCATTTTAGATAGATGCAACTCCTTTTCAATTTTCACGTTTATGTATTTGTGGTGTGCTACTAGTCTTGGTAAAAAATTCCAAACTCTTGAGAAAACTCCACTAATTAACAGAATATGTGTAAATCAAATGTTGATTTCCAATGATGAGTTGGTCCCAACTCTTTAGAAACATTCACTAATAATAGTAGAACAATTTTTTAAATTTCACACGGAATGCTTTGAGACAATGTACATTGTTTTGAGAAGAAATTCTAGTAGTTATACATTATCTTTCTGTCTAATAGTATGATGTTTCTCTGATTAGCATCAATAAGAGTGTATCTTAAGTTTGGTGTCATTACTCCTAGTAAATTTTGAAGTTTGTGTCTATTTGAATGTAGTATTCAAAAAAGACCTACAAGTTTAGATCCAAAAAAGATTGGTAATTGATTTGGTCCAAAGACTGGTAATACGTTTCTTATTTCAAGCAATTTATCTTTGGAATTTGATGATATTTTGATTCCCAAACTTCCATTCTGTCAGTTCGTTCACAAACTCTTGTTATTAATATTTTGAGATGTTTGGTACACTCACCCCTTATGCGGCGATGGTGATTGAGAGAAGAATGAACAAGTCTATTACATAGGAGACAACACACGTATGAAAAACATCTTTGATGTACCAGATTATACATGGATCATTGATATCGATATCATCAATTATACATGTGAGAAATGACGAAGTTGTAATATACCTTGTGGGCACATGATAGCGGTATTTTTTTGGTTAAACATGTTTCCCGATTGTCAAATTTTGTTCATAATTACAAAACTTCTGCAATTTATATAGTTGCATAACAAACAAAATCTCTATCGCGCCCACCTCCATCTCAATGAGAAATACCAAAATTTGACCAATTGACTGTTGGCTATTGACTTTTTGACAAGTGTTACTTTTGGTTTAACTTTGATGTTTTTGAGATATGGATTGAGGTTGGACCTTTGTAGATTTATAGGTGATTCGTGCCAGATTATAATTGCTCAAAGATTTGTGAGACTGCACTTGCTTGCATTGTTGGAAATAGTGTCCAAGTTCATAACTATTGGTAATATTTTTAATAATACCGGGGACCTTTTGGGTTACCCTTAAGACCCAATTGAGCAATTAAAAGATAAAAATAATTTAGGAGAATTAGTTTATTAACTTTTCATGTTTTGATAAATTTATTAGAAGCTAATATCTAATTAATTAGAATTTGATGAATAAAGGGATTGGATGTTAATTAATTAAAAGTTTAATTAATAGAAATAGTCCCTGGGTCGAATTCAAGAAAAGGATGTTACTTTGGCAATACGCAAATGAATGCCTTTAAATAGGGAGTTAGGGATTAAACCTTAATTTCTCATTCACTTGCTAGAAATTATGTTCTCCCTTGCATTTCCTTAAGGTGGACAAAAACCTAACCCTTATATGGTTTGTGGTTTTGCGTTTTTTCTCCCCTCTCCTAGGGTTTGTTTTATTGTTCAAGTGATGTTTGTATGTGTGATTCCATTATAGGGATTCTCCTTTGGATTCATGGAATCCAAGCAAAGGTGGCAAGAACAAGATCTCAAGCTAGAAGATCATTAGCTAACAAAGAGGTATGTTTTTCTTATTCATTTTTTAGTTTGAATAATATTATGAACATAAGACCCTATAGGGTTAGTTGAACATTTGATTAGAAAATTGTTATATGCTTCCGCTAATATATGTTCTTGGATAGTATGTTCAAAACCTTTCAGTGGTATCAAAGCCTTAGTTCATAATTATTTGGGCTGTTAGATACAATTTGATTTGTATAAAATCTTGTTTGCATGTTATGGTTTTTGAAAATTAGGGCTTAGAAGGTGCAAAATTATTGCTTTCGTTTTTTATGGTTATTTTGATTACTCGTGCCATAAGCTAGGGTTTAATGGTCATAACCTTAAACCTAAAATTGAAATCTAGGGTTTACTAAGAAAAATGTGGCACCCTAATGCAACGTTTTTAAGAAAAATGTTGCACCCTAATGCAACGTTTTTTGAAAAAAGGTTGCATCAGCAGACCCTAATGCAATATTTTTTGAAAAAAAAAGGTTGCATTACCGGACCCTAATACAACATTTTCTGGAAAAATGTTGCATCAAATTCTGATTAGGAAACACTTTTGCAACCCTAACTTGTTTGGAAAGTTTCCTAACTTGTTTTGCAAGAAATACAAATAGGAGGATTTTTCAAATACTGGATATACCTCTTTTATGTAAATATTGTTTATAATTATGATTATAATTGTGAATATTAATTTATTAAGATTGCGTCATCGCATGTTTAATTGGAATTAAAAAATTAAAAAATTAAATGTTTTAAAATTTTCCTATATATGTTGAAGTAGTATATATATATATATATATATATATATATATATATATATGTATAACATTGCGTCCTTACATGTTTAAAATACAGTATCAGTCTTACCGCGACTAGGCTCACCCTCATTGCCTTTTTACGTTTTGAGTGAATTTACCAAAAGGGTTTGATAGGATAATGTTTCAAGTTAAAAGTATTAACTTATAATATTAAAACAAAATCTAGTTTTAAATATAAGTAAAAACAAGAATCATATGCTACCCATGAAAAACACACATTTTCTTTACAACATGTTGATGGAGCGTGTGCGGTTTGCCGGCATGTCAATTCAAGGGTATAATAGAAAGTGATATGGTACTCATGAAACTTAAGCGTAACTTAAGTTGGGGATTACGTGTTTTTGCATGGTTGGTCAACCATCTAATCCATGATCCACATCATCCTTGGCAAGGACTAAGATAAGCATAAATGAGATTAAGATGCCATTAACCATAGTCAATGAACCTCAAAGATCTAGAAAATATCATTGTGATTGAAATTGGAGAGTACTGTTGCTACCTAAATAGCTTCATGGCGTGATTACAACATCCCTCTTCACATCATGGAGTGAAATATGGATCATAGGATTATTTAAATAAAGATGTTGAATTGGGTAAAAGAATTAATAAAACAAACTAGAATGAAACTTAATATCGAATGATATCTATAAATTTATCAACTAAAATTTACTGCTATAAAACCTCTAAAAAGATAAGCTGATAGGACTGATCAGTCCTGTCTAAATTTGTAGTTTGAGAATAGTTTTAATGAACAAAAAGAAAGATAATGCCTTAGATAAATGACTTTAGGAGGTTCCTCCAGCCACTGCATTTTAAACTGTAGAAAGAAATTGTAGGATCCCATGGAAATGACAATTGCGGAATTAAGAACATACATAATCGAAAAGACATGAATTAATGTTTAAGCACAAATTGTATAGATAATGGAGTAGTAAAAAGTTTGTATAAGGACACGCATGCATGTATACAATATATATATATATATATATATATATATATATATATATATATATATATATATATATATATCACTGTAACCAAACTACTAATCTATACATAATGGGAGCTCTCTCTCAACCTACAAAGAATACTAAACTAATAGCCTTCTACATGAGAAACCTTCTTCATCGAATAAGGAAAAGCCTTCTAAGTCAACATCCCATGGAGAGTTTTGCACCCCAACATTCTCCCCCTCAAAGCTTGGAATGGTTGACCCGACTTCTAGTTCCAAAAGAGCAACTTCACGAACTAAGACCTCAATCGTGATAAGAATGTAGAAGGGATCATCAAATCTTCAATAGTCTTCTAATCCGGGTTCTAGAATGTGAGACATTACAATCCAAAGCTACAAGAGGAAATTTAACTCCTTGAGCATCCAAAAATCTAAGGAAAATTACCCATGATTGAGTATAATGCACATCCAAAGAATATTCATTAAGTCCAAACTTTTCATAAAAACCCACTTCGGAAAATCAAATATGAATGACTTAAGTGCAAACCCTTCATAAAAACCCACTTCAGAAAATCAAATCTGAATGACTTCATAATCAATAACAACTCCCTCTCAAATTCACATCAGTCTTCAATTATAAAAGTTCATTCGCTAAGAAAATGAATATCCAAAAACTTCGAATACCCATATCGAAATCTATCCCCCTTTTTATAATCAAAATATAATTATAAAACCTTAAAATGGGAATGAGAAAGCGCTCAAAGTGGATTTGTCAATGGAATACTCCCCCTTGATATATGAAAAAAAATGTGAAGCTTCAAAAATAACAATCTTTGAAATCCCAAGAAAAAATCTTCAAAAGTTGCAAAGATTTTAGTTTTTGGGTAAAATTGTCATTTTGCTAAACGTTTGAGGACTAAATGTGTAAAATTGTGTTTGCCTCTTCCCCAAATCTGTTCAGTTGCAAAAGGAACACAACATCAGTCAATGATAGTGAAGCACCCTTCAACCATTCGCTATCCAAAATCGATACCCTTCGACGTCCAAAATCGATACCCTTCGACATCCAAAATCGATATCCAACAATTCGTTATCAACCATTTGTAATTCAAGTCATCGATATCAAAGCCTTCGCTATCAACTTCTCATTTTGATACTCAATTTTTGAAGCGATCGTATCGATTGTGAGTCAAACATACAAAATGAGAGATTGTCAATTTCATTTACATGACCTAAAATTGAGTTTTGATCACAAATCATTGGTTCCAACTTTATTCCAACTGCGAGACATTCGTTCCAATGATACCTTCACAACTTCACGTCAACAGCCGTCACAATATCCATTAGTTCTGATTTGACATTTTCTTTGACCAACAATTGCGAACGGATATACACTCATACTACTTGCGAGATCATCTACACCTACTATTTAAAATCATAAATGAATGTAAAACAAAACTATTCAAACATAAAAAAATCTTGTTAAACACAATCATATATGAATAGAAAATATTTATAAACTAGTTACCTCCATCTTTATTTTTATTTGGATCCTCTTCTACCCCTTTTGCCAAATCAGTGCCAACTTCACCACCTTCACTTTCTACCACACCTTGTCCATCCTTCTTTGCTTTAGCATTTTCAACTTCACCTTCAGCACAACCTTTAAACAAACTTGCAACAATTAATTCATCTTCTTTATTTTTTATGTCCAATAACTTTATCAACAATATCATCTGAAATTCCTTCTTTGATTTTATCATCCTCACCCAAATTTACAGTCCCTAAATTATTAAAATCGAAAGTGAATAATCTATGTAACATATTCATATATATTTTATGTACAAACAATACATACACAAATAATTACCTTCATCAAATTCATTGTTCTTAAAACCAGTCAAAACGTCATTAATATCATCTTCAACTGCTTTCTCATTTATACCACCCTCAACCAAGTGCTCAGTACATATAATATTCAAAAATACAAAATTAAAGTCATATATGATTAAACTATATAACAAAAACACATTAGCTCGATTCAAATCAATAAGAAAATTTTCAACAATTTGGTCACACGTGAATTGACTAAAAGTTACACCTTCCTGGCTATCAACTAGACCAACACTCTTAGAAACATTTTCGACAACTGAATTCAAATTCGAGACCTCTTCTTTATTGAATTCACTTCGATTTCCTTGTTCTTCATCTTCATTACCAAAATTTCCCATCGCAAAATCATCATTTTTATCATCATCTTTCTCATTCAAAACATCATTATTTTTAACAATCTGGTCCTTATGTGCATGATCATCAACATCACCTTCAACACCATCAACTTTACCATGATCATAATTTTTATCAAGATGGTCCTCGAATGCATTATCATTGACATCCCCTTCAGCACCACCACCTTTGCCTTGATCATCAACTTCATCATCATTTAGAAAATCATTTCCATAATCTTCGCCATCATTTTCATAATCATTTAATTATGTGCCTTCATCTTCATTATTATATTGACCAAAGGCAGGTGTCAGCATTGGTTGTTTAGAATCTCATGAATCATAACCAAAACTGAAATTTTCTACACTTAATCTTCAGCTGACAACAATAATTTCCAATGTTTCAAAATTTGACTTTCAGGAAAATTTAACACTCCGTCATCTATTTTTAAAACAAGCTCCTTTCTCAAATTTTCAAATTTCTGATACATATCCGAAATTTTAGTTTAATATTCTCGAATAAGAAAAAAATACTTTAAAATGAGTACCTAATCATAAAAATCATATCTGAATACACTAATGAAATCATAAATGAATACACTAGAAAATTACCTCCATAGAACTAACTTTATAAACATCAAATTCTTCTTCATCCTCATCAAATAATTCCTCACCGCCATCAGATTCCTCCTCATAGCCATCAGATTCCTCCTCATCATACTCAGATTCTTGACATTCTTCTTCTACATATAGTTCATTAATCTCTCCACAACCAAATCCTCCATCCTCTTTTAAAATATCCTCAAGAAACCTAATATTTTCTGACGTCCAATAAAAAATTATCGGACGTTTACGTAAGGCTTGCAAATGATCAAACTTGAAACTATCGACATACAACTACAATATATATATATATATATATATATATATATATATATATATATATATATATATATATATATATATATATATATATATATATATATCATATAAGTTAACTTTTTGAAAAGATATAGCATTAATAATAAATAGATGTATAATCATATATGATTAATTATATATTACACTATATAATCATATATGATTATTCATATGTACTCATACAATGTAATATACCATTAATCATATATTAGACTATATAATCATATATGATTATTCATATATACTTATACAATGTAATGTATCATTAATCATATCTTAGACTGTATAATCATATATGATTATAAACTTTAATATATGATTAAAAATAAAAAAACATATATATTACAAATGAAAAAAATATTTAATATTAAAAACTAGTTCACATACCATAATATATGTTTTTGGTCCATAAAAGAAAGATGATTCTTTCTTTGGGTTGTAAAACTTCTTGGTCCTTATCAAACAAATCGACAATAAAATTGCACCAGTCAATCAAACTTAAATCAGTACCTCTACTGATTACATTCAATGAATTCAGATGACATGTTCCCATGCTTGTAGACTCACACAATGTATTGATAAATAGAACCAAAAGTTTGATTCTAAAGTTATAATCTGCTGCACTATTCCGAACAAATTCATTCTTTAGATGCTCCAGTCTCAATTTATCAATATTTTCATATTGTTTCTTCCACTCAAACATACAACTCTCTTCATCGTGTTCTGAAATGTAATCCACGCTTGAAAGTAATGTAACACCAAATGGTAATCCTAACATCTCATGAACAACTTGTTATTAACATCACTTGACAATTCTCAAACTCCACCTTCAAACTTTCAAAATTAAAATGATCAAGAACATAATAAACAATCTTCAACGGTACATCAATCATCTTAATTCCATAGCAAACTCCCAAATCCCATAGCCCTAACACAATCCTTTTGTTCTCTACTTGAACCCTAAATAATAACAAACAATGACCAGGGTGAGCATCTGTTTTTCATTGAAGGAAATCCTTTTATCATAGCAACTTTTTTCTCTTTCTTCACCACTTTAGGTTCTCTCTATGGTTTCTTTGAACATCCAGGAAAGCTCTTAAAATCATAATCATCTTCATAGATAGTGTTTCTTACTTCTGGTTTTGACATTCTCTAAAATTAATTTCTTTCCCTTAACTATCACTTTCTCTTTTGGTTGTTCAATATTTTTTTATTAAATTTCTTTGATTGGGTTTCAACTGCTTCCTTAGCCTTTTTTTTTACGATGATATTATCTGCATTATGCTTTCTAGTGATACTTTCTTTGTAATATTATCTTTTTAAACTACAAATATTTTTACCCACATAGCCAGTTACAAATGAAGAAACATAATCACTTATGATTAAAAAAACATATGCTTATCATTTTTAATCTTGGACTTTTTTCACTAAAACTTATGGACCTTCCTTTTCATAAACAAAAGGATTTACTAGAAACAAAAATAAATATAATTAATTATTTCTACAGAATCACTAATTATTAAAACTATATATATATATATATATATATATATATATATATATATATATATATATATATATATATATATATATATATATATATATATAATAAAGTATGATTTTAACTCAAACAATCACTAATGATTATAAAACATACATTTATCATTCGTCTTCTTTGACCTTTTCTCTTTAGATTGCGGAGAATCATATTGAAATTCAGATTGATTACCTAGATATATATATATATATATATATATATATATATATATATATATATATATCACTAATGATTATAAACTATAACTTTATCATTTTTTTCTTTGACTTTTCTCTTTACCTTCTGGAGAAACATCTTCATATTCACGTTGGTTACATAGAAATACAAAATTACCAAAAACAATTTCGTTATAAATAAAAACATCATCAGTTATGAATAAAAAAAGAATAGAAGAATATGAACAAAAAAACATAACATAAACCTCTTTGAAAATCAATTTTTTCAACTGTATCTTTCCCTACAGCCCCACATCTGCCGCCTTTGAGATTTTTTTGTTTTTTGAACTTTTTCCGAACATATTTTGTTTCGAAATCCCTATCTGTGAACAAAAAAATACTTATAAAAAATCACCACAAACATAAATACTACAAAACAAATGAACTGTAAAACGAAAGTAAAAATGATGAAAAAACTACTAAATCAAAACAAAAATCATCGTTACAAAAAAAAAACGACAGTTAACTAGGTAAAACAAACATGCATTATGAATAAAATGAGAAAATAATCACATTCTAACATTTCATTTTGATTAACGAAGATGCGATTTCCTTTAGGTGTTCTTCTAAAGACATTACTGATATTTCGACTTAATTTGAACAAATAACAACCGATATCCAGGGCTTAATGCGATAAACAAAGAAAAGAGGGCTTTCGAAAGGGTTTTCGTGTGAATTTTTTTATAGGAAAGGATGTAGGCAATTTTAGAATATGATCATAGCCTTCAATATAATCCATGTGCAGACGATTTGATGTGTGTAAAATGACGAAAATAACCCTAACACTGACTGTAACCCCGTTAAAGTTATGAATAATATAATATTATAATTATATCATCACATACATTTGTTCATTTAAGATCGGATAATCAAATGCCCATGTGACAATCACATAATCTCTATTTTTTTTAATCTCAAGGGAACCAACACACACACACACACACACACACACACACACACACACACACATATATATATATATATATATATATATATATATATATATATATATATATATATATATATATATATATCAAGGTTGTAAAAATGGCTCGACGGTAGCTCGACGTCGACTGGTGTTAAGGGATTAATCGGTCTTGGCGGAGATTAATCGGGGACCGTAGATTATTAATAAAATATTAAAATTAATAAAATATTAATATATCTTAAGAAAAACAAGTACTTCAAAATTAGAAAATAAGAAAATTTGTAATTTGAAAATTTGAAAATATGAACAATTTGGTATAATATCTGAAATTTTGACAATTTAAAAATTTTGGAGTAAAAAAAAGTTGGTTTTTTAATTTTTTTTTTTACCTTTTTTGACTTTTTTTTTGTTTTTTACTTTTTTCGATTGTTTTGACTTTTGTTGACCGACTAATCCCGCCAAGACCGATTAATACCGCCAAACCCGATTAATCCTAAATTTCCGATTAATACCCTAATCCTCGATGGTTGGAGAACGTCAAACGATTAATCCACGATTAATCCCGATTTCTACAACCATGATGTGTGTGTGTGTGTGTGTATATATATATATATATATATATATATATATATATATATATATATATATATATATATATATATATATATATATATATATATATATATATACAGAGAGAGAGAGAGAGATAGGAAGGATTATTTGAGAACCTATAGTTTCCCGAGAACTCGAGAACTAAACAATGACCGTTAGATCCAAATAATAGAAGGCTAAGATGCATTGTGGCAGTTTTGTAAATAATTAAAAGAATAAGACACGGGGGTATCTGATTCAAATAAACCAAAGGGTATTTTAGGGAAAACAAAATTTGCATCCCTTAATGACATTGAATCGTCCATCTCTCTCTCTCTCTCTCTCTCTCTCTCTCTCAAACCCACCATCTGCCCCCTCCCCCAACAAATTTCTTCTCCGACGCTTCTCAAATCAACATTCTTCTCCGGTGCTGATGTCGATGATTCTTTCGTTGTAACTGCCGGTTTCCCCCAAAATCAACTCCACGGTCGATTTCATCTCGTTACCGCCTACAAATCTGGATCCCAATCAATCAGATCTAAGGTAATTATCACGCACCCTCGAAACCTAGGTTTATTTGTTTGTTTTCAGTGCACGGAATCAAATGAAGCTGATTAAATGGTTTGATGTTTGTGCGATTGATTGATTAACAAAGCGTAGCGAAGATGTTGATGAAGTTTGAATCCAAAAGAAATACAGTGAAAGGGCTGAGTTTCCACAGCAAGAGACCATGGATTTTGGCTAGTCTTCACTGCATTATGAGATCAAATGAAGTTATTGGCATGTATCAACATGTTTACATAACGCATGCCATATCACCAATGGCTCTAAGCTTAAACCATGTGTCTGTTTACACTTTCTTCAAAATTACCGGTTCACCTTTACCCCAATGTTAACGAAACCATCTATAAAAGTTGGCTATATTAGTATATTGCACTTTACACATCTATGGTGTACCTTACATCAGTTTGAATAGACCCACAAAAAACCTGCTCCTTGTATAACAACTATCGAATATAATAGCATCCAACTATGGAAAAATGGTAAAGTTACAACCATTATTATGTTTGGGATGTCTTTCTTTTATAAATACACTGAATTTCTATTCTTTTTGTTTGTTATCTTTTAAATAATGAGCAGGGGGCTTTGTTAGTGGTGAGGTTCTGGCCTCAACCCTTGAGAAAGAATGGTTGAGTCTTCATGTTCAGGTACTTGAGAAAGTATATTATTTTCTTTTGTAATTTCTTGCTTCATTAGGGTTGTTTTCTTGCTTTAAGTTGTATTTTAATTTGTAAAAAAAAAGTATAAATTGTAAATTTGTAATTACATTTTCTTCTACAGGAAACAACTGCCACTTTTTATCTGCAACACTTGTCTCCAAACAATCTGAACAAATTCCCTCTATAATTCATCCTTCTACATCATGTGAAACTGGAAGTTCTTCAACATTATCAGTTAATACAAATGACAATGCTTCAGTGGATAAAAAAGATGTAGATCATGGCAAAAAATCTGATAACTCTGCACCTGAGGTAACTAACTAGGTTGTTATATGAAAAAGAAACAACAACTAAATATTATCATATCACTTACTGGTGTTTTGGTTTATTTATAAAACAAAAGAAATTAAAATTTGGTGATAAATTGGAAGATCCAGTTACAACAAGTAGCAAATCAGTTAAACAAGTGATCACAACTGCAATTGAATCTGAAGTTGACAAAAAATCAAACTTAAAGGCTCCTCAAGTGGTTAAAGATGCAAAAAAGGCTGAAAAGGTTGATATTGATAATTCAGATTTGGAATCAAACACAAACAAATCAACTAATATTCATTTAAATATATGATTACCCGGGGGTATAAGTGTCCAAGAAAAATTCGAACCTACAAGAACTTTAAAAATGGTAAAAAACTACATAGATGAAAAACAAGAAAGTAGCATTTGCCCTTATGATCTAGTCGTTCCTTACCCTCGCAAGGTTTTCACTGACCAAGGTAAAAACTTTGCTGAAAATTTTGATTTTTCATTTATGTTTATATAAAATATTGGTACTAATTTTGTTTCAATAATTTCAGATTTAACCAAGACTTTAACAGATGAATTTCTAATTAGAATATATATACACACTCGAATTGAAACTGTTTGAATGAAATTAGAATACCAATTCGCTGTTTTGCTACTTCTAGATCGCAAATTTCTTATGCTGCCATTGGAGTTACTGACATTATGTTAAGTTTCATAAGTTTAATCAATTTTCTGTCAATTTGAACCGAAAATTATCATCTAGACTTTCTGTTATTAAATATTGGGGTTGTTTGGATATGTGTTCAAACCTGAATTTCTAATTATTTAGGGTTTCAACATGATTTTATGATTTAGGTCAAAATTACCAGAAGTGGACGTTCTTTAATCATTATTGAAGATCCGATTCTGGTTCATCTTCAAGTGGTAACTTTTTATATTAATTTCATTCTTATTTCTTAAGTCATAATCAACATTTTCAGTAGTTTTATAATATTTATTTGATAATGTTGATATTATGTAGATTCTGATAAGAATAGTTCATCATAAGATGGATTGGATGCATATGCAGATACAGGTCATTAACCTACAAGTTGAACGCCATAGATTAAGGTAAGCCAAACACGTATTACCTAATAAATTATGTAGGATGCACATGCTTTTGTGTCAAATGGTAATATATTGCTATTTCCCATTGTTTGATAACCTTGGTTCATGATATAGGCTCATTTTGACTTTTGTTGTTGCTGTAATATTGTTATTTGAAGCCTTATTCATATAAGTCGTTTGAAGGTTATTCTTGATATTCTGGAAATGATAAAAAAAAGCCTGATGTCAATGCAATGCTTCATTAATTTTGATTCCAGGTGTGTAGCCTCAATTAATTTCATATTTCTTAGTTTTTTTTAATGATTTTTATGAACAAGTTTTATGTTCTCCTACAACTGCTGTATGAATTGTATTTGGATCGCCTCACATTAATTTGGATTCCAGGTGTGTAGTCTCAATTATTATATTTTTTGCCATATATAATATCCATTGTATTAATTTGGATGTGATTTATATATTTACATGTGAATTACATGTAATTCACATGTAAATCACATGTGATTCACATGTAAATCATATATGATTCACATGTAAATCACATATTAATCACATTTAAATCATATATGGATAATATGTGATTTACATGTAAATCACAAGTGAATTACATATGAATTACGTATATATGTACACATTCATATGTTAATCACATGAAAAACAAATGTAATTCACTTTTAGTTCTCGGGTTCTCGGGAAACTATGAGTTCTCAACCGATCTCACCCCTATATATATATATATATATATATATATATATATATATATATATATATATATATATATATATATATATATATATATATATATATATATATATATATATATATATATATATATATAGGAGGGTTCAATTGAGAAAAAAAAATGTTGAGAATGGAGGAATCATTCTCAGTCACTCATTTATTTTTGCCGCAAAAGCCTCCGTCGTACCAGCGGAAATGAGAAATAAATAAACATGTATTTTCCAACAAAACATATTTTCTTAAACTATGCTAATCATTACCTTAATATATACAAAAACATAGTTTTTTTCGTTTTTTTAATTTTTAAGAAGCTATTTTATCGAAAAATGATTTTAAATATACCGAAATTCATAATTTTTTATTATCTATAAATAGACATCCATATTGATATAGTTTTAAGATAAAATATAGTTTTTTTTATATTTTCAGCTATCGTTATTCATAAGTGAATAAAAATGAATCAGGTTTTATTACAGTACATTCGTTATTCATTTATGAATAAAAAGTATGATTAATTTTTTTTACAATTGAAGTATCATTCATATATGAATATAGCATATAATAAACATAGTATATTCATATTTAAATATTAGACGATGCATTCACTTGTGAATATTAACATAGTATATTCACTTGTGAATATTAGATGGTATATTCACTTATGAATATTAAATGATATTTTCATATGTGAATATTACATGGTATTACATGGTATATCACATGTGAATATTACATAATATATTCACTTGTGAATATTAGATGATATATTCACTTATGAATATTACACAGTATATTCACATATGAATATTACAAGGTATATTAACTTGTGAATATATTCACTTATGAATATTTGAAGGTATTTTCACAAATATATATAATTTTTATATGTTATTCACATATGAATAACATACAAACTTGCATATTTGTTTTGTGTTTTTAATAATCATATACTGATTCAGGTGAGAAAACATATTCATATATGAATATAACGTTGTAATTTAGCTTATGCATTTTATCAAACAGTTGGAGTGCATACATGTTAACTATTTTAAAAATGTTAAAAACATGATACTTCCAATTCAAGTTATCAATTCCAAATCATCATATACTTCCGATTTCGACTTCATATGCGACTTCCTATGTATGATCGATTTCTCATTTTGATTTTGATTTCCGAAAATCCAATTGGGAACCTGTGAGTACCTATTCTGAGTCCTTCAATGTCGACTGTGACTGCGAGTCCAGAACTCTGATTCCAATTTCATGAACAACGAAGAAATTCTGATTCCAACTGAGTTTGTTTGCGAATCTGGGAAATTCCAGTTCCAAATCCGTTATGAACTTTAACAAATGCTTGCAATCTACGAACATTCGGAGTATTCAACAAAGAAATCGATGAAATTGATGAATTTGGGTTGCAAATCTGTCTTGAACGGCGAACCTCCCAGCCACGAATATCGATGATTGATTAACACTGGATGACATTGATGATGGTTTAGTTGAAGAAATTTGGATGATTGTTGAAGGTTGGAGGAGAAAGTTTAATGATGAACGAACTGTTATCGAATTCTTTATACTTACGTATGTGAGATTGAATGTTATTAACATATTTACAAGTTTGCCACCGTGTCTTTTTATGCTTAGATTAAATGAGTGAGTGAGAATGATTCCCCCATTTTCAACATTTTTTATTTTCTCAATTGAATATATATATATATATATATATATATATATATATATATATATATATATATATATTATATATATATATATATATATATATATATATATATATATATATATATATATATATATATATATATGAGCTAATTATTTAGTTCATGGGCTCATGGGGTATACGAATTATATGGTCTTGTATTTTAAGCTAGGGATGGTGGATCTAGTTTTCATGTTTTATTCTTGTTGAGGTAATGATACAAACGGTAGTATGTCTCCGTTTGTTATAAAATTATCGCTAATTATTGGTTTCATTCTTTAGTAGCACACTATTGTATTTGAATTATAACTTTGATTGCTATCGATGTGGAACCATGTTGGAATATATTTATATTTATCTTCTCGTAGTTTTGAGTCGTTGGTTAGATCAGCACCCACCCAACGGACGAGTTCAAGATATTCTTTAACTTGGATATCGATGGTGGATCATGTTGGCAAAAACAAGCTTTTCGTGTCAATGGATGTGTGTGTTTGTTTATATAAATATCGTTGAAATTGCTATTCGAAGTACGAAATTTGAACAATGATGTAATATATACTTCAACGAGTAGTAAGTAACGTGTTTCATATATTCATGATGCAATGTTAAATAATGATGAACGTTGTTTTATTTGTTTGCATTTATAAATAAATATGGGACCGCTTGTTTTGGTGTAATTAGTCGCTTGTAAAAATTACCTCGAGTCATAGGGGCGAATGTATGTTGCACAAATGCTCTAGATAATATGGTGCGCCATTTTTTGTGTAGACAATATGGTGTATTGATCACATTCATGAAATATATGTTTATTTCATAATGGCAACCTTTAGACTACTAGGTGTGGGCAACATGTTATTACATGTTACCACACAAAAAGTGTCTACCTCATCATCGTAATCACAATTTGATGTTAAAACATCCAAAATGGAAATAGGTAACACCAAATAATATAGGATAAAAATACTATTTTCTATTTTTTTTGGATGTTTTTAATTTCTATTATTCTAATTTGTTTTTTTTTTACTTTATATATTTCTAATTTGTTTTATTTTTTTATTTATGTCATATATCTAAAAAACATTCAAATTAATAAAACACAATTTCATTAAACTAGTAAATTAAAAATACCATACAAACTTAAAAAAAATTACAAAGCAAAAAAAAAAAAAACATTGACCAAAAAACACACGATAGTCCTAAAAACACACGATAATTTAACAAAGAACACCGATAAACTATTCGTCGTCCAAATATTTGCTCTCGATCTTTGCCTTCATCCTCCGTATCACTTCTGCTCGTCTCGGTGGCAAATTTTCTTCGTTTGTCGTAAGAATTGTCAAATCCTTCGATATGCGATCTTGTTCGGCTTCTTGACGAAGGAAATCCAAATGCTCCCGTTGCAATTCATATCTTTTATTTACGATTTCCGTGTGGGCGTCGATTTTTTTTTTCATTTCCTCGTGCTCTCGAAGCTGACTTTCATTCTCCTCCGCATGTCGTTGAGCGCGCTTCGCTTTGTCGCGCCCCATCGGTCGTCGTGGCGGATAGATTTCCTCGATGTCGTCAAACTCGTTCGAGATCTCATCGGTGTCCGCATTGAGGTCGATGTTCGTGTGTCCGTCGGAAACGTAACCCGAACCCGAACCACGAGACCTCTTTGATTGTTGTTCCGATGATGTTGGCGTTTTTATCCATTTTGGATCTTTTCTCACGATCTCCCATACTTTTTCGTACTCAAATACGTGACCCATTTGCACGTGATATTCCTCCTTCGCGGCTCTAAACACATCGAGTTCATTGGCACCACTTAGACGTTGCGAAGAAAGTTTATTGTATATGGAATTGAATTTGGTACATTTCCGGCTAATTTGAGTTCATTTGCCACTAAGCATATCATGATTGCGATATGTGTCACCCTTGTTCAAAATTGTGTGGAATTTGACAATTATGGCTTCCCAAAAAGCAACTCTCCTCATATCGTTCCCCAAGGTTGGTTGTTTTGAAGTCCCGCACCAAGCCACCGTCAACGCATGCTCTTTCCTCTGGTGTCCACCATGTTGGAGGTGCTTCCGTTTGCTCCGCCCCGACCACGACCTCTTTCCCTTTCTTTTTTGATCTCCCTTTTTTCCTGATGCTTTCCGACTACCCCCAGCTTGCGTCTCAATAACCGTTCCTTGCGTGGGTGGGGGTTGTGTGGTTGTTTTTCGTATAAAATGCGAGGTATAGAATTGTAGTGGGGGTGAGGTGTGATTGAAAAAGTTGGCGGTGTATGGAATTTGTGGTGAGTTTTGCGAGTTGAGGAGGTTTATGTAGCCCTCGTATGTCGCAAAACCTATTGGTGTGGATGTGTTTGTTTTTGGAGGAGGAGTATTTGAGTTTTGATCAATAGTTGGTTGATTTTTGTGTTTGTGTTTTGAGTGATTTATAGAAATAGAGATAGATATAGAGAAATATATGTGTAGTAAAAAGAATGAGGTATATATATTATATGTAATGTAAAAAATGTAATTAGTAAATTTTTTTTATTAAACTTACCGTTTTTAAACGGTTTGATTTTGAAAATGTACCGTTTTTAAACGGTTTAATTTTGCAACGTTCGTATTTATACGCGATACGATACGTTACCATAATAACGATGAATAACATAACATGTAATAATGGAATGGTGGAGCGGTGTTCGCCCGTTATGGCCCTGCCACATCGGATAATGCCATAAGGGCGTTGCCCACACCCGTCCGTCTTATCGAGAAACTAGCATCGCAACTAGTAAATAATTCTAAAAGGTACTATAATTAAATGATTAATGTTAGATCTTTAAATAATGCTAAAGAATACTATAAATAAATAATAAAAATCAGATCTTTCAACCATCCTAAATTCCTAACCACTTAATGTATCTTTTAAGTTGGAAAACCAAATATAAGTATGGCACACAATATTGTTAAAGAGTGTGTCCTCTCTCGACTTCTTAGTAAAAAACAGCTAAACATTTCGAAACATCTATATCGACCACAAAACCGTAAGAGTAACGATAATGAAACCAGCATTATAAAATATATTAGCAAATTCCATGGTTAGTGTATTTATTAAAAAACGAATTGTCGAAGGTTGTTTGGATAAGTCTATCACATTGAAACATCCTTAAAATATGAGTGTCTAATCTTTATCCAGACTATATGTATCTTTATACCATATTTTATTGTTCAGTTTGTACTAATTTATCAGTAAATCCCACTTTGGTTCAAATACTTTAGGTATTAAGTATAGTAATGTGTTTTTTTATATACTAGATTTAAGTTTATAAATTCATAATCTATTGCAACTAAACTAATGCACATAACAAATAGTGTACCTGATCGAATAGCAATATAGTTTTGATAAGATCGGGTGTCAATATAAGGGAGAATGGTGTTCAATTCAGATAAATTCAAATGATAATTAAACTATAAAGAATAAATTAAAAAAGAGGTTTTTATCTAAACTAACAAAATTAGAGATTACATTTAGAGACAAAAGAGATAAATATGTTTTCACATAGATTGATCACGCCTTCAGATATGGTGGATTGCAATTGAATGGAATGAGTATTAGTTATTATTTACCGATTTCTAATGTATACGTTATATTGGCTTGATTAACTAAAATGTATACTTATTAAGATAATAAACATAAGGGTTACGCAATTCACTATCTAAAAAACTATAATTACGTACGTAGTATGAGAGATTCGATGTATGAATTAACTTTAATGGTCATGGAAGTAAATTATATGCATAAGTGGTTAACAAACGCTCTCTTACACCTTTTAGATTACAATATTATCACCTATCCCTAGGTTTTGGTCAAACACTAGCACTAGTAGTTTATTGTTTATACACTAATTAAGATTCAAGCTAATACAATCAAATTAGTTGTCTAAATTATAAATAACTCAACAATAGATAATAAAAACAAAACTTTAACACTGTATTTGATCAAACAATCATAATATATTAAATAAAACTAAATATCTGAATAATGAAATCACACTAAGTCATTAGGTTATATCTAATCTAGTGAAAACATTAGGGTTTTACCCCATAATTAACAGATAAAAAAAATAAAAACATCACCGAATGACTGCTAGACACAATCATCAAGCAAATCGAAGTGAAATCCTAATGCTTCTAGCTCATGATTCTTCAAATTCTTGCTCCTAGGGCTTCTCCAGTTTTGAAATCGACCCAAAAGGGTTTCTAGATGTTTGGAATACCTTCAAATCTCTTGGGAAAAGTTCCCAAAGGTTACACACCGAATTAGGGATGTAAAAGCGTGTATTTATAGACTTGGCAACGTCGCGACGCGACCATGGAAGTGTAGCGTCGCAAAGTAGGAATTTGTATTCGAGTTAGTTTAGATTTCTTGGATGTCATAATCTTATTCTGAACATGGGAAGTTAGCGGCGTGCTTCTTTGTATTTTCGAGAAGTTTCTCGTTTTTCGTCCTTATCAACTCTATTTAGCTCCAAACTCTTCCTTTTGCTCAAAGCCATGAATTTTCCAATCATTATCCAATTTAAAACATTTTAAGTATCTTTTATCTTTAAATAAAACAATTAAGCTAATAAATATTAAGATAATTATCTCAAAATATATGTATAAATAAAGCAATATCATATACATTCCAAACTAGTTTGTTGAATCGTTTTGTAAAATATATGTTTTTCAAAAAACCCATAGGACCTTAAATCCACAATTCCATTGTTATTCCTACATGAATAAGCAACCATTACTATGCAAATTTCAAAGAATATTGTATCCATATAACTTAATTCATAAATGAATAATTTGTTATGGATCCTACTATTTCAAACTTATTACATACCTCTACTTGTAATTTTTTTTTATGTTCCAGATATACAATTTATGATTCGAATCAGGTAATACAACATCAAAAACCTGCATAGTGGCTGAAATCTTTGTATGTTAACTCCAACATTAGTTGATTTTTTAAAAATGATTCAAGCAACCACCAATATGATTGGATCGTTCATTGCTTAATAACACAAATCTAACAATTTTTGATAATTTATGACTAGCAAAAACTGTGAATGGAACAAAAACCATTTCATACATGGTGAAAGAAAATCATATATATATATATATATATATATATATATATATATATATATATATATTCATAAACAACTATGACTCAAATTATTAAATTATAATATACATCATAATAACTAGACCGTCTTGTTTGTTTTGAATGTTGTGTCAAAAGAGATGATATCTCCAAACTCCTTATTGGCAATGGGTGGACTTGGGTTGGCTTCGAGTTCAACCAATTTATTAATTAGGTTGAAGGTTTCAACCAACTCACCTGTTTATTTAAATGGGTTGATATTTCCAACCCAACCAAACTTTCCAGATAAATGTGTTGTCATCAGTTTGATATATTTATGTAGTTCCCAACCCATCCTATTAAATAATAGGTTAAGCATGGGTTATACCATTTAAATAAAAATAGTAAATAAATTTAATTTAAGATTACACCACTTAAATTAGTTTCAAACTTAAATAAAATTTCAGAGTGTGAGAAAAACACAATCTCAATTTACAAACACAAAAAAATTGTTCAAATAACATTAAATATATTTATTTTCGAAGTATATTTGGAGAGTAGGTAGTGTTTTTGGCGCAAAAAAAAAGAGATAACAATTAGGAATGCATTTTTTTTAAAACATAAATAATAATACATCATTGTATTTATAAATTAATACTTAGATTAATATATGTTAATATTTAAATAGTTAACAAATTATATATATATATATATATATATATATATATATATATATATATATATATATATATATATATATATATATATATTATAGTTAAATGGGTTGGTGGTTTAAAATATGCTATAATTTTCATCCAACACAACCTAGTTAATTAAATGAGTTAGGTGGGTTTACCCATTTAACTTAAATGTGTTGAAAATTTCAACACATCCTGCTAATTTTGGGTTGGTGGGTTGGGTCGATTTTTGCTGGCTCTACAGAATATAACATTTAGTACACTATCTACATATTTATACTCAAATGTGTAATTTTATAAATGCCCTTTCCTTAGATTTGTTTTATCGACTACCATGTATGCATCATTGTCTTCTATAATGTCATCCATCGTTCTTCTAAAATTTATATATTCAATCACCTAAAGGCTAGGATTTTCATATCCTCCTTTCAAACTTGCTTGCAACTTATATAGTTTTGTTACACCTATCTTGGATGTCGGTGATCAAACTATATATTCAGTGTAAGAACCTTAAATTTAGAAAAGAATTGACTTTGATAAAGTTAGCCGAGATAACTCTAAGTCACTTTTATGAGATGAGTAAGTGGGTTCAAGAGAAGAAATGCAAGATATTATGCACTTAGACCATAAAGGGTAAAATGGTAATTTTATGCCATTAGTGGAAATTTTGTGAATTAATAGATTAAGAACGGTAAGTGTTCAATCCGAAGTGACTTAATGGAGCTGTAGAACTCAATCCCAACTTCGCGTAGATATAAAGATCATTGAAAACAGGTTTAGAATGAAGAAGTTATGAGTGTTTGAAGTTAGAAAGAAAATTGGCCAAAGTTAGAAAGGAATCAACAAAGGAGTCTGCTAATGTACATCAACCGCCGCACGGTAAGGCCCGTGCCACAACGCAATTTACAAAGCCCTAAAAGTGACGAAAGTTTCATCGTAAGTAGAGGGCAACATACTTTGGACCGAGACGTGGTAAGGTGCTTGCCACCATGTGGAAGTGAAAGTAGAATGCTATAAGAGAAAGGCACCACAACTTGGTTAGAGGGAGACCACGACTTAATTAAAGGAACCAAGGTGTAGTGGACTGTTTGCCATGGTGCGGTTTCGCAGTCAGGAAACATGTTTACAACAGTTCAGGGTTTATTATTCGAACCATTTCTCCCCAAATTCGAAGGAGAACTGAGGTAGGGCGATTTTGATGCCAAGATGAGATAGATACGGAGGATTACAAGGATTAGCATGTTGGATAAGGTGTCTAACTCCATAACTATATTTAGTATGTAATTGACCCGACTTGGCATAGTCCATTTGGGTTGCATCTTCATCACAATTTTTGGATAGACAAAATGAGAAAAAGGACACTTACGATTTGTTAATATATTATAAGTTCTAATATATTAATATGAAATCATATTATTTAATTGGTATTGATCAAGAATTAATTTAGAATTAATTTTGTGATCAAAAAGAGACTAATTAAATATATGGGGATTGATTTGTAAATCATTCATTCTTATGTAGTGGGCTTATGGTTCATGATTCACTAAATTGGGCTAGGACCCATTGGGTGCTCCATCGATGATCTATGGAGGTTATAACCCATGGACCATGGAGGAAATGAAAAGCCATGCACATTAGGGTTTACATGGTGTAACCCTACATGTGCCACACTATATAAAGAGCTCCATAGCTAGCAAAATCGGCCACTATTACATGACAAGGAGGGCTAGCCGATTTTGTGATCAAAGTGTTCTTCTCTCAAGTTATTCCAAGAGTTGTAGGTGTTGTGTGAAACATTTTAGGCATCACATTTGGGGTGCTAGGCTCACAAGGTTTTAAAGAATCCAATCTACAAGAAAGGTATGTCATTCTACTAGTTTTTATATTACAAGTACCCCATGCAATGCTAGTTAGGATGTAAACCTTGGAAAATTCTTATTTGCATGAATATTAGAGAAAACATAGATCCAAGGTTTCTAGGGTTGCATGTACACCTTAGAGTGTTAGAATGCTCAAATCCCATCAGTGGTATCAGAGGCTAGGCTTGTTTTCTTTGTATTTGATGCAAACTACTTGAAAAAGTCGAGAATTCTACAATCTGAACGGTGAACTCGCCGAGTCCATGGGGGGACTCGACGAGTCCATGACAAAATGCATCCTACTCGTCGAGTAGGTTCTTGCACTCGACGAGTAGGTGCCCCTGTGTGCAGAATTCGAGTTTTGCTGCTGGAAATGGACTAGAATCATTACCCTAAACTGTTTTGGACTTGTAAAACCTTTTTTTGATGTGGTAATGATTATGCTAATCCATTTACAATGGTTATTATCAAAATTTTAGTTTTTATATGTGTTTATATGATTCTTGAAATTGTTGATATGAACGTTCATACTTATGAGTTTTAGAAGATCATAGGAATTATTTGCAAATTGTTTGTTAGTGTAATTCTTGATCTTAATGCCTATTGACGGAGTCCATAATTTGTCCTCAAGTTATGGATTATCAAAAGTCACTTCTTTAAATTGTCATTAAAGAGCCATATGTTACATAATATGAAGAGTCTTCATTTTAATAAACAATTAAACCCATAAGTTATGAACATGAAAGGTTTTGACTAGTTTCAAAACTTGCCCTCAAGTTTTGGAATTTGTAAAGTCTTTTAGAAAACTTTAATTCCAAACCCTAGAGTTTTAAAAGTTAAAATTCAACCCTTATACTTAGTAGTTTTATAAGTTAATAATATATATATATATATATATATATATATATATATATATATATATATATATATATATATATATATATATATATATGTATGTATAAGAGCAAGTCAGTCTTACAGTTAGTAGGCCTCATTCACGAAGTCGGTCTATAAGGGGGGTATAAGGTTGTTGCCTATAAAATGACAGCTTAATGGGTGTCCACTCTCACCCACCGCTTCCTTGACTGGTGGAGGGTCGTTAGCCGAAAGGGTATGACAAGGACTATAATTCTCATTAAAAGTATAATGAAATATATAAAGTAACTAAACCTTTTATCAATTCCCAATCTTAGTTACTTTAGGAAAATGTGAAATTTGTGCTAACCCATGAAATTACACTTTGTACCTTACCAAGTCGTTGATGGAGCGTGTGTGGGTAACCGACACACTAACATGGACTAGTAAGAATGGCAAATGGTGACTTAATATTTGTCATAGATCGGTGGAGCGCGTGTGGGTAACCGGAACATCGATTAGGTGATAAAGATTAAGGGTACCAAGTAAATATGAATGGTTATTCACACATTGTTTGTGATCCTCGACATCCCAGTCACAAACTTGAGAGGGCACAATCGAGATTTAAACATGCCATTGAAAAGTTCAATGAATCTCAAAAGAATCTAGGAGTTTCAATCCAATTAAAACCTAATAATTTATTTCATTTTTCATGGTGGAAATTGGTGAATCGTCATTCACCTACCTTCACATATTTTATAGCTTGGATTACAACATCCCTCTTCCAAGTTATAAAGTATTGTGTTGGGTCCTAGCCTTAATATTACATTTGGGTGTCTTATTAAGGATTCTATATCTAATCTAAACTTCTCTTTCTTCTTTTCAGATGTCTTCCAACAATGTTGCTTCTGGCTCAATCCCTACCGGCTCCTTCTCTCTCATGAACCTTTATGGGAGATTCATCTTTGATGGTACTAACTTTAATGATTGGATCAGGAACATCAGGATGGTCAATCGTTACGAGGACAAGGAATATGTCCGCGACAAGGAGTTGAAGGAAATTGATGAGTCTACTGCTACTCCAGAGGAGATCGCTGACTTTAGGGCACATGAGAGAGATGCTACCAAGGTCGCATGTATCATGTTGGCCACAATGAAAGCTGAACTCCAAAAGTCCTATGAGGACTTTTACCCTTTTGAGATGCACGTGGACTTGATGGACCGCTACCATCAAAGTGCTCGTCAAGAGAGGTATGAAAGCATCTCTTCCATGATAACAACCCGAATGAAGGATGGTGAACCTATCACGGGCCAGATGCAGAAAATGCAAAGGTTTGTGGACCGTTTGCTCAAGTTGAATGTGAACTTCCCTAAGGAGTTGGCTATTGATATCATACTTCACTCCTTACCTACTTGTTATGATCAATTCCGAATGAAATATCATATGCACAAGGAGGAGGTCACACTTAGAAAACTTCAAGGGCTCTTGAAGACCGCTGAAACTGGTCTTAAGGGCAAATCGGTTGTTACTACTCCTAATCCTACCGCCGCCCCTGTTCTGGAAATCGGGAAAAGTCGAGGGAAGAAGAGGAAGAACCCTTCGAAGGGTACCAAGGGAAAGTCTCTTGATGGCTCCACTTCAAGTGGAACCAAAGGTGGTCCTGTCACTCCTTCTTCCAACCCAAAATAAGCTCAATGCTTCTATTGTCAGGAAAAGGGGCACTGGAAACGAAACTACCCCAAGTACCTGCAAGATGTTAAGGATGGGAAGGTCAAGCCTACCCATGCAGGTATTTACACTATATTGTCTAGTAACTCATCACATTCTACTTCTTGGGTTCTTGATACAGGTTGTGGTATTCATATATGTTCTGATTTGCAGGGCCTAAGAAGATGTGAGGATGTGGAGCACGGAAAGATAAACTTGATCATGGGGAATAGGAAAGTTACACCTGTCACCAAGATTGGATTTTATTCTTTGTTGCTAAGTAGTGGATTAGTTTTGGATTTGAATAAGTGTTGTTACTCGTCTGAAATGGCGAAAATATTATTTCCTTTCATGGCTTGTACAAACAAGGATTTACTTTTTCATTTGATAATGAAGTTGGTGGTATTAATTCTTTTTATAATAATGTTCTTTATTTTAAAGCATTACCTTGTGATGGTGTATATGAAACTGTGTCGGTTGTAGACAACTTAGGAAATAATGTGTTACAAATCTGTAACATCCGGATTCCCAGGTATTTTAT
Source organism: Lactuca virosa (assembly GCF_052849685.1). Classification (NCBI taxonomy): domain Eukaryota; kingdom Viridiplantae; phylum Streptophyta; class Magnoliopsida; order Asterales; family Asteraceae; genus Lactuca; species Lactuca virosa. The sequence goes on from NC_136433.1 coordinate 274,488,803, forward strand.
TTTAAGTATTTTCGTTAAATTTTACAGAGGGACTCGGCGAGTAGGCGATCAGACTCGCCGAGTGGAATCGCGTATTGCCAGCCTGGATTAATGAATGGACTCGGCGAGTCCATGCGTGGACTCGGCGAGTCCGCGCTGTTAAATGAAGCCCTAATTTTCGGGGCTTGTGCCCTATTTAAAGGCCCTTATGGCCGTCATTTGAGGCCACCTTGTTCCAGAGAAAACCTAGAGAGAGTGAGGAAAGGCTTGAGTGCAAGAAAGGGATTATAATCTTCATTTTTGGGGTGATTTTGTTAGAGAAAGAAGAGAGGATCCATCTAGAGCAAGAAGGGAGCTTGGTTTAGAGCTGTTCATCTTGAGAGTTCATCTTTGGAGGTATAATTCTTTCTATTTCGTGTTGATATGATAGATTGCATGATTTTAGGGTTTTTATCTCCCCTTTTTATAAGATCTAGGGAGTATGAGGTCCCCTTTGTGTTGATGATATCAGATCTGGACCTTGAGAGGTCCATAGAGTCACTACCCTCTAGCTTTTTGCAAGCAAGTAAGTAATTGGAGACTAGGTTTCCATTTCTAGAGTTATTTCCCCATTTGAGGCTTGATATGGGTTGCATGCACGTAAAGGTTGCACCTTTACGTGACTTTTGAGTGTTAGATGGATTCTACTGTTTGATGAAGCAGATCTAACCTCAAGAGATCTTTTGAGAGTTTTCATGGAAGGAACTCGCCGAGTCCATAAGGGACTCGACGAGTCGACTCGGGTTGCCCCGAGACTCGCGACCTGTGACGACTCGGGGAGCATAGGGTTGACTCAGCGAGTCAAGAGAGGACCAGGGGCGAAGAGGGCAGGCGTATACTCGCCGAGTCACTCTAGTGCACTCGGCGAGTCCGATCAATGCTGACCGTTGGCTTTGTTGACTATTAGGGTTTAGTCAGTGTTTTGACTTATGAGTCACTAGAGGGGTAAGATGGTCTTTTACCCTTCTTAGAGGATTTATAGAGAGGGGTTGGCCTAGCCTTTAGAAGTTGTATTAATTAGAGTAACTATTTTGTGAATAGGCGAAGGCTAGTGCAGTATTTCAGAGTTCGAGGTTTACCGAGTTACCCGAGGTGAGTCTTCTCACTATACTTTACCTAGAGTGGTAATTAGAGTTATGTGACAGAGTATATTGTATGCTATTTATGTGATTGTGATACACTGCATTATTTCTATGTGATTCATGCCGTGTATGTTCCAGAGTTTCCAGAGTTAGAACCGGAAGGTTCACAGAGTCAGGACCAGAGAGTCCACAGAGTTAGGACCAGAGGGTCCATAGAGTTAGGGCCAGTGGGCCCACAAAGTTATAGCCTCGAGTGGCTAATATGTGTTATATGTGGTATTTTGGGGAACTCACTAAGCTTTGTGCTTACCGTGTTATGTGTTATGTGTTTCAGGTTTTTATCAGGATCGCGGGACGGCACCGGCTTGATTGTACACACCAGAGAAAGAGTTATATTTTGAGGATCCTGGATTATTAATGGAGTTGTGCTTGTAATTCGAATAAACGAGATTTCTATACAAAATGTTATGAAAAGTATGCGATTTTAAAATGAAAAATCTGTTTGAAAATTTATGGTGTTACAAGTTGGTATCAGAGCCTTGGTGTGAGGGATTCGGATGCGCCTTCGGGTAAATCTGGACTCAAACTAAGGATTTGAGAAAAATTTTCAAAGAAATGATTTTTGTAAAGCGAGCAAGAGTTTCTAAAAGAATACGAGTTGGAACAGTGTGTACAATCAGCCAGAGCCCGAACAGTGATTTCCCAAAATACCCTTACGTGTGTGTTATGAGATATTTATGAGATATGCTATGAGATATTATGCATGCTAGATATAGGCTAACTATTTCATATGTTAGGACTAGAGTGGCCTGATTTGTGATGCCTTAGCCTAGGAGTTATTGTTATCTGTGATGTGCTTTCGAGCATGTGTTGAGTAAGAGTATCCAGTAGTAATCCCTTAGAGAGGGATTTGAGTAGATGAGTAATCTAGGAGAGAGACCTAGATGAGCATTTGTGGAGTCTACTGAGAGAGTAGTCAGACGCCCGCGTGGGGTAAAGTTGCTTGAGTTCGGTGGTATCCTTTGAGTATGAGGAGAGCAAGAGGGTAATAACCTAAAGTGGTTTTACATGTTGGTAGAGATTATTTGATGCCCGAATGCTGCTTGCTTTGTGCTTTGTGGAACTCTTGATGATGAGAGTCAGCTACTAAGTGAATATGACGATATTCAGGAGGTAGATGGCTGCATCATAAGGAGTTCTTCAGCAGCTGATGGCGGAGAAGTGTGAGAACCTAGGAAGAGCTTAGGAAAGGGTGACCCTAGTCAGATGAGTACGCTGACAGAGTTGGATATTTCGCAAGAGGAGCGAACACGCATGACGGGGTTGGCGATTGAGAAGGTCGAGCAGCTACTTAAGAACTCGGGGATGGTCCGTGTTGAAAGTATGGGTAGATGTGGCAGGTAGTATGGGCCCGTACTACTGAAAGCAGAGGACCCATACTCGATACAGGGAACATTCCGGAGGTTTTAAGTAGCAGATCGAGAGGTGATTTCATGGTTCGAGTACCATGATTTGTAGCAGATCGAGAGGTGATTTCATGGTTCGAGTACCATGATTTGTAGTAGATCGAGAGGTGATTTCATGGTTCGAGTACCATGATTTGTAGCAGATCGAGAGGTGATGTCATGGGTCGAGTACCATGACTCGTAGCGGATTGAGATGAGATAACATGGTTCGGGTACCATGATTCATAGCAGATCGAGAGGTGGCCACATTGTTCGAGTACCATGACCCGTGACGGTTAGTGTTACTGATTCTACCAGTTTTCCATTGAAATTGGTTAGACTGAGATCAGATGTGAAAGAGTATGGGGCCAGAGGGCCATGATGAACGAGTTGTAGTGGAGCATCCCTTGAGAGGGAAATCGAGTTAGCTCCGAGGGATTTTTGGTAAGATGGCAGATGAAGTCGCAAGGCTCAAGGATGAATAGAGATGGCATTTATGGAGGATTGCGGCAAGAGTTGAGAAATCAGCCGATAGTGGAGATGTCACCTGCTGTGACATGGATGGTGTTATTTCCGTTTCCTGTGGGAAACATAAGAGGTGTTGAGAATTCGGTTTCCGAGCTTGGGGGTAGAACCCTGCGGGTTAGCATTGATGGCGACCTTCCATCAGAGTATTTGGGTAGTATGTCTGCCGAGAGGTAATGTTAGAGCAAGAGCAGGTTGTCAGCGGGGACTAAGATGGTTAAGGACCAGGATACACCCTATTTGAGCATAGTAGGGCCTGTGTTAGCTGCACCAACGGACGGTCAAAAGGAGTATATCGGAGCAATGGCTCTTAGTGTCTATGATGGGTATCGAGTATGGAAATGAGGTCTCTGCTCTTATGATAACTCACGTGATGGGACGTCAGTTGAGGATTCGAGGATGAGGAGTATGTTAGTTCATTATTTTCAGACAGAGAGTTAGGGTTACTACTGGACAGTTGAGATGTCCGGTAGTGGGATGGCGCGAGATTCTGAATGACTAGAGGCAGTAATGATGAGAAGCTTCTGAGGATTCTATCTGAGATTCGGGGTAGTTGGAGTTGTTTGATCTCCATCGGGGAGATCATCGAGCATTGCGTATCACCTTCCAAGAGTAGGTGCGATGTTATTGGTAAAAATAGTCTGTGGGTTAGATTGTTGGCGAACTAATTGGTGATGGTTCGAACCCTGAGTGGGGGAGAACCGGGTACTTTTGAGGAGATCCGAGATTTGTTCAAGAGCGGTTAGAGAACTGGATAGAGAGGCCTGCGGTGCGGATTCCTAAGACCAGGGTTTTTGGCGGTCAAGGAGAGGTGCAGAGTGAAATAGTGCACGTGACACGTGTTTGAGAAAGGATGGGTGTCTCCACGGCAAGTGGCCGTTGGTCGGAGACCTTGTGGTGGTTAGGAGTCCTTCAAGGCTAAAATGGTGAATTCGAGGTGGTTCGCTTGTGAGGTTCGTTCGGCGGTTGAGAATTTCTGGTTCAGAGTATGGGCTATTATATGCAGTATGGGAACGGAAGAAGTTGATTGGAAAACCAACTTCAGGGTCGTTATGAGTATTCTTGAATAAGTTTTGAGCATTAGAGGGGGAAGTTTCGGATTGTCATCTTCGTGTGCTGAGTCGTTGGCAATTTCTCCGTGTTCTAATTTGGGAGATGGAGTATTCCGGGGCACGAGAAAAAGACCGGTTACGAGATTCCGAGGAAGCAATGCGGTATCTGAGTATGATGCCATGAGTATGAGATCGGCGGTAGAGTCAAGACACTGCGAGGCGTTGTGATGATATTCCAGGGTATCCGAGTTTAATGTCCTAAATCTAAGATTATTTTGAGTTTTGAGTTTGAGATGATGAGTGGTGTATCAAGTGTCTATGGTTCCGGTGGGGGCCCTTCAGCTAATTGACATCAATTGGATTTATTTGAGAATCTGAATTGCAGCGAGAAAAAGAGGTTTTGTCACAACGGTAGTCGTCCGAAGTAGTGATGCTTAGCCTGGAGGGGTGTGTGTACCTATCTATGCTAGGCCATAGAGCATAAGTTAATGATCGCAGTGTGGTGTCAACCTGAGGATGAGATTGTGAAGTGGTAAGAGTAAGTGCGGTAAGACTGCTGGGAGCTGCAGTTTCAATGAGTCAGTGAGAGATTGTGGTGATGCTGCAGGGAGCCGTAATACTCACTATTTAGTGAGAGGTTGTGGTGATGCTGCGGGGAGCCGTAGTACTCACTATTCGGTGAGAGGTTGTGGTGATGCTGCGGGGAGCCGTAGTACTCACTATTCAGTGAGAGGTTGTGGTGATGCTATGGGGAGCTGTAGTACTCACTAGTCAGCGAGAGGGTGTTGTGATACTGCAGGGCGCCGTAGTACTCACTAGTCAGCGAGAGGGTGTTGTGATACTGCGGGGAACCATAGTACTCACTAGTCAGCGAGAGGGTGTTGTGATACTGCGGGGAGCCGTAGTACTCACTAGTCAGTAAGAGGGTGTCATGGTGCGGCAGGAAGTCGCGTTATCTGTCGATCAGAGCATGACGCATGAGAGTTCTTGGGCTTGAGTAGCCTTATTGGATTGAGTATTTGGGAGCCTGGGGGCCAGATCAGGAAAGAGACGGAGGTCTCTATATTTGTCGGGAGTCGTTATTTTCTGAAATGAGTAGTGGTTGTCGCAACAATAGGGAAGTGGATAAGTGAGGAACGCATGGGTTGCGGGTCATGAGTCATGAGTTGAGTGCATCATTGGGACGAGTGGTTCCAATTCTGGATCGGACCAGACTCTCGATATTGAGTTTGACTCTAGTGGTGCATTGAGTAGGCAAAATGAGACTCCGGATTCTGAGATGGGTTCCATTTTGAGGAAGATTGTTTGTCATAAGATGTTTTGGACCGGAGTGGGTCAGTTCGTTGGTATGGGAGGTACCGCCAGGCGCTCATATCTAGGGAGTAGTGTTCGACGGGGGTCGAGGGTGAAACAATTTTATAGGATTGTGGAATTCGTTGGGGTAAAGAGAACTTCGTGACTTGGGTGTCACTGGGTCGAGATAGTTGTGATGAGAAGGAAGTCAGTAAGACATTTCAGGATATGTTATGGGTGACCCTTGGAGGTTCAACTGTGGAGTCAGAAGTTGACCTAGTGCTCAGTATTCAAAAGGGGTATGAAGAACGAAGTTGGGACTTGTGATTGTGATGTCTGAGGACACTTCTGAGCGAGCCTGGTTATTCTCTTGTGTCTGAAGGGCAGGGTGTGGAGGATTCTTTGATGGGTTCTGATAGCAGTTTAGTGTATGATCCCTGGTGGGGTGTGATTTGGATCATTAGCATGCTGATATGAGTGAGCGGTAGCCGATTGTTGGATTTGGTCTTGTGAGAATCAGAGGATCAGTGAGTTGTCAGGGTTTGATATTCGAGGAGCGAATATCATGGTGATCGCTTGAGTAGGCGGTCTGGCGGCGGGTCAGGCCACTAGAGCTTCCAGATAGTGGGAATGAGTATATTAGCGACGGAAGAGTTGGTAGTGGTGCCTCTGGAGGATATTCAGGTGGATGCGGGCCTGAATTATGCGGAGAGGCCAATTGTGATTCGGGATTGGAAGATCAAGGTTCTGAGGAACAAGGAGGTGTCACTGGTGCAGGTCCAGTGGCAACATCGGAAGGGGTCCGAGCTGACCTGGGAGCTGGAGTCGGAGATACGGGAGCAACATCCAGAGTTGTTTATCGAGCAGGACTTCGAGGGCGAAGTCTGATTCTAGTGGGGGAGAATTGTAACATCCGGATTCCCAGGTATCTTATTTTAAGTATTTTCGTTAAAAATTTTATAGAGGGACTCGGCGAGTAGGCGATCAGACTCGTCGAGTGGAATCGCGTATTGCCAGCCTGGATTAATGAATGGACTCGGCGAGTCCATGCGTGGACTCGGCGAGTCCGCGCTGTTAAATGAAGCCCTAATTTTCGGGGCTTGTGCCCTATTTAAAGGCCCTTATGGCCGTCATTTGAGGCCAGCTTGTTCCAGAGAAACCCTAGAGAGAGTGAGGAAAGGCTGGAGTGCAAGAAAGGGCTTATAATCTTCATTTTTGGGGTGATTTTGTTAGAGAAAGAAGAGAGGATCCATCTAGAGCAAGAAGGGAGCTTGGTTTGGAGTTGTTCATCTTGAGAGTTCATCTTTGGAGGTATAATTCCTTCTATTTCGTGTTGATATGATAGATTGCATGATTTTAGGGTTTTTATCTCCCCTTTTTATAAGATCTAGGGAGTATGAGGTCCCCTTTGTGTTGATGATATCAGATCTGGACCTTGAGAGGTCCATAGAGTCACTACCCTCTAGCTTTTTGCAAGCAAGTAAGCAATTGGAGACTAGGTTGCCATTTCTAGAGTTATTTCCCCATTTGAGGCTTGATATGGGTTGCATGCACGTAAAGGTTGCACCTTTACGTGACTTTTGAGTGTTAGATGGATGGATCTACTGTTTGGTGAAGCAGATCTAACCTCAAGAGATCTTTTGAGAGTTTTCATGGAAGGAGCTCGCCGAGTCCATAAGGGACTCGACGAGTCGACTCAGGTTGCCCCGAGACTCGCGACCTGTGACGACCCGGGGAGCATAGGGTTGACTCAGCGACTCAAGAGAGGACCAGGGGCGAAGAGAGCAGGCGTATACTCGCCGAGTCACTCTAGTGCACTCGGCGAGTCCGGTCAATGTTGACCGTTGGCTTTGTTGACTATTAGGGTTTAGTCAGTGTTTTGACTTATGAGTCACTAGAGGGGTAAGATGGTCTTTTACCCTTCTTAGAGGATTTATAGAGAGGGGCTGGCCTAGCCTTTAGAAGTTGTATTAAATAGAGTAACTATTTTGTGAATAGGCGAAGGCTAGTGCAGTATTTCAGAGTTCGAGGTTTACAGAGTTACCCGAGGTGAGTCTTCTCACTATACTTTACCTAGAGTGGTAATTAGAGTTATGTGACAGAGTATCTTGTATGTTATTTATGTGATTGTGATACACTGCATTATTTCTATGTGATTCATGCCGTGTATGTTCCAGAGTTTCCAGAGTTAGAACCGGAATGTTCACAGAGTCAGGACCAGAGAGTCCACAGAGTTAGGACCAGAGGGTCCACAGAGTTAGGGCTAGTGGGCCCACAGAGTTATAGCCTCCAGTGGCTAATATGTGTTATATGTGGTATTTTGGGGAACTCACTAAGCTTTGTGCTTACCGTGTTATGTGTTTCAGGTTTTTATCAGGATCGCGGGACGGCACCGACTTGATTGTACACACTAGAGAAAGAGTTATATTTTGAGGATCCTGGATTATTAATGGAGTTGTGCTTGTAATTCGAATAAACGAGATTTCTATACAAAATGTTATGAAAAGTATGCGATTTTAAAATGAAAAATCTGTTTGAAAATTTACGGTGTTACATATCGATTCTTCCACTAGTTTGGATAAAGCATCCTTGTGGCATTGTCGTCGTGGACATGTTAACAAGAAGCGCATAGGCAAACTCTAGAAGGCTGGAGTCTTGGAGTCATTTGACTTAAAGTCAGATGATAGTTGCGAGTCTTGTTTGCTTGGAAAAATGACAAAGTCGCCCTTCACTGGTACTTGTGCTAGGGGTGAAGGTTTGTTGGACCTCATACACACATATGTGTGTGGACCCTTCAGAACCGCCACAAGGGATGCTAACCGCTTCTATGTGACTTTTACTGATGATTACAATAGATAGGGTTATGTCTACTTAATCAAGCATAAGTCAGAAACCTTTGAAAAGTTCAAAGAATTTAAATAGGAAGTGGAGAATAAGTTGGGCAGGAACATTAAGATGCTTCGATCCGATTGAGGTGGTGAGTATCTTAGTACAGAGTTCCTTGACTATCTTAAGGAATCTGGGATTGTTTCAGAATTATCACCTCCCAGAACACCACAGGTTAATGGTGTGGCTGAGAGGCGTAATCGAACCTTGTTGGACATGGTTCGTTCCATGATGAGTCGAGCTTCGTTACCAATCTCAATATGGGGGTATGCCTTAGAGACTGCCATCCATATCCTTAATCTATTCCCTACCAAGAAGGTTGCCAAAACACCTCGCGAGATGTGGACTAGGAAAGTTCCCAATTTAGACCACATCAAGATTTGGGGTTTCGCGGTTTTCGTGAGACGTGAGACTCAGGATAAGCTCGAACCTCGAAGTGAGCGATGTATTTTCATCGGCTACCCACATAATTCCTTTGGTTATCTCTTCTACAGACCCAGTGAGAATGTGGTCTTTGTGGCAAGAAGAGGGGTCTTTCGTGAGAGAGAATTCATAAGCCAAGGAAACAGTGGGAGGCAAATTGATCTAGAAGAACTTCAAGAGTCAAGTGGTGAAGGAACCTCAAACCCTAGCGATCAACCTGAGGAGGAAATTCCTGTTGATGAGTCCGTACCTATGAGGCGTTCCACAAGAGTTAGGAATCCGCCTAAGCATTACTATGGTTTTCATATTACCGCGGAAGGTGATGAATTTATCAGTGATAGGACACTGGTAAATCTGGATGAACCTAACAACTTTAAGGAAGCCATGGCAGGCCCTGAATCTTCCAAATGGAAAGAGGCCATGGATAGTGAGATTCAATCCATGTATGACAATCAAGTTTGGAACTTGGTTGACAATGTACCTGGTCGTAAGACGGTTGGGTGCAAATGGATCTTCAAGAAGAAGAACGACATGGATGGGAATGTGCACATTTATAAAGCGCGACTGGTTGCGAAGGGCTTTACTCAAACTCCAGGAGTTAACTATGATGACACCTTCTCACCAATAGCGAAGATTAAGTCTATTAGGGTTTTGCTACCCATAGCTGCATTTCATGATTATGAAATATGGCAAATGGATGTCAAAACCGCTTTCCTTAATGGAAAGTTGACTGAGGATGTTTACATGAGTCAGCCATAGGGTTTTGTCGATGCAAAGCACCCTAATAGAGTGTGTAAGCTTGAGAAATCCATCTATGGATTGAAACATGCATCTTGCAGATGGAATCTTTGTTTCTATGAGAAAGTCAAAGAGTTTGGTTTTTCGAGGAGCGAAGATGAGTCCTGTGTATATGTTAAGGCTAGTGGGAGTATAGTTAGCTTTTTGGTATTGTATGTGGATGACATACTACTCATAGGAAATGGCATCCCAACCCTGCAGGAAGTTAAGTCCTGGCTTGGGAAGTGTTTCGCTATGAAGGACCTTGGAGAACCTGCTTATATCTTAGGGATAAGAATATTGAGAGAAAGGAGTAAGAGACTAATTGGACTTAGTCAGAGTAACTACTTGGATAAGATGCTGAAAAGGTTCATCATGCAGGATTCCAAGAAAGGTGACTTACCAATCCAGAGCAATGCCAAACTGAGTAAGACTCAGAGTCTGAGTACATAGGCTGAGATAGCTGAGATGAGTCATGTACCATATGTTTCCGCTGTGGGCTCAATCATGTATGCTATGACTTGTACTCGCCTTCATCTGGCCTTTGCTTTGAGCATGGTCATCAGATATCAATGGAATCCGGGCAAGGCTCACTGGACTACGGTGAAGAATATTCTTAAGTACCTACGGAGGACTAGGGACTGGGTCCTTACCCTTGGTAGGAGTGATGACTTGAGAGTAGTGGGGTATAGTGATGCTGGCTTCCAGACTGATAGGGATAGTTTCCGCTCTCAGTAGGGATGGGTTTTTACCCTAAATGGAGGAGCAATCACTTGGAAAAGTTCCAAATAGGAAACAGTGGCTGATTCAACTTGCGAATCAGAGTATATAGCGGCAACCGAGGCTGCAAAGGAGGCAATATGGCTAAAGAACTTCATTGGGGACCTTGGAGTTGTACCAGCTATTAAGGAGCCTATGGAGATATTCTGTGACAATGAGGGTTCAGTTGCCTTAGCTAAGGAACCTAGGGATCATGGGAGATCCAGACACATCGACAGAAAATACCATTTCATTAGACATCAGATAGAAGAAGGAATCCTCGTGGTAAAGAGGGTATCATCAGATGAGAACCCAACAGATCCCCTCACGAAGGGATTGTGTAGGGTTAAGCATTTGCAACATGCGAGGTGCATCGGGCTGAAGGATGATATTAGTTTTACAGATTAGATAGTTATTTCTGAAACTTGTAAAATTTAAATTGACATTTGATGATTAAATAAAAGTTGTTGTTTATTTATAAGTAAAGTGTTGCTATTTTGTGTCAATTATTTACCATTGTTTCAATTTTGCATGTTTTGACTTCCAGAATAATTTCTTTATGATCACTTATCTTAAAGTGTTGCTATTTTGTTCCATGTATTTGTCCGGCTGATATCTAGAACAGAGGGTTTTATGATCACTTATCTTAAATGGCGCATCGTCATCTCAGTTCCGCGAGACTTTGAAAGAGCTACGATTGCTGGGCAGTTCCTGAAGTCATACCTGTAACTATAGTTATTAGACTTATCCAAGTGGGAGACTATTGGATAAGGTGTCTAAGTCCATAACTATATTTAGTATGTACTTGACCCGGCTTGGCATGGTCCATTTGGGTTGCATCTTCATCACAATTGTTGGATAGACAAAATGAGAAAAAATACACTTACGATTTGTTAATATATTATAAGTTCTAATATATTAATATGAAATCATATTATTTAATTGATTGATCAAGAATTAATTTTGTGATCAAAAAGAGACTAATTAAATATATGGGGATTGATTTGTAAATCATTCATTATTATGTAGTGGGCTTATGGTTCATGATTCACTAAATTGGGCTAGGACCCATTGGGCATGGATGCTCCATGGAGGTTATAACCCATGGATCATGGAGGAAATGAAAAGCCATGCACATTAGGGTTTACATGGTGTAACCCTACATGTGGCACACTATATAAAGAGCTCCATAGCTAGCAAAATCGGCCACTATTACAAGATAATGAGGGCTAGCCGATTTTGTGATCAAAGTGTTCTACTCTCAAGTTATTCTAAGAGTTGTAGGTGTTGTGTGAAACATTTGAGGCATCATATTTGGGGTGCTAGGCTCACAAGGTCTTAAGGAATCCAAGCTACAAGAAAGTTATGTCATTCTACTAGTTTTTATATTACAAGTACCCCATGCCATGCTAGTTAGGATGTAAACCTTGGAAAATTCTTATTTGCATGAATATTAGAGAAAACACAGATCCAAGGTTTCTAGGGTTGCATGTACACCTTAGGAGTGTTAGAATGCTCAAATCCCATCATAACATCCTTTCCCTCTTCAGGTAATGATTTCTTCCTTTATTAAAGGTTTGAGCTTCAATTCTGAAATTGTGAGATTGGCTAGAATGTTTGAATTAATCGATTTATGCTTCGATTAATATGTTATTGAGAGTGTTTAGAATCTTTATGCAAGCTTTATATGTGATTTCCATGGTGAAATTCATTTATTGATTGTTAGGGTTCCAACTAACTAGTGAAAGTGATGATATGATAAAATTGAGTTTAGAGCTTAATGAATTAAGTTGTATAGGAGCTTAATTCTTGATGTATGATTGATTTTGAGAGGAATGTTGATATGTTAGATTATGATCTAATGTGTTATCATTTTTTATATGGATAGTGATTAAGGTCTTAATGAATTAAGATAAGTTCTAAGGAACTTGATATGTTGTTTGAAGCCAATACTAGTTAGTTTTCTTTAACTAACCAGGTGAGTTATAGCTTCCATTAGAGTATGATTATATGAGTTATATAATATTATGAATAAATATTTATCCATGGTTAGATGTTAATGGTATTATGTTAAATACCTACAAGTTAGTAGACGAATGCTTATTTTAAGTACTTAATGAGTTGTGTACCAAAATGATAATAGAAGATTTGTTAGTGAAATGAGATGATAAAATGTTTATGTGCTAAGTAACATGAGACTATGGGAAGAACATAGCATTCTCATGAAAGAATATTAGATTATAGATATGTACTTCCTTCAAGAGTAGAGATATGTAATTCCTTCGGGAATAAAGATATGTAATTCATACGGGAATAAAGATATGCACTTCCTTCGGGAATAGAGATATGTAATTCCTTCGGGAATAAACATATGTAATTCCTTTAGGCATATAGATATGTGATTCCTTTAGGGATAGAGATATGTGATTCCTTCAGGAATAGATATGTGATTCCTTACGGAATAGAGATATGTAATTCCTTTGGGAAAGAGAATATATGTATAATTAGAAGATATAAAGATAGAAATATGATGAGAAGAAATAAAGATAAAGAGGTGAGGAGAAAAAAAGATATAAAGAGATTGAGAAGAGTTAAATATAGAGAGATAAAGAGAAGACAAAAGACAAAGAGAATGAGTAGAGATAGAGAGGTGATGAGAAAAGATAGAGATAAAGAGATGAGAATAAGAGATAAAGATAGAGAGATTGCGAGGATTTAAAGATAGAGAGATAAAGAGAAGAGAAGAGATAGAGAGAATGAGAAGAGGTAGAAATAAGAGAACGAGAAGAGGAAGAGATAAAGAGAATGATGAGAGATAGAGATAGAAAGAATGAGAAGAGTTAGAGATAGAGAGATAATGAGAAAAGAATAAGAAGAGAAAGAGATAGAGAGGATGAGACTGTGTGTGTGTGTATATATATATATATATATATATATATATATATATATATATATATATATATATATATATATATAATGAGAAGAGTTAGAAATAGAGTGATAATGAGAAGAGAAGGAGATCTTGAAAGAATGAGAAGAGTTAGATCTGGAGAGAATGTAAAGATATAGAAATATGGATGGATGTATTGAAATAGAGAGAAATAAAGATAACAAATAGAAAGAGGAAGGGGATCATTATAATCCATGAGGGATTTTATGTAGAGGATCTGTAAGGGATCATTGGAATGCGCAAGGGATTCATGAAGTGAATTGTTACCAAAGGATCCACAAGGGATCAAATTGAGGGGCCTGAGTCCGGATAATTATACACTGGTAAGGTTAGAGCTATGATGTCGCTCTATATGATAGATGTAGTAAATTTATGTGAATAGACTGTTTGGATCTTAATGAGAAGAGATAAGAGTTGCATAGTCGTAGTACGAGAGTAAACAGAAGCACGAAGGATATGGACTAGATGTAGTTTTTAATTTTAGTATATTCTGGTTGCTTTAAATTATGGTTAAGATATGTTCTAAACCCGAATGTATTATGGAATATAAAAATATTTTTAAAACTCTGTGTTTTGAATGTTTTAGAAAAACACTGATAAATCTCTAGAATATTTTATTGAGAAAAGTTAGGTAGTTACACTCTATGTCTTTAAAATCCATTTTCCTTGATTTTCTTGAATGCCTTTGACCTCTTTGATATCAATAGGGTGGGTGTGGAACCCATGAAACTCTCTAATTTTAAATACATTTGTTTCAATATGTTTTCATTCAAACTTGACTAGTGATTTAAAATCAATATTTTGAAGTTGGAGTTCCATGTCTTCCTACAACTAGCATCTATATCCAAAGTTTCATTTGTTTTGTTTGGTATATTACCTTTTGGTTTCATACCACATACCATATTATAGTTATATTGTCAGCGAACCTTTTCTTGTGTTTAGGCTTACATCATACACAAAATTTTCTACGTATATGAATACATTTTAATGGCAACTTCTAGTGATTGGAAACAAATGTTTTTATTAGGCATAAACTCTTTGGGGATGGTTGGCCGTCACAACTTGGACGTCCCACCTGGTAAGATTCATTTGTTGAATCATAATCTTCACTTACTACAAAACAAGCATGTATAAATTAAACTTGGCCCAAAACAACTTTGTAATCATTAATGATTAACTAAAAAATAAATTATCACTTAACATGATTAACAACAAACATAATGTCAATTGTTTTCTTTTCTTCTTAATTCATATAAACATAAGAAACAACCATTAATTCTACTAGTTACTATATTCACTCATGATTATACATAAAAATAGATTTTTGCCAAGTAAACCCAATGTTTGAAAACATATTGTATATAGTAACAACCATTAATTGCATTACCATTTCATTAGAAGGTTACTATTTTCATTTTTCTAGAACCGAAGAGAATTTATTAAGGCCAAGCTTTGAAAGTCGCCAAACAAGGCACAATCCAAACAAAAACAAGTCACATAGTACAGAGCTTAAGGGGGAAACATGATGCGAAAACATAATACAAATTAGAAAATGCTAAATGGATTGCAACACCACTGTACTTAATTGCACTTTCCCATTTTGTCGCTATGTTTGATCCACCCATAAGTCAAAGTAATCACGTGATCCGCCATTTTAGAAGGGTTTGGAGGGAAATTATTGAAGCTCGTGTTGTTTCTCGCCATCCAAATACACCATATAACACCATATATAGTGCTTAAGATGATTTTCTTTTTCTTGGAGCAGTTTCCCCATTGAGCTGCGTATCTGATTATGTCTTCCACTTTATAGAAGCGATGGATATTGATATCACACCATTTAAACATCCACATAAATGTGTCACAAGCGAATGAACATTCAACTAACAGGTGGTCCGTTGTTTCCAAATCAGTTAGGAAGATTGGACATTCAATTGAGCTGATATGTAGGCCACGATGGGATAAAGCTATTGCAGTTGGAATGCATCCCATACAAGCCCTCAAAATAAACACCAGCAATTTTTTTGGAACCACATTAACCCATTCCATAATCTTTGTCAAGGCAACTATCAACACCATATCAAACCGATCTCATAAGATACTCACCCGAAAAACTCCATCTGGAGCCAAAGGGAATTTGCACGGATATTTGGTATTGAAGAAGTTAAATGAGTTTACAAGTGCCTGAAGTTTTTCTAATTCAGAAACGTAAACAAGTTTCGAAGGGTTCCTTTTCCAAGAAGTAGCAAATCCAGAATGATCCTTTCATTTAGATATGCACGCCGACTTACATTTCTATAGTGCATATATGTTTGGGTACCGCGTAGAGATGGAAGATATGCATATATGTTTGGGTACCGCGTGGAGATGGACTATGTACCTTGCCAAATTTCATTCCAGAAGTTGCTATCCTCTCTGTTACCTATAATCACAAAAAAGTGTTATCTAGGGCAGCTCCCATCGTCTCAAGTTCTGAGTTTGCCTTTACAATGTTGTTCCATCCTCCATTTAATGATCTTTCGACAATGACTTCACTGACTTTCTATGTAGGTTATGTGTGCCCGTGATAACATTTTTTACAGATAGATTTTGACCATCTTTTAGTCTCCAAATCTAATTAACCAATAGTACGATGTTAAGTGAACGCAATAACCGACACCAAGACCTCCATTTTCTTTATTAGTTAATATTGTAGGCCATGCGACCCAATGTATTTTTCTTTTCTTATCGATTCCACCCCAAAGAAATCTTCTTTGGATTTTTTCAAGAGACTCAATAACACTAATAAGAGCCTTGAAGATTGAGAAATAACATATGGCAAGGATTCCCAAGACCGACTTCATAAGGGTGAATTGCCCACCAATCGATAACATGTTAGCTTTCCATGATGAGTACCAAGATTGAACTAGGTCAATTATGGGCTTCAAATTTCTAATTAGATTTATATTTGATCCCACCACGACCCCAAGATAATTGAAAGGAAAGGAGCCTGCATCACACCCAAGCATCCTAGTGCTACAAGCCAATTCCCGCTCGGAGACACCAATACCAAACACCTTCGATTTATAAAAATTTAAATTTAAACCATAGGACGCATGGAAACACCGAAGTATTTTTGAGAAGTTTCTGATGTTGCTCGGTGACTAATCACCTATAAAGAGCGCATCATCAACGTAAAGAAGATGAGAGAGGAAATAGTCACTCTTTGGAATGAGAACGTCTTGTATGGCAATGTCGAGTCCTTCAATTGAAATAAAAAAGAGAAATGGGGATAGTGGGTCACCTTGCCGAACTCCCTTGGAAATAGGATATTCCTTAGTGGGGGAATCATTCACCAAAACCAAGGCTTGGGATGATGACAGACACCATGCGACCCATGACTTCCATTTACTTCCGAACCCTGTTTGTGCCATAATCGAGTTGATGTAACCTTAGTTGACCGGGTCGAAATTGTTGCCAAAATCAATCTTAAATAGGAACATCTTCCTTTTTACTTTCTTTGCCCAAGAACAAACTCCATTGATGATTAAAGGCTCGTCAAGGATATTTCTTCCTTTTATGAACGTTGTTTGAGTCTCATCAATAATTGACCTAATTACTTTCTTGATTCAAGAGCTTAGGGATTTGGTGATGAACTTGTACATAGATCCGATAAGGCTTATTAGTCAGAAGTCAATTAGGGACAACAATTCTTTTACTTTAGGAGCCAATGTAAAAAAGGAGAAATTGCAACCCTTCCCAAACTAGTTGTTGGTTTCAAAATGTTTCACGAATAGCATGATATCATCCCTCATCATGGTCCAATACTTTTACAGGAATTTGAAAGTAAAGCCATCAGGCCCTGGGGACTTCTCGCTCCTACTATACCAAATCGCTACTTTGATATCCTCAAAACTAAGTGATTTTTCAAGGTCGATACATTCTTCAAGGCTAATACGCTTGAATTTTGGATTAATAAATTTGGGTCGGTTATGATGGGTTTCCTTAAATTTGGACTTGAAGAATTGCCACACCTCTTTTTGTATAGGTTTCATGTAAGAACCCAAAATTTAGAGAAAGTTGACTTTTAGTCAAATATTGACTAAAAGGGTAAAATAGATAATTATGAGAAAAAGATGAGAATATGAAGTTGTGATTCATGAAAATAGCCAATAAGAGCTTAAGTAATTGAGAAGAGATTAGATGAGTAAGTTCAATATAAAGAATGCATGAGAAAATGCATTTTTGGTCAAAAGGGTAAGATGGGTATTTTATGCTTTTTAGGCTAACTTTGTCACCTAACAGGATATGATCTGTTTTAAGTCAATGAGAAATGAATTAACAAAATTGTAGAGTATAACCCCACCTCGGTGTGGATATAAATATCATAGAAAATGGGTTAGAAACGAAGAATATATGAAGCTTTGAAGATTAAAGAAAAATGTACCAAACCTAGAATGGAATCAATCAAGGGGCTGCTGTCAAGCAGCTACTGCGACACGATGGATAGATCACCATGGTGTAGTAGGACTTCTTCATAATAAAGAAAGGAAATGTACTTTTACTGCAATATGGTATATGGGTGCCAGAACACGGTGGCCAAAGTAGGATGCTAGTGGAGGAAGAGTATCACGACGTGGCAAGCAGATCGCTACGATGTGGCAAGAAAATGGTTTTCAGTGACTGAGGTCAATTGGCCACAGTGACATGGTGTCACATCAGATTCAAGGTTGTGAAGCCTTTCATTCTCTTCATAAGTAACCCCAAACACCCCTATAGAGGAGCTCTGATGATCATGTATCTGAGCATGTGTGTATAACAAAGGTATGTAAAGATATATAGAGAAAGAACAAGAGTATTATGAGTAATACCCTTGAGAGTAGATAAAGAAAGAATGGGAATTTATGTATTATAATCCTATGTATGATTAAATAATGAGAAAGAGTATTTGTGGATACCTAAAAGATTTCAGATAGAGATAGAGAATGATTATACATAGTATAATCATAAGTGTATGTAGCTATGTCTAGAGAATGATGGTATTGTGTAGAATACCTAATTGTTAACATGCATAGATGAAGAATAAGGCTTAATGAGTTAAGTACTAGATGTGTATTAGAAGATACATTGAAAAGATAAAGAGATAGAATGCTCATGGGGCATGTGTTATGTGATAAGTCACAAAATAAAGATATAGATGCAAAGAAAGACGGTTCCTTCGGGGACAAGAGATAGAAGTTCCTTCAGGGACAAGTGATATGGATTCCTTCGGGAATATGAGATAGAGATTCCATCGGGAATAAAGAGTATGATTCCTACGAGAATGAGATGATGTTTCCTTAGGGAAGATATATAGATAATCCCTTGGAGGACATAAATAGACTGCATGAATTGAAGATTGTGTAAGGTTAGACAAAATAGAGGAAAGGTTCTATGATTGTAAGAAGGTAATGGAGTTCTTTCAAGAACATAGAGATAATCCATGAGGGTTAACGAGTAAGGAATCCATGAAGGGATTCACGAGAAGAAAGAAAAGGCCAAAGGATCCATGAGGGATCGAGATGAGATGTATGAGATGAAGCAAGAAGAGAAAGAAAAGATTATGCATAGAGCATATAAATGAGTAGAGAAAGGAGGAGATGCGATAAAGTATGGAGGAAGATAGAAAGATTAATAGTAGAGTAGAGACAGTAGAGGAAAAGATAGAGTATGTGGAGAGCATGAGATGAGCCTGAGAAGAGGCTAAGAAAGATAGAAGAGATAGATGAGTGGGAAGAATAGTAGTATTTGCTATTGGAGAAGAAAGTAGAGTGTAGAGTATGGGAATGAGAGAGTAGAATGCTAAGGTATGATAAGAGATAGAAGAAAAGAGATATATGTGATGAGATAAGATAGATTGGCAGTCTATGCCATAAGAAGAAGAGTTCATAATGTAGTGCATGAGATAAAAGAGAATAAGAAAGATTAGAGTATGAAAGATGGAATGAGTATATGAACTTGAAAATAGAAAGAAGATAACTCACTAAACGTTGTTGTATGATGTTGTAGATGATGGGGTGTTAGGACCTTAGAAAGCATAAAGGGGACAGCGGAAGCAACAATTGTTTATCCTCACTAAACCGAAAAACTAGATCTATGAACAGCCTATCTAATGGAAATTTAATATGCAAAAAATCATACTTTTTATGCTCATAGAAACCATCGTAGATCTTTATTTGTTTAATGAGAGCTTAAGATTCCAACATAGAACTTGTCTTTCATAGTCTCACCTAAGGCACTCAGATCAACAATATCCGACAACAACCCATGCAACAAACAACCATTAACGAAGGCTCCAAAATTTGTAGTTGTTGGAAACAGCGGCGCCACGTCGTGGCCATGAAGCCACCATGACGTGGGAATTGGAATGTGGGTGATTATGGAAATGAAGAGATGTAGCTTAATTTCAAATAGGGTTTTGAGAAAACTCATAATCTAAATTCGTCCATAGTGCCCTCTATTTATAAGGAAGGATATAAAACCCTAAAAGATAATTATCTAGTCACCTAATAATTATCCATATACATGGTAATTATCTGACTACATAAATTATCTTATTTTATCCTCCAGAACATTCCAGAACTTCTAGAGTTCATTTATTTAATTAAAGGCTAGTAATTAAATTAACAAACCAAGTCCCTTTAATATGGCCATGTCATTTATTGCTTATTTTTGTCCATATGTGTAACCCGAAAGGACCCTAATATTAATGGTAATATTACCAAAGGTTGTAAATGTGTTGTAACGGTGGTCACTATTCTCCATCATTCCCACTTGCACAAGTTACCAACACAAGATGGTCTAATGTTCACTAGTAATGAGTAGAGAGTATACAATCAAATGTACATGCCATACTCACAACATAGAGTCATGTAATAGACCTTAGATAAGTGATCATATATATTCCTTTGTTTCTTCAAAATATCTATATGAACGTGAGACATGTATATAGTCTATCTCAAACGTTCAAGATTTTGTTTCCTGAAACTGACTTGTGTCAATCAAAAGCAAACTCATAATTGATCTATCAATTCGGTCTAAGCACGACCATTCATTTTAAATTTCAACACCAAATCGTTTGGGGGCCCAAAGATATCGACTCCAACTACTTAAAAAAGAAGCGAACAAATAAACTTTGACTACATAGATTCCACCTATTCTCATGTCAATATTTAGTCAAACCCTATATGACTTCCATTTACGAATAATGTTGCGTTGAAACCAAGACACAACAGATTGTAGGAGAAAATCTCATGCATCCCCATTTGAAGAACAATGTTGGGGGAGAAAACGTCCTTATTAGTAAAGAACTCACCATCAATGTAACTCTTTCATTGATTTCTTTGATACTATCATGATTATCTTTTTCGTCCTTTTAGGATTCCAAAGATATTCTTGATTCTTGATTCATTAGTAATAGCCAAAATGATCTTATACGACTTGTCATGCATAAGGTATACGAGTCATTAGATTTAAAGCATGTTATGACTTTTACTGTGTGACAACCGTCAATTTTAGTCAAACAAAGTCAACAAGTCAACCCGGTCAACCCAACTAGTACTAGTATGTTAGGGTTTACATTATGTTTTCCTAATGTACAACTTACAATTATAATACAAAGTATCACTCGGAAAGTTCAACTATGAATCCTTTGGGAATAAAGAACACTCATAACACGGCGTAGTGGAGTTCATAATCCTAACACTACGGGGCAAAACCATAAGAAAAGCGACAAACGCCATCTTTCTAAACTCTCTCTCTCTCTCTCTAAACCCTCTCTATCTCAAATCTCTCCCAGATCTCTCTCCATATCTCAAATCTCTCCCAGATCTCTCTCCATATCTCAAATCACTCCCAAATCTCTTTACCTCTCTCTCCCTCTCTCTCCCTCTCTCTCCTAAATCTCTCCCAAATCTCCCTTGATAACAAAAATCACATTTCTAACTGTTCCCATAAACACCAACAGCATTCCATCCTATTTCGGAATACACTATTCATTCTCAGAGCCTCTTTTCTTGGTCCGGAACCCTCTTGGTCTGGAAATGCTGACTTTAGAACCTCCTCATCCAGACAATCTCGCACCGGAACAACTCTTAACTCCGGAAGTCTTCACTGCCTCGGAAGCCTCGCATCTCGGAAGATCAGGCGACTCCGGAACTTTGACCCACTTCGGACCTCGCTGCTGACTTTGCACCTTTGGACTCCGGAACCTGCTAATCGACTTCGGAATCTGCTGTTTGACTCCGGACCCCTCTCAATTCCGATCCTCACTCCGGATTTTTGACCATTTCGGACTTTTTCTTCATTTTAAGGGATTTTGACGTCGAAAATTCCATCAAACTCGTACTTTTCATAACTTAGACCCTCTAAACTCCTATTTTATGCCAAATTTCAATCTTTAAAACACATTTTGCATAAAATAAAATATAAGATTATAAAGATATTATATT
Source organism: Lactuca virosa (assembly GCF_052849685.1). NCBI lineage: Eukaryota > Viridiplantae > Streptophyta > Magnoliopsida > Asterales > Asteraceae > Lactuca > Lactuca virosa. Next base: position 274,510,478 of record NC_136433.1, read on the forward strand.
ATCTTAAACATAAAGAAGTCACCCACTTGGTCCACTTGTGTTGCAACTTGATTTGGTAATTTCATTCCCAATGTGATATATTACATTTACCAAGGCAAACATCACTTCACCTTATCTTCTTCCTTAATATATATACATGATTTAGATATCCTTTCCAGACCCATTTCACAGTAAACAAATTTCCTCCCATATTCTCTCCCATAATTCTCTCAAGTTCAAGACTCTATTCCAAATCATTTTCCAAGCTAACTCAAAGAAGATTTGGTAAGTTCCCTCAGTATCTAGTGTTTTCTTTATGAACACTCTCATGATTGCTTATATATTCACACATTATTATGTGTTTGAAACTATTAGGATACGACTAGCTTCCCGTATTCTAACTCGAAGATCACTATTTTTACCCCGTTATCAAACCGCGATCACAGTCGAGGTGAGTTCATACCCCTATATTTTTCAAGACTTTTTCTATGTTTTGAGAGGGGGGGGGGGGGGGATACAAGTAACACACAAGAAAAGTTATGTTAAAACGAAAACATTTAAATTCGTTATTTTACTATTTTTACGAAAAGTATTAAATACGCGAAACGACTTTACTACCAACCTAGTATATTTTTACATACAACGTTTTGATAAAAACATAAAGATATGAAAAAGGGTTACAAAATACAATACATTATTCTTGTATATATATATATATATATATATATATATATATATATATATATATATATATATATATATATATATATATATATATAGTACAAAACGTTCATTTCATTAAAACTATATAAAGTACATCTATAATTGTTTTACAACATTTTCGATATAATCCTGGAAATAGGGGATAATTTCATATACAAACATTTTCATTTCAAAAACATGTACACTCATTGAATAAATTTGTGAGACATTATCTTCATCGTACCTAAATGAGGTACACACGAAAGTCCTGTATTCTAATCGGAATCTCCGATACGAGAGCGTGATACTTGTGTATAGATCTATACGGGACTGATGATCGCACACCCTGACTATTAGCTACAATCAGACGGGCAGGGTATGGGTGACAAATGTCATAAATATTTCGACGCCTGAAGAACGTCGAGCAGGCAAATTCACTTTAGCACGATTATGAAAAACTCACATGGGGAAACGACGATACGTTTATTTTACACGAAAACACATTCCTTCAAACGGTTTCATATACGAATAAAACTACATAATACTATTTTAAGTATGGAAAATACTTGTACATTTCAGTTTGGAACATTTTAAACTAAAAATCATTTTTATGGAAAATATTGGATTTTCTGGAACGAACACCCTCATTTTACAAGTGAAGGGCTTACATCTCATTTATTAGAAAATATCGGATTTTCTGGAAACAAACACGATATCTTTTCACGGAAAGGCTTACTATTTTCATATAAACTCTTATGAACTCACCAACTTAATTGTTGACACTTTTTCAAACGGCTTGTATTCTGAGGGAATCAGTATTGTAATTGACTTTTGAAATATGTAACACTTACAATGACTTTTTTCATCATATTGTAATTGACTTTTGAAATATGTAACACTTACAATGATGTAACTTTTTCAATTATATATATGATGGTTATGTTTTCTTTCTTTACTATTACTTAATTGTTATGAAACAATACATGAAACTCACCCACCCTCGGAAGTTTCCGCCATCATGGTTCAGGGGTGTAAAATATTGGCGTGAACTCTTTAAGAATTCTGCATCATGAGTTTCCTCAAGATTTCAAGTGTTTGGCTTAAATCAATGATTCACTTAGATCTATCTCCATAGACTCTAAGTATACTTTCTTGTTCATCCCATGTAATTCAAAATGAATCAATTCCTAAGCTAATTAAAGCTTTTACTCTTAGCAAAGTTAGGACATCGTTTCTTATTTCAATACAAGGGAAAACATCGCTCGCACTAGCTTTGAAATTTATATGGACTATCTTTTGTTTATTGTAATTCAACTTTTGAATTTCTCATCGAAGAAAATGATCCAAACATGAGATGCTTATAAGAATCCGTCAAAGGGATTCTTAAGCCTACATTTCTTTCACAACCTATCTTGGTTTGAATATATGTGTGTTCCTATCCACGATTGTCATCTTTTGAAGATCTATAAACACTAAGTGTTGGATTAATTTAAATTTCAAACATACATGGACTGAATCTCATTCCTCATAGATTCCTCCAATTTTGGCTTATTGGGCCTTCCATAGCTTCCGAGAGTTGATAGAGTATAATCAAAATCTATTTATGACTCATTTCCTATGTGACATGGAGTCAACAAGGTCCATGATGTCTTCTATTAGATCTATGTGGAAGAGGTAGACGGATGTCATTTTCCTTAATAGGCATTAACCTCTAATTAAGTACTAGTGTTTTTCATTGGGATCTTCGTCAATTGATTATTGAGTCTTATCAAGATCAATGTGGCTCCTACTAGTTTTTTTGGATATCAACTCTCTCTTTTGAGAGACTGATCTTAGAGCAACAAATACTTTGTTCTCAGTGAGTTTCCAAAAACATAGTTGGGGCGTCCAATGAAATAACCCATTTCATAGATCATTTAATAAGAACTTTCTTAGTTTGTACAAGACCAAAGACTCTTGTAACACTCATTCATGGTACACCCCATGAATTGTTTGTAGGCACAATACGACTCTTTAGTTACGAATCAACTAATGATTTTGTCTTTATCCAACTATTTTGCTTATTACAATACTTTGGTTTGAGTTGTGAAACTATTTTAGAATTCCATTAGTTGATCGTTAACCTTTGACCAAAATCCTCACTATCCAATTGTATCTGAGTTTCTTATCTTTTGCCCAGTTGTCTCTTAATTTCGTTTTGTGACCAATGTGAACGGAAAATTAGTGTGAGCTTATTCCAAAAAGGATAATATCACGATATGATTTGTTTATCATTTATCTTGATATTATGAGAAATTTATCAGTCAAAGTACTTGTGGTCTAATGACTTCGAAAATTCTATCCAATTGAATATTTGGTGATGCACTTCTCATTCACATATTCAAGATGTTGATCTAAACATATTTGGATCAACATGCATCGTGGTTAATATGAACAACCAAATAGTAAAAATTAATTTCAACAGATACCCTACCACTAGATGGTGTTAGTGTCATCATTCTTGACAAATAAGATTTGCAATTATCATAAGACTTAGATTCAAATGAAATCCAAAGTACGATCCAACTAGATATTTGGTAATACAACTCCTATTCATATGTCCAAGAAGATGATTCCATGATTGCATTTAATCCAACAACAAATCTCCTCTGAATTATTGTTACTATACTAGTTTCAATGATTTCATTACTTGCTTTTAAACAATAAAATATGCGAAATGTTCTTTATTGAAATAAGCTAGAACTATCTTACAAGACATTGTATAAAAAATTCAATCATATGACCACAAACTTAACATTTTGGGAGAACACATCATCTTATGATCCTAAGAATAGTAAAGGGACTCGATTTGATGTCCTTGATCAAAATCACTTCTCTGTGTTATAGTCTATTACTTCCTTTTTGGTCACTACACATTCTTACAAATGTTAGTACTCATCCTATAATGAAGTACTTAATGATTTAAAGTAGCATACCAATGGTGTTAAGGATTTATTATTCTAATTATAGGCTAAACACTTAGAAGAACGAGTTGACTCTTGATCTTTAAAATTATTGTGGGGCCTCGTTATCGATGATCAATCAACTCTTCTTAAGGTTTTAGTCTCTTTCAAATACATTGGGCATTTGTGTTTATCTTAGTCCTTTTCTTAGTAATCAACGTAGCTTATTAGAATATGTATTAGAATAGGCCTATCCTTTTCTTGTTGCGATTGGGTATACCATCTTTGAACATCCTCTTTGCTTATGGAAAATTGGCTTTCTTCTTCTTGACACTTTTTCATGATAGCTAATCATAGGAGCATTTGAACCTTTGAGTTTTATGCTTAGCTACGTTAGTCCTAAAAGATTCTCAACATGCTATGCAACTCCACACTGGATCTTTCCAAGTTGTTCATGCTTAGTCAAAATCACCTGGTCATTTCCAATTCGTAATCGATAGAATTATACATTTATTCAAACTTATCAATGTACTTGATTCTTTGAAGCTCGGAGTCTCTCTGCTTTTCCATGTTAATTCCAAAGGTACTCAACATGCAATGTAGTCCTGTAATGGATCTTTCCAAATAACTCATATATCATAATCACCTGATAATAGCCAATTAACTGGCAAGTTGATTATATCACCATAATCGGCTCCCAACATGATGGAATTCCATATTGAGTCAATCTGTACACTTAACATTTGCTAAGATGGATCTTTCTAAGTTGCTCATATTTAAATCAGAATCACTTTATTTTATGACCATAAACAAGTTAGCCACTTGATTATGTTTCCCTATGTCAACTCCTAACTTGATGGAATTTCATATAGCAACAATGCTATCGATGTAGTAAGTGTATTTGATACTTTCTCCTTCCTAAACCTAAAGGTGAAATCTTTCTTTTTGTTTAATAGAACTATTCTCAAACCACAAAATAGATTGACCATTCCTTCTATCTTATACTTTTAGAGGATTTTATAGCAGTTAACTTTTAGTGGATACTTTTAAGACATAATTTAGTTAAAGTTTCATCCTCGTTTTGTTTTATTGTTTCTTAATGAATAATTACCCAATTATCAAATTATTTCAAACAAGGCTAGGATCCATATTTCACTCCATGATGTGAAGTGGGTTAGCCAAAAATCACACCAAGAAGCTATTTAGGTAGACAAATAATTGCCAATCTCTATTTTTATGACATTCCTAGATCTTTCGAGATTTATTGACACTATGTCAAAAGGAAGTTTAGTCTCTTCTTATGCTCATTTAGACTCGTGATTGGATTAGCCGAGGATCACGAATCCAAATGGTGAACCAACAATGCAAAGCTACACGATATTCGACTCACGCAACGCTTGATAACCTTGATGACCATATACCTCTTTCCGACAATATTCTTATTTGACTCGCCGGTAAACCATACACGCATAACGCCAAAAGAATATTTACTACAAGACGTAGTTTCCATGAGAACCATAAGATTCACATTTTAATTTATATAAAATGGGATTTTTTTAATACTTATAATGTTATTACTTTTAACAAGCCATGTGTCCTATCAAACCCTTTCGGTAACTCTACTCACAAATTGTAAGATGGCGGTGAGGCTGGCGAACACTAAATGCCACTTAAAAGACGGCTCAGTAAGAATCAAAGAGACCTCCTTAAACCTTAGCATTTAGAGTAGGTGAGCCTAATCGTGGTGAGATTGACAATGCTCTTGAACATGAGAGGACACCATCTTTGTATTTTAATGTTATATAAATAAATGAAAATTTACCATATATATAAAGCGTAATTTAAACCATTTAAAATTTAATGTCTATTAATTCTAATTGGCCACAGGAGGATGCAATTTCAATAAATAATACATTCTATCAAGATCTTATTTGTTGACTTTTAATTAATTAATTAAAGAATTAAATGACTATTTAAACCAACAAGCATAATGTTTTCCAACTTTAGTAAATTTAATAAATTTTCATGTTGAGCTAAATCAACGCAGATTACTTAAGGGGCAAGCAATGAGGAAACTAATATAATCTATTAAATGAAGCAATCTGTGAATAGTGTCGCCACGTTGTGGCTGAGAGGTCTCCATGTAATGTCCCAAAAACCATAGAAAAAAATTTTCATTTTCAAATGACATTTCCATAAAAATAATAAGAAATCCAATTCATCGTTTCAAAACATAACCATAAAATCATAGTATCAATAACCTAAATCAACAGGATAATGTGTACAATCACGCCTTCGACTTCCCCCGATCGTCTAAAGTTCTTAAACATTTAAATCCACAACTGTAAGGAAAAAGCTCAGTGAATTCCCGAAAATACCTCACACGACAATACCCATACAATGCATGCACACATGAGCCTACAGTCTAACTGGACCGCCTCGCAAGGCTTAAAGTACACCTGGACCACTCTCCTTTGGTTTACAGTCTAAATGGATTGCCTCGAAATGTCTACAGTATACCTACACCGCTCGTGTATCTTGTCCTACAACACAAAGCATGACCGCCTCAACCCAACCACAATATGTCGACATATGCAAACAAATAAACAATAACCAACAAACACATGTAATCATAATATAACTACCAATCTAAAAGATCATCACAACATACCAACATCCTACACATAAGAATACTCACCTCATTGGCTAGCAGATAACAACACAACTCTCATGGAACATTGATTGGTCCTATGAGTCACCTATACAAAATCAGAGGCACATCCTCAATCTATAGTCTAAAAACCCTCAAGTTAACCAAGAGTGAACTTAGTCAAAAGTCAACGGTCAATAGTCAAATTCCACATCAAAAAGTCAACTTAGCTGACCACCACATCGTGACCAAGCATTAGCCACATCGTGGTGGCCTTGTGACTAAACAATCACGATACTGCCTACCGCCACATCATGTCATCCAAACCACCACGTCATGGGACCTGATATGACCAACTTAAAGCATTAAGCTCTTAATCCTTCAAGCTACACATCTATACTTTTTAGAAGGCTATCTTACATCCATTTAGTCCTAAAAATCATTGCTTTATAAACATGCATGTTCGATGCATGTCTTTCTAAAGCTAGGTCACAAAAATGATGGAAATGGGGTCAAAATCTTATGCATGAAGCCAAAACCCATCTAAACCTCAAATTTGGATCACTAAACCTCAAAGAAGCCTCAAGGATCCATAAAGTTGCCAACTTTATGGAATCCACCCACTCACGCTCTCCCAAAGCATAGAGGAAATTGCATAAGAACCTAGATTTAGAAGCATAACACATAAATATTAGAAGTTAAGGACTTACAATGGTCCAAAATATGTGCTACAAGGTGGTGAGGGAGCTTGCTTGATGGATCTTTGCTCAAGGGACACCTTTTTCTCCTTCAATATCACCAAAAATAAAAAAAATTCTTCAATAACTCAACAATGGAGGCTAGGGTTTGATTAGGTTGAAATGGAGGTGATGGAGGCTCAAGGTGAGCAAACCCAAGCCATCACATCCTTAAATAGGACTTAAAGCCCGAAAAATTAGGGTTTTACATGCTGGCGGCCGCCACATAGTGACCAAAAGCCTGCCATATCATTGCGTCCTAAATGAAGGCGTGTTTACATCAGGTGCCGCCATGTCATGGTGCTATCACCACCACGTCGTGGCCACTAAAACCTTATATTTTTAAGTCTTAAATGCCCAAAATTAAAAAATTAGTTATACCTGGAACTTGGTGTTACACTCCATGATGTGCTGCAACACGAAACCGTTTTTTATGATCAAAGCCACCACATTGTGGAGGAAGACCTACCACGTCATGGTAATTTGAGCAGATTCATGCAATATTGATTTTTCAGTTAGTTCAGTTTCTACAAAAAATTAAAAAGTAGTTAACATGTGGAAACTAGAATAGATCTAAGCATGCAAGGTCAATTAAACATAGAAGAACGGAAAAAATAAAGTACAATAGATGTGTACACACCACTCTGATACCACTAATGGATTTTGAGGATCTTTAGACAACATATAAGGGACAACGGAAGTAATAATTTTTTATCCTCACTAAGCCCGAAACCCAGATCTATGAACAACATATATAATGTAACTTTAATATTCAATAAATCATACCTTTAGGGTCGTAGAAACCTTCGCAAATCTTTGATTGCTTGATGAGATCTTAAGAGTCCAACGTAGAACTCCTCTTTTGTAGTCACACCTAAGGCACTCAGATCAGCAACATCTGACAACAACCCATTTAACAAACACCGTGAACGAAGGCTCCAAAATTCATAGCTACTGTACGATGCCATGTCATGGCCATGAAGCCACCACGACTTGTGAACTTGAATATGGGTGATTACAGGAATGAAGAGAGGCAGGCAATTTTCTCATAGGTTTTTGATAAAATTCATCATTTAAATTCGTCCATAGTGCTCTCTATTTAAAGGGATGGATATAAAACCCTAAAAGATAATTATCTTGTCACCTAATGAATATCCATATACATGGTAATTATGTGACTACTTAAATAATCTTATTTTATCCTCCTAAATATTCCAGAACTTCTAGATTTCATTTAATTCATTAAAGACTATTAGTTAATTAACAAATCAAGTACCTCTAATATTCCCCTGTAATTTATTTCTTATTTTTTTCCTTGCGTGTAACCCCAAAGGAGCCAACTATTAATTGTAATATTACCAAAGGTTGTAACTATGTTGTAACGATGATCACCATTATGCATCAGTAGAAATGTTTCATGTTTTGCAGGTATAAGTAACAACAAGCGTGACACTAGAAGTGAAGTCAGGAGCACAAGGACTTAGACTAGGTTGTTATCTTATTTGTATTTCCTTGGTGTTCTTTTATGTTTAGAATTTAATGTAAAACTGTGATTATTACCTGGGATATAAAATGTTTTTTATGAGTTAATAGAATTCCACAAATTTTTAGAAATAACTTTGATTATCCCTTATATTAGATGTAAGGAAACCTGGTTCGTTAGAATTGGTATCTGAGCTATTGTTTAAGTGAATTAGGTTTGGTGAATTCATTCCTAGTCTTAAACTGTTGAAGATAAATGAGAAGCAGAGAGTATTAGCTGATTTTCGGATAAACCATGCTAAGAGATCAAAGTACACAACTGATGATATGTGAAGATAAAGACCCTGAAAAATACAAGATTAGTAGATTAACCAACCTTGAAGGTTTGGGTCAAGAATGTCAAGAAGAAAGAATGAAAAGGGAACAGAAAGAGGGACATAATGATATATAGATAGAGATGGGGACATAAATGGTAGAAAGAGCAACAAGGTTTTTATACCCGTACATAGAAAAGAAAGATAGAGTAAGTCTATCTTAGAAAAAGGTAAAGAGTAAAGAAGTGTACTGATGAGTACAAGAGTTGAGTGACATTGCCTGAGAGAAATGGCCATGCTAAAAAGAAATTCCCTTGCTATTTTGACAATGTATGAGATGTGTATAGTACATCTTACACCAGGTCATTGATGCTATGGTGATAACATTGACCGGAGATAGATTACAAGAGAGAGGAGATATATATGGTATTAAAGAGAAATTGGTGCAATAAGTCTCATGATGGAAACTTAAGAGAAAGAGAAGGTTAGAGAGAATGTTCTAAAGTTGTTGTGTTAACAACTAAGGAAAACGAGAAAACGAGTCAATAATTTTGTAGGAAGTAAAAGATGTAGAGAATTTAGAATAAGGGGACACTTTGGAAGTGTGAATATAAGAGAGAAATAAGAGTATATGTAGCTCCTATAGTGAGAAAATATGAAACCGAGAAAGTGTGTAGATATGTGTATATTATGACAGTGTACTTGCGAATAACTATTAGAGAAAGAAGAAAGATTGACCTTATGTGTAATAAGGGGCAACTAAAAATAGATTAAGAAATTGTATAGTGAGGTGGGAAGAAAGCAGACTCAGGAGAAGGGTCTATGGTTGGGAGTAGAGTCCTAGAGGAGAATGAGCTGACTAGTTGTCATCTAGAAATGAAAAGTTGAAAACATTGGGAGTTTGTGACTTTCCAATGTAAGAAAAGAGTAAGTAAAAACAACTGAGAAAGTCATAGCAGCTGGCTTAGCGGCTGAGGACTGATGAAGATAAGTACCCTAAAATTTCATGTAGAGAAATGGGTTATGAGAAAAGAGATAAAATATATGTGAATCGGGTAATGAAGTGGAAGTATTGGAACTAGATAAGTATGATGTGTGTACAGTGAATGGGCGCTGCAGACACATGATACTTATTGCAATCCAATAGAGCCACCAAATTACCTAAGGATCAAGTGGGTTAGAAGAGAAAAAATGATAGCATGGTAAATTGAGAAGTGTTTACCATGTAAGAAATGAGAATTGTGAACCAATAAGTGAAATGGAGAAATTGAATCTAGATAAGTATAGTGAACATTTAGTGTATGTACACTATAGGAACATGGTGCTTGTTATGATTCAATGAAATCATTGAACTACCTGGGGATCAAATAAAGAACAAGAAAAGAAATATAAAACTTGTTAATCAGGTAATGTAATGGTTTTAAATCAATATAAGTATAGTGTGCATGTGGATGTATGGGCTCTACATATACATTGCACTTACGGCAATCCAATGGAACCATTAAGCTACCTGAGAATCATGTGGTGGGAGAAGAAAGTTAAACATGGTATTTAAGAAGAACATGTCATGCATAGATTGAGACTTTGCGTCTTGATAGTAGAAGAAATATGAATTTGAAAGTTAGTGCACAAGAACTAATTATAGATTGATAAGAAAGGAGTTCTAGTAGATACAACACTTTAGAAACAAAGAGAAGTAAGTAGATGTAATACTTCGGTAAGAGTTAGAGAAGTAGTGAGTAGTCACATGTTGTAGAGTGAGTATGGCATCGTAGAAGTACATGATAAATGGTAACTTACTTAAGATTAGATGATTAATAACTATAGTAGTACACATGTGAGAAAAAGAATGAAAGGTGGTAAGTTCATGTACATGGTTGCGAAAAGTGGGACAAAAGATGAAAAATTGTGCTAAGTATGTAATGTTATTGTATAAGAATAGATAGAGTAGTAAACGTCCCTTAAAAAGAATTTAGAGTATAGAAATGAAGAAAGATTGGCAATTTCATTGAGAATGCAATGAAAAGGAAAGTAGATTGCAAGTTCGGGTTAAGAGACTAAAGAAGAGAATAACCTTAGAAATGAGTCATTAAGTGATAATATGACCAAGAGAATATGAAAATATTTCGGGTGGCAAAATCTATTTAATGGGGGTAGATTGTAAGAACCCGAAATTTATAGAAAGTTGACTTTTAGTCCAATATTAAACAAAAGGGTAAAATGGTCAATTATAAGAAAAAGATGAGAATATGAAGTTGTGACTTCATGAAAATAGCCATTAAGAGTTTAAGTCACTAATAAGATATTAAATGAGTAAGTTCAAGAGAAAGAATGCATGAGAAAATGCATTTTTTGTCAAAAGGGTAAAATAGGTATTTTATGTTTTTTGGGCGAACGTTGTGGCTTTTTTCAAATTAAGATCCGTACTAATTCTTTGAAAAATGACTTAACAAAATTGTAGAGTATGTTCTCACCTTTGCGTGGTTATAAAGACAATATAAAACGGGTTAGAAATGAAAAAGATATGAAAATTTGAAGATTGAAGAAAAATGTGTGAAAGTTGGAATGGAATCAGCCAAGGGGTTGTTGTTAAGCAACTATGGAGACGCGGTGAAAAATTACCACAGCATCACAGTAGTTCTTCATTAGAAATAAAGGCAATTTACTATATCTCACAATGCGTTATATGGGTTCCACGGTGCGGTGGTCAAAGTAGGGTGCTAGTGGAGGAAGAGCACCACGACGTGGCAAGCTGATCATCACGACGTAGCAAGTAAATGGCTGTCACTAACCGAGGTAAACTAGCCACCGCAGCGCGCTAAATAGACCACCACGACATAGTGTCGCATCATATAAAAGGATGTTATGCATTTTATTCTCGTCATAAGCAGCCCCAAACACCCCTATAGAGGAGCTCCGATGATTTGAAGGATCAATGAAGGTCCAATGGTGGTTAAGGGTGCTTATGGCTTGTATTATACATCAAAATCTTGTGAGGTAATCTCCTTTATCTTTAATATCTCAGGGGTTTAATGCTGATTATAGAATTTAGTTAGATATGAATGATTATCCTTAAGAAGCTTGTCAATTGATGTCATTGATAGTGTTTATACGCTTTGAACAGGCTTTATTGTAAAATCCTAAAAATAGTTATACAATTTATCATTTTAAAAATCATCAATCCATACATCAGGTGTCTCAAAATTAATCACAATACAGTGTATCAAATCTTCAGAGTAATATAGTCATAAATGCGAAATCATGGGGGAGGGGGGGATGTTGTGCGATCACGTTGGCCCTTCCCTTTCGAACTGGAATTACCTAAAAAATTTAAACCACAAAACCGTAAGCACAAAGCTTAGTGTGTTTCCCCAAAATATCCCACACCATACTAATTAGTGGGCCCAACCATGGGCTATATTCCAACCCAACATACAATCCTAGGCCCAACCTCAGGGTATATTTCAACCCGAGCATAAAATAATAGGCCCAACCCTGGGGTATATTTCAACCCAAACATACGATAATGGGCCCAACCATGGGGTATTATTTCAACCCAATTATTCATGCAAGAGTCACAAAGACAACTAGCATTCTACATAAGACAATTCAGTGGGACGATATTGGTAACTTCGACCCATAAGTACAGTGAGAAGACTCACATCTTAGATGATAATCAACTGCTACCACTCTTATTGTCAAGAATACAGATGCTACACACCACCTATACAACCATACAAAGTAAACTCGTAAACTCTTACCTCTCCTACCAAAACTGGGAGTTTGACCAAAAGTCATCTTAAACCAAAATCAACGGTCCAAGATGACTTTAGTTAACTTGCCATGTCGTGGCCATCCTTGACCATGTCGTGGCCCGCAAACAATAAAACATAAGCTAAATCCCCAATTGCCATGCCGTGGCAACCTAGGGCCACACCATGGGCACCAGGTGTCAAATAGCTTAATGGGTTAAGTCGTTTTCTTCGATTCCAAGGGATCCAATGCTCAGATCTGGTCCTTTTTATGGTCTAAATGGATAAAGTTTGCAACTTTATTCCTTAAGACTCTCCAAAAGATCAAGATCTCAGACCCTAGGTCCAATAGAAGCAAAACATGACATGCACTTAATCATTAAGCACTCAATCTCAAAAATTTGAAGTCCATCAACTCTAGAAGAGTTTCCAACACCAAAACTAACCTAAAAGTTGGTGCTTTACAGACATGTATGTCCAATGCATGTCTTGATCTCATATTAGGTAAAAAATGAGGATTATGACCAAAATTCCATGCATGTTTAATCAATCAACCATACTTCAAATCCAAACCATCAATTACTCCAAATAACCCATAGATTCATAAAGTTGCAACCATTATGGGGTCTCACCATCCTAACTAACAAGAATAAGAAGAAAATGGGACAAAACTCAAGATCTAGCAACCTAGCAACATAAAGGTGGAGTCTTGGACACTAACAAAGGTCCAAAAACATGCTAGGAAGAGAAATGGGGACTTGCGTATTGATCCTTGGCTTACTCCTTCTTTCTCGTTCCTTCAAAATCCCCCCAAAAAAACCAAAGTAAGCTTCAATAATAGAGGAAAAGGAATTGGGGTTTCTTCAGAGCTAAGGAGGGTGGTGGAGGGTGAGGATAAGCAACCACTAGCTTCCTCATTCCTTTAAATAGGGTGAAAAACCCGGAAAATTAGGGTTTAAGTCATCAGCGGGGGGCCACACCATGGCCTAACCTTGCCACGTCGTGGCGGTCAATAGAAACACGCGACCAAAAATGCCTCCCCACGCCGTGGCGACTCTCAAAAGCCAAAATTTAATAAAATAAAATGTACCTTTAGATTCCGATGTTACAACTCTCCCCCACTTGAATAAGACTTCGTCCTTAAAGTCCGCTGCTGCAAATAACTTCTGATAGTGCTCTCTCATATCCTCCTCAGGCTCCCACATCCACTCTAAATCCCTCTGGTGCTGCTATTGTACCATAACTAAGCCCACCACCTTGTTGCGCAAGGTATTCGTCTTCTTCTCAAGGATCACGATCGGTCTATCTACATAGTTCAGACGCTTATCGACCTGAATATCATCCAAAGGAACCATTATGGAATCATTAGCTACGCACTTATGTAACTAACATATGCCGAATGTGTTTTGGATCTGGTTGAGCTCATCTGGAATGCCCAATCGGTACACAAGCTTGCCCACCCGGGTGATAATCTTGATGGGACCAATATACCGGGGGCCCAACCTGCCATGTTTCCAGAATCGGGTGACACCTTTCCATGGCGACACCTTCAGAAGCACATAATCTCCCACCTGGAACTCGAGGTCTGATCGTTGCCGGTCAACAGAACTCTTCTGGCAATTTTGCGCGGTCTGCAGTCGACCGCACACCAGCTGAATCAACGCGGTGGTCTTGAGTACTACCTCAGTACTCCCCATCACCCGATGTCTGACCTCTCCCCAACATACCAGGGTCCAAAACTTCCTCCCATAACTTATCTTGAAGGGAGGTTGATCAATCCTTGCATGATAGCTATTCATGTATGAGAACTCGGCCAAAGGAAGATAAGTATCCCAGCTCCATCCAAAATCAAGAACACATGCCCAGACGATATCCTCGAGCGTCTGAACAGTCCTCTCACTCTGTCCTTCGGTCTGGGGGTGATATGTTCTACTAAAATACAGCTAAGTACCCAACTCCTCATGGAATTTCCTCCAAAACCTGGAGGTGAAGAGAACATCTCGATCCAAAACCACCAAAACTGGCACGTCGTGCCGAACCACCACCTCCCGGATGTAAATTTCGGCCAGCTTCTCAACAGATATACTCTCAGCGATCGGTATGAAATGAACACTCTTTCTCAATCTATCAACGATGACCCAGATAGAATCAATCCCAAGTGTCGTCCTCGACAACTTCATCATAAAATCCATGGTGATCTCCTCTCATTTCCACACGGGAATGGGTAACAACTGCTTTTTGCCGTGGGGTCTCTGATGTTCGGCCTTGACTTTCCGGAAAGTCAAGCACTGCTCCACAAACCCTCTTCATGACCCCCAGATGGACTGAGAACTTCGATTTATAAGCCTTCTCCATTAGTGTCTGTCTAACCCCACCAGCAACCGGGACCCAAAACTTACCACATTGAGTTGGTAACCAACGGTTATCCTTGACAAATAAAGGAATCTGACCCCCGATTCGCTCTGTGTTGGGTATTAGATGTTTCGTCATTGGGATTTTTGTTTAGTCGTTTAGGTTAACGAGTTGGGCCTGTCCACTCGTTTTTATTTCTAGGGTTAGAGTATTTAAGATGCATGCATGCATCGTATTTTAGTTAACTTTGATAATTACGTTGTAACCCTAATCACGCCTCTACAGTAGCAATTCTTCATAGAGTTCTTCTGAGGCGTGACACTTAATCATTCGACATTCTTTGAATCATCGTTGTGTTCTTGTTTTACTTGTTTAGAATCTAATCGGTCATTAAGTATTTTAATCCTAACAATTGGTATCAGAGAAGGAGACTGTGTAATCTATACACATCTCTTCTATTTACTAAAGTTTTAGGGTTACCGTTAATATAGGATCTTGTTCATTCGTCCTCATTGTCATCTTGACGGCATAAATTTATCTTGATATTACCCTATAAACTATCTTAGTTTACACGTCTGATTCACTACAGGTATCAAAGAAAGTATCATCATGCAGTACGACGATTCTCACGTCAAATCCATTAATATCTCAAGCAATATTGGATCAACAACATGGATCCCAATTCTTTTTCCTCATGAATATGAAGTATGGGCGCTTCATTTTGAAGATTTTGTTCTCGGTTCAGACGACAATGGTTATTTAATATGGGAAGCCATTACTCTTGGTCCATTCGTTCATACTGAAACCAAAAGAGTTATCAAAACTCAGAAGGAATACAACCAGCTGCTCCTTGATGTGAAGGATGTTCCTTAGGACGAGAAGGAGAAACTAATCAGCAACGTCAAAGCAATGAGGATCATTAGATTCGCTTTGCAGGCCGACACTTTTCGTCTAGTTAGTTCGCGTGATACTGCGAAATCCATCTGGGATAGGCTCAAGGAACTTTACTCCACTGACGCAGATCTTGAGCATTCTACTCAAACACTCCTGCTTTCGGAGTTTGGTGCTTTCGCACAAAAACCAGAAGAAAATCTGAGCCAAACATTCAATCGCTACAATCATCTTCTTAGCAAGATGATGAAGCATGGTATTGGACACGAGATGATCGAGAAAAGGGTTACTCTCATGAATGGACTCAGATCTGAGTGGATGGCTGTGGTTTCTACCGTCAAAGAGCATGAGCAGTTCAAAAGTTACACTTTAGCCAAGCTTGTTGGGATTCTTTAGGCATATGAAAGTGAGGTGTCGAAAGAAGCGAAAGTTGTTTCTGGTATGGGGTCTCTAGCTCTTGTTGCGAAGGGCAAGACAGTTGTAGAGGATGAGCCAGAGTCTGATCATTCTGAATGTGATCTTATGAACGAGGAGTATGCTTTAATGGTCTCAAATCCCAAGCGGTTTGCAAGGAAGAAATTTCCATCAAACAAGAACCGAAACTGGCAGGGCAGCTATAGCTCAGAAAAGGTGAAAGAGGAGAGCAAAAGCGCTTCTCAAAAGGAGGAAGACAAGAAGGAGAAAAAGCTCATGGGTGACTCCAGCTATGACTATAACTATTGTCATGGCAAAAATCATTTGGCCAATGATTGCATGCTGAGAAGGTTAAATGAGAAGAAAGAAAGAGAAGATGACCAGTCCTACCACATGCGAAAGTTGGAGGAGATCAAGAAGAAAAAGGTTACTGATAACTCTATGCCTGCTTTGATTGTGCAGGAAAATATGGCTGAGAATGAGTTTGGAGGAGTTGAAGTCTGGTCAACCGACTCGGAAGACGACGAGGTTCGCAAGACCACACATGGCAGGGCGTTCGTTGCGTAAGAGGAGAGTTCGTGGTTTGTAGGAAGGTGTTTGATGGTGACAAGTGAAGGGTCACAGATGCAGGAGAATGCTACTGGGAGTGGAAGAAGAGATGATAGATGTTTCACTGCAAGACCAGTTCCTGAACAAATCAACGAATGTGAACAGCTGATCAACAAGGTAAACCTAATTCTTGAATCGCTCAACATACCTATGTCTAGATACGAAACTGAATTAAACGACCTAAAATTCACTTTTTCAAACATTAGTGATAGTTTAAAAAGAACTCGTTTGACAAACTCTAACCTAACTGATCAAATCAGCAGGGTTTCGTCGAAAAGCGATTGAGAAGATTGAGTCGATTTGTCTAAGTCTAGGGATCAATTAATTTACTTGCAACGAGACATATTGGTGCTTTTATAACAATGTAACATTTTTTGTTTAATTGCTAAAAGGCTTTACTTTAACATTACTCAGTTGCACCTTGATTGTGAGATTGGTGAGAAGATTCAGAAGAAAATTTTACCATTTCTGGAATTAAAGGAAGACGAAATTGATGTCGACTGCTATAAGTGTGAATCCATCGTCTCGTCTGACGAGACTTCTGATGCTTACAGGGTAGGATTGGAACGAACTAAATCATACATTAAGTCCAAAGAATACAAAAACATGTTAAAACAGCTTTTGGACGAAAACGATAAGAAGCAAATTAAATATGATATTATACAGAAATTCGATTCATTGAGTACCAAATTGAGTTCAAAAAATAAGATAAATGTTGAAAGCACGTCTGAATTCGATGAGGACAGTGATATGAGCAAAATATTTGTAGAGGATGAGGTGGGTTGCTTGGAGTTTGTTAAAAACGAAAATGAACCTGCGAAAGTTTTGATTTCTGAAAATTCAGTTGAATTCGCACGTATTTCTCAGAACAAACCTGAAATTTTAAAAGCTAAAGCAACGGTTTTTCCCAAAGTGCAAACTGTCGCTAATCAAGTGGTTGCTACTAAAGGACTGGACAAAAATCAAATTGTCGAACTAACGTCCATCGTCAACGAAGACAACAAAGATGGTTTCGATGAGTTCTTTTGGTCCGCTCCTATCGACAATGCAGACGAAACGAAGGGTCTGTCAGAACGAACCTCGTGGAGAGTGAAAGGAAGACATGTGGCAGAACCACTGAATAATCGTTCAGGCTATGAGAAAGGGAGTCCAAGTGGAACAAACGAAAGTCCAAATGAATCTCAGTCAGTAAAGGACGAATCTCATGCAAGAAAAATGAAACCCAAGGCGAATATTCACAAGTCTTCTGAGCAACTTGTTGAGCAAAAATGTCAAAGAAATCTGAGATATCAGAAAAATCTCAATGAAAGGAAGAAATTTTGGCAATCCCGAAATTCCAACTATGTTTGCAAAGAAAAATCTTCCAATCAAAATGCGAAAGCATGTTCGCATGCGAATCCCAATTAATGTTCGCACTGTCATTCTTGTAATCCACAGAAACCCAAAAGGAACTTTGCTAAAAAACCCACTCTTTCAAAGAAGCCCATTGAGAAACCAAAATCTCATCATTCTCAACCCATGAAGGCTTCATTCAAAGATGTCAAGGGAAATGGAAAGTTAGTCTCGGATTCTGAAGCTCAAACAAGGAAATCAACTACTATACCTAAAAAAGTTGAGAAAGAATTTGTCAAGAATCAAATCAAAAACAAACAAAAACTATCTGATTCAAAAGATGCAAAAATGAAAAATAATAAAGTAAAAGTTTTCACCATAACTAAGAAAGATGAAACCACTTTAGTTAAACGAATTTATATGGTTGATCTTGCAATTACTTTTCCTCGTTCTGTAAAAGGCTCACAAGGACCCAAGCAACTTTGGGTTCCTAAATCTGGTTAATTTTCACAGGTTATATGTGACGAGCAGTTTGACACCGAATGGTACATCGATAGTGGCTGCTCGCGTCACATGACTAGGAGGAAGGAGGAGCTGCGAGAGTTTCGAGCTCTCAAAGATGGTGGAAATGTAAAGTATGGAAACAACTCGTTTGGAAAGATCAAAGGCTATGGGATGATAACGAACGAAGATTTTTTGATTCGTAAGGTGGCGTATGTGGAAGGCTTACAACACAACCTAATTAGTGTTTCACAATTGGTTGTAGGGATGGGCTTGAAAGTATCTTTTGATGATGAAGGATCTGAGATAATAGAAAAGAAAACGAAAGTAGTTCTCCTAAAGGCGCAGCAAAAAGGAGAAATGTATCCTTTGAATCTGAACCCGATACGAGGGAAGCCTGACATATGCTTACTTACGAAATCTCACTCTGATAATAGCTGGCTATGGCATAGAAGACTTTCGCACCTCAACTTTAAATACATCAATAAGCTAGTTCTTTGTGATCATGTGCGAGGACTTCCTCTCCTGAAGTATGATAAGGATGGGGAAGCAAAATAGGAAGAGTCATCCAACTATTGTAAACACGAAAGTCATTGAACCATTGGAACTTCTACATATCGACCTTTATGGACCTTCTGTAATTGAAAGTGTTGGTGGTAGTAAGTACATTCTTGTTATAGTTGATTATTTTTCACGTTTCACTTGGGTACATTTTCTTAAACAGAAATCAAAAGCTACACCTAAACTCAAGGATTTTATCAAGCAAATTGACCTTCAACTACGAAAGCTGGTTCGCAACATTCGCAACGACAATGGGCTAGAATTCAAAAACCAAGTGTTTGAAGAATTTCTTGATGAGAAGGCAGTCTCACACAACTTTTCTGCTCCTTACACTCCACAACAGAACGGTGTAGTTGAAAGGCGAACCCGCTCTTTGTGTCAAGCTCCACGAACTATGCTCACTTTCGCATGTCTACCTCTATATTTCTGGGCGGATGCTATCGGAGCTGCATGTTTCACCCAAAATAGATCTATCCTGAATAAGCGATTCTCTATTATTCCCTACGAAATCATAAATAATCGCAAACCTAATGTTAAGTTTTTCCTTGTATTTGGTTCCAGGTGTTTCATTTTCAATTCCAAGGAACAACGAAACAAATTCGATGCGAAAGCTGACGAGGGTATATTTTTGGGATATTCGCTGACCTCCAAGGCCTATAAGGTTCTCAACAAACGTTCAAAAAAATGGAATAAACCTACTATGTTAGATTCGATGACAACTACTTGAAGAGGATTCAGTCGAAAGAGAAGAATCAGAGGAAATCTTTCCTAAGCCAAGTCCAGTCACTGTTCCAATCTCCAATATGTATGACGAATTCATGCTACTCTTTGATGAGCCAGAGAAGGCTATTACCTCTGAAGCGAAAGCAGCTAACAACAAAGTGGATGAATTAAAGAAGATAATTGATGACGTTGCGAAAGACATGCACAATCAGCCATCAACTGCGAATATGCCTTAAGACACGAGCACTACATTCCAGGGGGAGAATTCTGACTCCAATGCAAGTCCTCAGGGGGAGCAATCTACACCACATGATACGAACATTCCATCGCAGGGGGAGGGTTACACTTCGTCTCTTTCTTTTGACCCACCCTCTGGTACAAATAACTCACCTCCCACAATGACTCATGAACCTCCATTCAAAGGGGATTCTTCAATTCCTGAAGAAGAGGTTCCCTCTTATGATCCAAACTATCCTCCACTAACCAAATGGACAAGAGATCACCCGAAAACCCAAGTTATTGTTGAATCTTCTGTAGGTGTTCTTACGAGATCTCAGATAAAAGCAAAACAAACTGCATTGTTCTCTAAAGAGGAATTTTGTATGTTTAACTCATTCATTTCCAATGTAGAACTCAAAACGGTTAATGCTGCTCTCGATCATTTGGATTGGGTGCAAAAGATGCAAGACGAGCTCAACGAGTTTGAACGAAACAAAGTTTGGAGGTTGATTCCAACTCCACCAGATGCATAGGTTGTAGGTTTAAAGTGGGTGTTTCGCAACAAAATGGATAAAGAAGGGAATGTTATAAGAAATTGTTGGGTTTAGTGTGTAAGCCCATAACTATAACCGGGATGTACTTGACCCGATTGTAGCATGGTCCTTTTGGGTTGCCTTCACCAGTGCAATTTGATAGGATGGACTTTTGAGAATAAGGTTATATATGGTTTATTAATATATTACAAGTATAATATATTACTATGAAATTATTTAATTAGCTTTGATCAAGAATTAATTTGGAATTAATTTTGTGGTCAAAAGATACTAATTAAATATATGGGGATTGATTATGTAAATCAATGATTCTTGTAGTGTGGGCCAATGATCCATGATTATGTAGATGGGCTAAACTAATCCATGGATAGTCCATGGAAGTTAAATCCATGGAGCATGAGAATGTGGAAAGTCATGGGTCATTAGGGTTTACAAAGTGTAACCCTAGCATGTGCAACACTATAAACAGAACTCCCATGGACCAAAATCGGTTGACACCATCTTTTTTAGAGAAGTAACTTATTCTCTTAAGACTCCTCTTGCATATTGGTGTTTGTGAACCATTAGAGGCATCACACTTGAGGTGCTCAAGCTTTCAAAGGTCAAGAACTCTACCCTACTCAAGAGGTAAGCATCCAAACTAAGTTTTTATTATATATCTTCAATTGTATGCTAGCTTGGGTGAATGCTTTGGAAAACAAAATGCATGTATAATTAGAGAAAACATAGATCCAAAACATTTAGGGTTTCATGTGCACCATAGGAGTGTTATAGTGCTCAAAACCCAACAGTGGCATCAGAGCCTAGGATTGTTTTCTATTATATTTGATGCTTACTAGTTTTTCAAAGCTGAAAAAGTCGAATTTCTACCTTCTAACTGGTGAAATCACCGAGTCCACTGGTTGACTCGACGAGTCCACCCAGTAATGGACCAACTCGACGAGTCCAGTTCATGTACTCGCTGAGTTAGTGCCCCTGTGTGCGGAATTTCGAGTTTCTTGGCCTGGTTTGGATTGGGAACACTACCACACACTGTTTTGGTTCAATGGAAATGTTTTTTATGATATGGTAGTGCTTGTACTCATCCAACCACAAGATAATTGTCAAAGTTTTAAAAATAATTGTTGTTTTTATATGATAAACAAAATTGCTTTCAATTTGTTGACTTGAAATTATCTTGATTATGAGTTTAGTTAGATCATGAACTATATGATAGTTTTAGTTGTTAGAAAATTGATCTAAATGAATTTTAATGACCTCCATAACTTGTCCTCAATTTATGGAAAATGAAAAGTTTCATACATTAAAATGGCTTTAAACTTATATGTTATGGAATTGAAAGAACAATTGTCAAATATTAAGATAATAGGTTAATTATTTGTATTATTTGATATGAATTGTCTTGCTACATGCGTTAGATCAATAGAATATTATATGACCATTTTTCCTTGTTAGAATTGATCTAAATATTCTTTAATGAGTTCCATAACTTGTCCTCAAGTTATGGAACATGAAAAGTCTTTTCATAAATGTTTTTAATGAACTCTATAAATTGTCCTCAAGTTATGGATTAGCAAGAGTCTTTTCATAAAAGACACATTAAACTCATAAGTTATGGATATGAAGAGTTTTGACAAGTTTCAACATTTGCCCTCAAGTTTTGGAATTTGTAAAGTCTCACTTTTGAAACATTTAAATTCCAAACCTTTGAATTTTAAAAGTTTAAAATTTAACCTTTATACTTTAAAATATTAAACGTTAATACTTATATATATGTATAATACAAGTCAGTCTTACAGTTAGTAGGCCTCATTCACTAAGCTGGTCTATAAAGGGGGTATAAGGTTACTACCTATAAAATGGTGGTTTAATGGGTGTCCACTCTCACCCACCGTTTCCTTGACTGGTGGAGGGTCGTTAGCCGAACGGGTAGGATAGAACATTAATTCTCCCTCATTAAAAGTATAATAATAAATATAAAGTAACTAAACTTTTATTAAATTCTCAATCTTAGTTACTTTAGGAAAATATGAAAATGGTGCTAATCCATGAAATTACATTTTGCACCCTGTTAAGTCGTTAGTGGAGCGTGTGTGGTTAACCGACACACTAATCTGGGACTGACAGTGCATGGCAAAGGGTGGCTTAATGTTAATCATAGATCAATGGAGCGTGTGTGGTTAACCGGTGCACTGATTAGGTGATTTCTAACATTGGGTGTACCAAGCTAATTTGCATGGTTATTCACTCCTTGTTTGTGATCCTCGGCATCCCAGTCACAAACTTGAAGGGCACAATCGAGATTTAAACATGCCTTTGAAAAGTTCAATGAATCTCAAAGATCTAGGAATTTCAAACCAATTAAAACTTAATAATTTATTTCGTTTTTCATGGTTGAAATTGATAAATCGTCATTTACCTACCTTCAAATATTTTACAATTGGATTACGGGATCCCTCTTCACAATTGTAAAATATTTTGTTGGGTCCTAGCCTTAATATTTCATTTTGGGTGTTATATTAAGGACTTAAATTAACTAACTTGAATTTCTCCCTTATAGATGTCTAGGTCAGACAACTATGGCCTTCCCGAATATGTTAGAAAAGGCTTTCCAGATGAAGATGATATTCCACAATATCATACATCACTTCCTCCACCTCCTCCAATTATTCTCTGTCACACCCCCAAACCAGAACGACGGAAACATTCGGGGGTAGATGACGTTGTCACACCCCCGAACCAGACGGCGGAAACGTCCGGGGGCTCGTGTGACTTTGAATTGAAATATCATCACAATGAATATATAGGAAACATAACATCATCATCACCATGCATTATAGTATTACAACTGACATTGTTCACATCAAGTATTATGTTTGAATATTACATGCCAAAAGTTCTAAGTATGATGAGACATAAATATAACAAAACATCCATTATATTGATCCACCGAACCTGCTTCAACGGTTCCTTGCGAATACAAGTTAATTTAAAAAGGTCAACATAAAAATGTTGGTGAGTTCATAAGCATGTTTGTGAAAATGATTTGGATTATTCGTAAAACCCAGAAAATCCGATATTTTCTGTAAACAGTTTAGCATGTTTGTGTCAGATCTCGTATTAATGCATGTGTGTTATTGTTTATTAGAATGCATAAAGATAATGCAGAAAACGTGAAGAGAATGCCTCCAGACAACCCGATGTTGTCTGTAATAGAGAATGTTGTCGTACCAACCCTCGAGGTTGAGTACCAGTACATGTATGTTCCTGAGTAATACAAAGAGAAAAGAAAAGAATGGTCTTCCGTAAATTTATAACGCTAATTCCTCTAAATGAGCCGTTACAACCATACTTGATAATGACATTTTCGCCTGTCTTGACGTCTGGAAGACGCCGGCTTGTTTGAGGTACGGTTTGTCACCCTAGACTGGACTAGTCTAACTATAGCGAACAGCTCAGGTGTGGGGCGTCACCCCCGTATAGATCTATACACAAATTCGCGCTCTCCCTCCAAGAGACTCTGGTTATAACTACAGACTACGATCGTACACTCAATATGTGTCAACCGACAAAACTCACTAGATCCTTAATTGAATTTACGCGAAGAAAAAATGTATAAAACTCATTCCAGGCCCAACGAACCATGTAAGTAAGCCACTAGGGCATCGCTAAACATGTGAGTCATTTCAAGACCTAATAGGAATGAGATTCATATAACATAGGCACGAAATATATGTAAAAGGACAACTAAGGCCCATTTCACATGTAAGGTGTTTATAGGCCCAAATAGCACGCAACTAGTATCCAAGGTCCGTCGCACATGTTAATGGGTCAATGAGGCCCAATAAACAAATAAATAGTATTCAGGACCAATCAAGCATATTAATGGGCCTCTAAGGCCCAATATTATACAAATGGCAAAATTAGTCTGTTTGTTATTTTATTGCTAGTATTAGTCAATTTATTTACCAACATAGCATAAAAAGCCCACTTTTTGTAAAAATGACATTTTTGGCCCAATAAGCCAAAAATTTACAATTAAGGCCCAATCTTAATAAAAATAACACTTGTGTCCCAATTTTGCTCAAAACTTGTATTTATAGCTAGTTTTTGGTAAAAATAAAATTTCTAACCCATTTTTGTCAAACATATCATTTTTGGCTTGATTTTTGTGAAAATACACATTTTTATGGTTTTTGACTTTTCTGACCCGGTTGTTGGAAAATTTGTAGAAAAATGATCGTAAGTCGAAATTTGGATCCGTAAACTATGGAAGTTTGGAAATTTTGTCTACTTTGTTCATAATGTTTGTCATATTTTTTAATGGTCTGTAACAAGTGTGAAATTGCTCACCTTCACAGACTGGTCCGAAATTATTTCAAATATGACAGACAGTTTTGTAAAATTCTCCAAAAATTGTAGAAAAATCGTATGAAAACGTGAGAGTAGTCATTTTAAAGGTATGAACCTGAAATTTTTGCATGTAAAACAGTTTTGAAAAGTATTATCATTAAGCTGGTCAAAACAGTTCGAGATTGGACCAAAACGTTTCTGTCAAGGGATGATTTTTGAGTTCAATTTATAGATCTTTGAACACAACACTCATTCTTACTATTTTAAGTGCATAAATCCCAGATCTACAAGTTTACATGTATTATATGTGATAACACAAACTTTTCTCAAGGTTTTCATGTAGATCCAAGTGATAAACTTAATATTCTTAACATATTTTTAGATTTATGAAGTAAATAACACATAACCACCAAATAAATCATGAAAAACACACATATCCATGCATACACACATAGATCTACACAACACAACTTGTATTCTCCCCCAAAACATGTAAAAACCGAAAACAAGGGGGTATGAACTCACAATGGGTTGATGATCTCGGTTGTGAAGAAGAAAATGGAAGGATCTTGGCCTTTAGCAAGCTTTCTTGAGTGGATCTCGAACTTAAGAAGTTATAAGAAGCAAAATCACGAGAATAGGTGTTGATATTGAGTGATTTAGCTAAATATGAAGTAAACCAACTTAAGTTTGCAAGATATTACCACAAGAGTGTAACTTGAAGTGATTTTGGATGGAAAACCTTCATGGAAAGCTCACAACTTCGAAAATTTTGAGAGGAATGGGGAAAATGTTCTTGAGAGTGTGTTTGAAAGATTTTTGAAAGTATGTGTGTGTTTGGGTATGCTCTTGGCCTAGAGCATTATGAAGAGAGGGAAGGAGTGATATTTTTTTTTTTTTGCATGGAGGATAATGAGCTTCATAGATATATGTGATTTCTAGATATATGTTAAACAATTATGTGTTGTCAATAATCTAATCCCTCCCTCTTCCATTTCTTTTCTCTTTTTTTTACCATGGGCTGAGAATGGTCCTAATGGGATGAAGGAAAAATGGTTTTGGCTCAAACTCTTGGCTTTGTTCGAATTTCATAGGCCCAATATTATTTTTCGGTCCATCGGGATCTTAAAGTGGTTCACGGCCCATTAAAAGTTCATTAGGTGGTTTAAGATCCATTAGAGGTAGAATGGATCATTCTAGGCCCAAAGGGCCCAAAATGTTATAGTTTCAAGAACTGGGTCCAATTAGAGCCCAATTAGTGTTCCTAGGCCCAAAGTAGTCGAGTGGGAGATTTATTGGTCGATTAGGCCCAATAAGAGAATTCTAGTTCATAATGAACTTGAACCGGGATTTCTAGGGTTTTCAGCCCTTAGTTGAACTTATGAGATGTATTTGAATGAGCATAGAGTATGATATTCGCTTAGAGTACAAGTTATTACACTAGGTGAATGATTACATGATGGTAGAATTTCCTAGCAAAATGCTTGTTGTGACAGACGTCATGTATAGTATCACAACAATTGCATAATAGTAATCAAAGCACAACAACCATGTATTGAAAAAGTATAAGTTTTACATATGTGTTCAAGTCATTGTATACATGACACCAAAAATTTAAAAGACATGAGTCAATGAAGCTCCGTTTTCTCAAAAATCCGTGGATGTACCTGTCTACTGATTTCCTAAGAATTAAAGTAGTTTTGAAAAGTTGTCAACAATTAAGCTGGTGAGTTCATAAGTATGTTTGTAATGGAAATATGTTGTTTGTTCCTTAAAAACGAAAGTGTGTTGTCCTAGAAAATCCTATATTTTCTGTTGTAAAGTAATGTATTCAAAAACCTGTAATTGTTATTGTATTCTGGAATGATATAACGTAGTTTTTAATTCACATTAAAACTATGAAAAGTATATTTTCTCTGCACTGAAACTAGTATTCTGAGTTTGTACTCGTTTGAACATTTTACATTTGTAACTATCTGGATTTGCCCATTGTACTTGTAAAAAAATATTGTATTATAGTTTTATTATTTAATAAAACTATGTGAAGTTGTTTACTTATTCATACACTAATCGTATAATTCAATACAAAATTGTGAGTTATTATAACCATGCTTGATGACCTAAGATGGCCTGAACACGACGTCCTTTAGGCGTCGCAATCGGTACGATATTTGTCTCCACAGGCCTGCCGACCTAGCTATTGCAAGAAGCATAGGCCCGGGATTTTTAGTCCCATATAGATCTATACACAAGTGTCACGCTGTCCCTCAAGGAGACTCTGGTTATAATTTCAGGGCTTGGTTGGTACTTAGATAAGTACTTGAAGTAAGACTCACAAATGCTATATTGACGGTTACGTGTAGAATAATGAAAAGTTACTTTATAATAGATAAACTGTAAGTATATGTCATAAACTAGATTGAATATAAATTATAGGTTTGTTATCCGTAAGTTATTCTGAAGCTGTAAAGTAGCATATATGATCCGCAAACTATACATATTATAGTTTTCCTTATTGTAATCCGATCTTTGAAAAGTAACATGTAAGTTCCATAAACTATACCTATTATAGTTTATATGTTTGTGTTTTACTAAAATTGAAACTTTTGTATTGTAAATAATTCGGTAAGTATAAATTGAAAACCTGTGATACGATTATCCCGTGTAAATCAGTTTTTATACCCAAATGGTATTAAAATAGTTTGTAAAATTATATTTTTGTTTAACATGTTTAAAATGGATTTACGCTTATATAAATACAATATTTATATAATTTTGATTAAACAAACAGTCGAATAAATAATTATACCCCAATCCCACAACCAAACAAGGAACAGGAAATGGAGTCATATTATCAATTCTAAGCGTGTTGAACCCTAATTATATAATTTATATTTATATAAATATATAATTTTATTAACGACAACAAATAATAAATATTGAAAACATTTATATATCAACACAATGTCTTGTGTTACACTTGTATTCCCCCCCCCCCCTAAAACTGTGAAAAATCATGAAAACGTAAGGGTATGAACTCACCTCGTGTGTGAGTTCTTGGTTAGTTTCGATGTGGTTGTGATGATTCCCGGTATAGAATATGTGTGATTAACCGTATCCTAGCTATATTTTACATATAATTGTATTCATAAATTAGCTAACTAGTAATTTAACATGATAATACTATTTGATTGTATAGACTACTTACAAGTAGTGAAGAGATTCATGGGTATTGATTTGAATGTTCAAATGAAGTTTGAAAGTTTGAAGGCTAACTGGGTAACTGTTTGCAGATACGATGGATATGCTATTTGTTTTGAGAGCATATGAGTGTAATACGTTTACTGTATGTGACAAATGATTTCATTTGATCCTTAAGTATGAAGTAAATTCATGAGGCGGTGAAGGTATGGTTACAGTGTAATCACATTGGGAAGTTAACCTTAGATAAGATTTTGAAGATATTTGATGTGTTCACGGTCAAAATGCTCCCAAGTATGAAGTGTTTACGGCTTGATTTTTATTCCTAAATGGTTGTTCACGGTTTGACTTTCAATCCATTTGTTGTTCGCGGTTTGAATTCTATTCATTTATGTGTTCACGGTTGCTTTTTCTTACTTGAAAAGGGTTCATGGCTTTGGTTCTTTGTTCAAATGGTGTTCACGGTTTGGTCCTAACCGTGAACACTCTTATTGTTTATTATATTGGACCGTGAACCAACTTTCTAGATGTTCTTGGACCATAAACTCATTTTCTAGTTGTTCTTTGACCGTAAACCCCTTTATGGTGTGTGATTTGTGATTTAATCTTAATTCTCTTGACTTATCTTGGCTTATATATTGAGTTATAAAAGTATAGTTTTCAATATAAGTGTTCATAACTTTTAAATAAGTATGATTTACAAGGTATGTATATAAAATAACTTATATAAACATGTCCTTAAGGTATTCAAGTTCATATGGTATTAATGCTATGATATGGATTTACATGCATATAATTGTAGGTTAAACTTTTATTCGAATAAGTTCAACTTACATTGATTTGAAATTACGGGTTGTTACATTATCCCCCCGTTAGAGGGAATTTCATCCCAAAATTGTTTTTAAAGTGGTACTCATGAACTAGGGAAAAGATGTGGATACTTTTGTTTCATTTGATCTTCCCGTTCCAAAGTGAATTCAGGTCCCCGCTTGGCTTTCCTACGAAACTTCACTATTAGTATACAGATTTGTTTTGTTCTTTTGACTTCCCTATCCATGATCTCCACTGGTTCTTCTACGAAGTGTAGACTCTCATTTAACTCGATTTTGTCGAGTGGGATTACAAGAGTCTCATCAGACAAACATTTCTTGAGATTAGAGACATGAAAAATAGGATGAATGTTATTGAGTTCATGTGCTAGTTTGAGTTTATAAGCAACCAGACCAATTCTAGCAAGAATCTCGAATGGTCCAATGTACCTTGGATTTAGTTTTCCACGTTTACCGAAACGTACCATTCCTTTCCAAGGTGAGACCTTTAACAAGACACGGTCACCAACTTGGAATTCCAAGGGTTTTCGTCGTTTATCCGCATAACTCTTCTATCTATCTCTAGAAGCTTTCAACCGTTCCCGAATTTGGACAATATTTTCTGTGGTTTTGCGAATGATCTCGGGACCGGTTAGTGTACTGTCATGTATTTGCTTTTGGGCGAGTTGCGTATCCACCACTTCAGCTCAGCACAGAGGAGATCTGCACTTAAGGCCATAGAGAGATTCAAAGGGAGCAACTTTGATGCTAGTGTGATAGTTGTTGATGTACGAGAATTCGACGAGTGGTAAATGGGTATCCTAAGCTTTACCAAAATCTATCACACAAGCTCTCAACATGTCTTCCAACATTTGTATCGTTCTTTCGTTTTGCCCATCAGTCTGAGGATGGTACGCTGTACTCATGTTAAGATTGGTTCCCAAGGACTTTTACAGTGATTGCCAAAACCGCATTGGCTTTGTCGAGATGATAGCAAATCTCACATTCGTAATCATTGAGTAGTTCTACCCATCATCGTTGTCTCATGTTCAGTTCTTTCTGTTCGAATATGTGCTGAAGGCTTTTGTGATCAGTAAAGATTGTGCATTTCGTACCGTACAGGTAATGCCTCCAAATCTTCAGAACAAAAACCACTGCTCCCAATTCAAGGTCGTGTGTGGTATAATTGACTTCATGGTTCTTAAGCTATCTCGAGGCATAGGATATGACTTTTCCTCGTTGCATAAGAACGCAGCCTAGCCCTTGTTTGGATGCATCGTAGTAGACTACGAAATCTTACGTCCCTTCTGGGAGGGACAAGATCAGTGCGCTGCAGCGGGCTTGCTTTAGTGTTTGGAAAGCAGTTTCTTGTTTCTCTTCCCAACTGAAGGTTACACCCTTCTGGGTTGTGATAACCCGAAAATCCTTGTCTTGTAAAGTTCAGCTATTCAACTCAGCCGAGTGTCAGCCTTCGTTTTGCTATCTTTTAACGAAATTGTGGGTCTATATGAGTGTTCTAGATTTAGTATAACCTAGGTATGAGTCTTGAGAAGGGATTGAAAGTGTGTAGCATCACAAAATCGGGCCAAACACACCAAAGAAGGTGTGTGCGGCCACACACCCGCGTGTGCGGCCAGCCAGCCGCACACCCAGCCACACACTCACCCTTATATATATAAGGTGACCCTCTTCTTTCATTCCTCTACTTTCTCTCTCTACTTTCTCTCTCTAAAAACTTCATCCAAAAACACTCTAAAGGCCTCAAGAACGTGAATTACTCCATCATTCAGCTTGTTATACTGGTAAGACACCTTAATCTAAGCCTAAAACTCTTCATGTTCTTCATGTTCTTCGTGTTCTTCATCACTTGAAGGTGTACGGCCGCACACCTTCATAAGGTGGCCGAACACACCTCAAAGACTCTCCAAGGTGAATAGTTTGGCCTTCATTTGCTAGTTGGACTTGGTTTTGGCTTTGAAACACCCGAAAATCGACATTTTGTGCATGAATGAAGAGTGTACGGCCGCACACTCCTATGTACGGCCGCACACAAACTCTATACGGCCGCACACTCCTGTGTGCAACCGCACACGCATGCTGCCCACACACCCTGGCCGTACACCTGGCCGCACACACATAAAAGTCGAGTTTGGTGGCCTTACACTCAAATCTAAGGCCCTACACTCCTTTAGGGACTTCAATAGGTGTTTGTAACACTTTATTATAAGTGTTTTCATGTCCCTAAGGTGTGTGCATGTGTCCTTTAGTGGTTATATACCCTAAGTGTATTCACATATGTGTTATTACATGTTAAACTAGGATCCGTTTGAGCTCACGACTTCATTCGACACCCGAGGATCCTATATCATTCTTTCTTTCGAGTTACTCACTTCAGTTGAGTTCATACCCCCCTTAATCAACCTTTGAAATGATTTTAAATGCTTTTATGGGGGGGGGGGATACAAGTTGAACTATTAAGTTATTATATCAATCACATGTGATTAATAACTGTCAATCAAATAGATTCTTGCATGTTAAACTGTTTTATTCAGCTAAAGGTTTTCATAGATTACTTTCAAATCAACTATAATCTCTTTTTAAATTACTAAACTTTTATCAAAGTCTTTTAAACTTATATTCTTATTAGATTCATGTCTATATAGATATAGTTATATAAGTAGGGTTTGAAGGACTTAGGACTCATAACCCGCTTTATTTCCTATTCCTTGTTTGGTTGTGGACTTAGAGTATCCGGTTATTTGTCCGAGTGTCGTTGAAGTCCTAGTTATATATTATGTATATTTTTTTAGATATTAAAACTCTTACTCCAGTTCAACGCCTTTGGGTAGCAAAGGTACCTAGATAACCTCTCAAGTAAACTATAATAGGTATAGTTTAGAAATCAACAATAACTTTTATGAGGAGAAACTGGCTATATCAATATTCTAAAACATGTACTTTTAGTAAAAAGAAACGTATATAGCAATCAAAACACGAGATACATCCTCATGACGCGGATTTCACCGTTGTCGAGTTGGTAACCAGAGTCTCCTGGAGGGAGAGCGGGCATTGTGTGTATAGATCTATACGGGACAAACCATCCCACATCCTGACTGCTAGCTACAGTCCCGACCGACCAAGCCAAGGGGTGACAAATGTCACATTTATTTCGACGCCAGCAGGTCGTCGTGTTTACATCCGTCAATCAGTATGGTTACAAGTATCTTCACATTTACCTTATAATTCATGGCCTTAAGGTAATGAGTACCACGGTAGTTTCTACATATAAAACTACGGTACTATAATATTTTCCCTAATACATTAAACTTAGAACGTTTTTGATATAAAACGATAATGTAAAACTATATTTTGATAATGATAGTAACATATGGGAAAAATACTCTTTAAACACAAAACAGTCGGGT
This sequence comes from Lactuca virosa, assembly GCF_052849685.1. Lineage (NCBI taxonomy): Eukaryota > Viridiplantae > Streptophyta > Magnoliopsida > Asterales > Asteraceae > Lactuca > Lactuca virosa. Next base: position 274,542,980 of record NC_136433.1, read on the forward strand.
CTTGGTAGAAGACTGCTTTTAGTAGAGAAACTCATTCTTTTAAACATGAATCAGTCGAGTCTTGGTAGAAGACTGCTTTTAATAGAGAAATTCATTCTTTTAAACATGAACCAGTCGAGTCTTGGTAAAAGACAGCTTTTAATAGAGAAACTCATTCTTTTAAACATGAAACAGTCGAGTCTTGGTAGAAGACTACTTTTAATAGAAAATATAGGATTTTCTAGAAGGAATTCAAATACCTTATAAACTTTTATGAGATTATTTTGAGGAAAAACATGTATTTATATCAATGTCATTAAAATACTTATGGACTCACCAACATTAAAATGCTGATCCTCTCTTTCAAAATAACTTGTATTCTCAGGTCATCAGTAGACAGGTACACTCCGGGAGCTTTTGCGAAGTCAGCCTTGTACCGAGCTGCATCTTATGTTATTCTCTATATCTACTTTTGATGTTGCTGCTAAATGTAACCTATGTAAAAACTTATACTATTAATGCAATGGTTGTTGTACTTTGATTACTATACTGCATGTGTTGTGATACTTGACATGACGTCCAACGCCCCCGAATGTTTCCGCCAATTCGGTTTGGGGGTGTGACATGGGTCAAGGTGGTGAGTGGCTTCGCGGTCTTTGAGAAGTTTTGGATGAACCTTCTGTAGTAGCCAGTGAGACCTAGAAACTAACGAATTTTTGTTGGGGTTCATGGGGTCGCCCAGTTTTCGATAGCCTTAATCTTGGAGGGATCAACATGTATCCCTTCCTTGCTGACTACATGACCTAGGAATTCCACCTTACGAATCTAAAATTCACACTTCGAGAACTTCACATACAATTTCTCTGCTCTTAAGGTTTCCAAGACTTGTCGTAAGTGTTGGATGTGTTCTTCCTTACTTCGGGAATAGACTAGTATATCGTCAATGAAAACTATAACGAACTTGTCTCAGTAAGGTTGACACATACGGCTCATCAGGTCCATGAACACTGCGGGCGCATTCGTTAAAGCGGTAGTGAGTTCTAAAAGCGAGTTACAAAAGCGGTCTTTGGGATATCGGCCTATTGGACTCGTAACTGATGGTACCCTGATCTCAGGTCAATTTTGGAGAAGAAACTTGCCCCTTGAAGTTGATCGAAATGGTCGTCTATCCGTGGTAGAGGGTATCAGTTCTTAAGGGTAAGTTTGTTTAGTTCGCAATAGTCTATGCACATTCGGAACGATCCATCCTTCTTTTTCACGAACAAGACCGGTGCTCCCCAGGGTGAGAAGCTTGGTCTAATGAAGCCTTCGCTGAGAAGTCCGTTCAACTGGCTGGAAAATTCATGCATCTCTGACGGTGCAAGACGATATGGGGATTTAGCTACGGGGGTAGCTCCGGGAATCAAGTCGATTCGGAATTCGACTTGGCGTTCAGGAGGAATTCCTGAGAGATCGTCAGGGAATACATCAGAGAAATCACGAACTTCAGGGATATCCTTGATGCTTTTTACTTCTTGTGTCTTATCAACGGCGTGAGCTAAGAAGGCACAATAATCCTTGCGAAGATACTTCTGGGCCTTGACCCAAGAAATGATTTGAAGATTAGCACCGGATTTGTCGTTATAGATAACGAGAGATTCATTACTTGGCAGATTAAGACGAATGGCTCTTTCAAAACATAGGATATCATCACGGTGAAGACATAACCAATCCATGCCGATTATAATGTCAAAGCTTTTAATTGGGACCGGCATAAGGTCAATTTGAAATGAATGGTTGTTTAGAGTAAGTGTGCATCCTATGTATATGTCATTTGTGCTCTCGATCTTTCCGTTTTCCATCTCTACTGTGAATGTCTCTTTTAGTGATTGAGGATTTTGTTTTAGTAGATGTTTGAATTTATGACTCACGAAGCTTTTCTCCGCACCACTATTGAAAAGAATGCATGCGTAAGAATTGTTGAGAAGAAACGTATCGGTAACCACGTTAGGATCTGTCATTGCTTCTTCATGGCCAATTGCCAGAATTCTCCCTACACCACCAACATTCTTTAACTTTGGCCAGTTTCTCCTGAAGTGCCCAGTTTCGCCACACTCAAAACAAGCTTGACTAACTCTTTCGACAGGGACTTGAGAGATTGGTTGTGTGGGTGCTTTACAGAAACGGGCGGTGTGCCCCTTTCTGTTGCAGTTCTTACAGTGCATTTCCCTGAAAACTCCCGTGTGATGGATGTTGCATTTGTTGCACTTTGGAAAAGTTCCAGCAAATCGATTCGGGATTGCTGAAGTGGTGGAAACAGTGGTAGGAGTAAAAGTAGGAACAGTAGCTGGATCAATAGCAGTGTGTACTGCCGCCGTTTGTTGCTTCTTAGAAGGCTCTTGTGATGACTGCCCCTTTCGTTTATTCCATAATTTCTTTTTGCTGCCTCCTTCTTTGGACTTTTCTGGAACAGCTGGCATGGAGCCTTGACGAACTCCATGATCTACAAGTGTCTAAGCCAGATGCTTGGCGCTGTCAAATGTAAGGGGGTTGGCAGCAATAACGTTTCCTTGAGTCGGGGGAGTTAACCCCTAGATGTATCTCTCTACTTTCTTACTCTCTAGGGTGACCATCCCGGGACACAGTAGAGCCAGGTCACTAAATCTGGCAGTATAAGCAGTAATATCGGAGTCCTTCATCGTTAAACTACAAAGCTCCTGCTCTAACTTTTGAATCTCGCCTCTGGGGCCATATTCTACCAGCATCAGAACTTTCAAGTCTTCCCAGCTCATGGCATTGGCTACTAGGAGAGATAGCGATTTGACATAGCCATTCCACCAGGAGGGCTCTGTCTAGGAAGGTGCATGCTACAAACTTTACTTTGCTTGCTTCAGGGCAAGCACATATTTTGAATACTGATTCGGTTTTCTCGAACCAGCGAGTCAGAGCAATGACACCTCCGGTGCCATCGAAATATTTGGGTTTAGCATTCGTAAATTCTTTATATGAACACTCCCTAGGGTGTCCAAGACTTTCCCCAAGATTTGAATTGTGAGCACCACTGCCAACTCCACTGCTACTACTGGCTTGAAAGACAACAACATCATACTGCTGCTTGAAAGACAGCATCATCATACTGTGGAGGTGGTGGTGGTGGTGGATTTGGTGGATTGTTTTTCTTTCTGTTAGACTTTCTTGGAGGAATCATTCTCTAAAATAATTTAAGAGAAAAGTTATGATAAGCTTTCTATAGCAATTATGAGTCAGGTGATATTAAACAAATATATATTAGTTCTAAACACATCATATTCTGACTTCCATAGTGTTTTGCGATTTACAACATGAATTTAGTAATATAAGTAAACAATCGTAATTCCAGTTTATGGACTTTGTAGCAACACTTCTAGGGAATTTGTATAATGTGTTCCATACTAGGTCCTCCTATAATCACTTAGTGTATACGAACCATACATAATTAAGACCAAATAGACCTTCGAATTAGTTATCATACTCTAAGTCCACAACCAAACAAGGAACAAAAAATAAATCTAAATCACAAATTCTAAGCCTATAAAATCTTAATTATATATAACTCTTATGTATACACTTAGTAATTATAGATTTACCAGTAATGATTCTTTGTTTTCACATGTTTGTTTCTAGTAAGAATGACCTTCTTGACTCTTGTTGTTTTAGTGTTATAGTGTCATAAAATACTCCTATAGTATTTGAACGTTACGTTTGGTTCTAGAATTCTTCTGGTATATTGGCTTGGTAAGTTTTAGACTTGTTGCAACACCACGATCACTCCCAAACACGTGTTGGTTGTATCTCAAATAAATATAGTTGATTAGGCTATATTTATCCTAGATATAATTACATAACTGTCCAGGTTTAACTGTAATGTCCAACATCTAAATAATTTTGAATAGTTTTCACTGTGATACTATTTCTTGTATGTATGCATGTTAGTATACTTCTTATAAAATACTTAGATTTTAAAAGTATACTTTTAGTCAGAGCGTTTCAGCCCCATTGTATTTATAGTTGTATATCTTTCATGGTTTGATATACTTAGTTCACTATAAACAATGCTCTGATACCAATCTGTCACACCCCCAAACCAGAACGGCGGAAACGTTCTGGGGTGGATGATGTCATGTATAGTATCACAACAATTGCATAATAGTAATCAAAGCACAACAATCATGTATTGAAAAAGTATAAGTTTTACATATGTGTTCAAGTCATTGTATACATGAAACCAAAAAGTTAAAAGACATGAGTCAATGAAGCTCCGTCTTCTCAAAAATCCGTGGATGTACCTGTCTATTGATTTCCTGAGAATACAAGTAGTTTTGAAAAGGTGTCAACAATTAAGTTGGTGAGTTCATAAGCATGTTTGTAATTGAAATATGTTGTTTGTTCCTTAAAAACAAAAGTGTGTTTTCCCAGAAAATACTATATTTTCTGTTGTAAAGTGTTGTATTCAAAAACCTGTAATTGTTATTGTATTCTGGAATGATATAACGTAGTTTTAATTTACATTAAAAACTATGAAAAGTATATTTTCTGTACACTGAAAATAGTATTCTGAGTTTGTACTCGTTTGAACATTTTACATTTGTAACTATCTGGATTTGCCCATTGTACTTGTAAAAAAATATTGTATTATTGTTTTACTATTAATAAAACTATGTGAAGTTGTTTACTTATTCATACATTAATCGTATAGTTCAATACCAAATTGTGAGTTATTATAACCATGCTTGATGACCTAAGATGGCCTGAACACGACGTTCTTCAGGCGTCGCAATCGGTACGACATTTGTCACCATAGGCCTGCCGGTCTAGCTGTTGCAAGAAGCTTAGGTGCAGGATTGTCAATCCCGTATATATCTATACACAAGTGTCACACACTCCCCCAAGGAGACTCTGGTTATAATTTCAGGGCTTGGTTGGTACTTAGATAAGTACTTAAAGTAAGTCTCACAAATGCTATATTGATAGTTACGTGTAGAGTAATGAAAAGTTACTTTATAATAGATAAACTGTAAGTATATCTCATAAACTAGATTGAATATAATTTATAGGTTTGTTATCCGTAAGTTATTCTGAACCTGTAAAGTAGTATATATGATCCACAAACTATACCTATTATAGTTTTTATGTTTTTTGCCTTATTGTAATGTGATATTTGAAAAGTAACATGTAAGTTCCATAAACTATACCTATTATAGTTTATATGTTTGTGTTTTACTAAAATGGAAACTTTTGTATTGTAAATAATTCGGTAAGTATGAATTGAAAACCTGTGATACGATTATCCCGAGTAAATCATATTTTATACCCAAATGGTATTAAAACAGTTTGTAAAATTATATTTTTGTTTAACATGTTTAAAATGGATTTATACTTATATAAATACATTGTTTATATAATTTTGATTAAACAAACAGTCAAATAAATAATTCTACCCCAAGCCCACAACCAAACAAGGAACAGGAAATGGAGTCAAATTATCAATTCTAAGCCTGTTAAACCCTAATTATATAATTTATATTTATATAAATATATAATTTTATTAACGGCAACAAATAATAAATATTGGACCGTGAACCAAATTTCTAGATGTTCTTGGACCATAAACTCATGTTCTAGATGTTCTTAGACCGTAAACCCCTTTATGGTGTGTCATTTGTGATTTAAACTTAATTCTCTTGACTTATCTTGGCTTACATATTGAGTTATAAAAGTATAGTTTTCAATATAAGTGTTCATAACTTTTAAATAAGTATGATTTACAAGGTATGTACATAAAATAACTTACTTTTAAATAAGTATGATTTACAAGGTATGTATATAAAATAACTTATATAAACATGTCCTTAAGGTATTCAAGTTCCTATGGTATTAATGCTATGATATGGATTTACATGCATATGATTGCAGTGATGGGTTTTAGTATACTACAACATCCTATGGTGCACATACAACCCTAAATACCTTGGATCTATGTTTTCACTAATTATACATGAAAATGGTTTTCAAAGCATTAAACTTATAACTAGCATGCATTTTTTAATAAACAATACAAGATACTAGTTAGAGTAACATACCTTTTATGTGGCTTGAAGTCTTGATGTATTTGGTGTTGCATGAAAAACTTTAGCCTTTAAGAACTTAGTGCCCCAAGTGTTGCACCTCAATTGCAATCACAACTCACCTAGGACAAAGGTGACTCTTGAGAGAGAATTCCATGCACCAAAAACACCTCCAAAGACTCCAATAACTTCTAGTGGCGTTTTTAGGCAATGGACTTCATATTTATATGTTGTGGATTCCAAGGGTCATGGGTATAACCCAAATCCATACCCATTGGTTTTATGATCCATGGTTCATGTGGCCCAACTCTTTATGTATCCATACATAAACTTGGTCCAACATGGATCATAAGCCCAACACATATAAATATAACTAATTACCATAGTTAGTCCCCATAGATTTAATTAGTCTCTTTTGATCACTAAATTAATTCCAAATTAATTCTTGATCAATACTAATTAAAACATATGATTTCATATTAATAAATTATAACTTATAATATATTAACGAATCATATATAACTTTCTCTCAAGAGTCCATCCTAACAAATTGTCTTGGTGTTATGCAACCCAAATGGACTATGCTACTCTCGGGTCGAATACATACCAATAATAGTTATGGGCTTAGACATCTAATCCAACAGTCTCTGTCACATCCCCAAACCGAAACGGCGGAAACATTCGGGGGCGGAGGACGTCATGTACAGTATCACAACAATTAAATAATAGTAATTAAAGCAACAACAACCATTGTATTAATAGAACAATGTTTACATTATATTTGAATCATACATAATTGACTCCAAAAGTAAATAACAAGTAAAGACTTGAACTACTATGCTCCGTCTTCTTGAATCTGGGCGTGTACCTGTCTACTAAAGTCCTGAGAATACAAGTAGGTTTTGAAAGAGTATCATCATAAAGCTGGTGAGTTCATAAGCGTTTTGTTTTGGAAAACAGTTCTTTGATCTTTCGAAAAGTGCATTATGTTTCTCCAGAAAATCTTATATTTTCTAATGTATAAAACTTAAGTAAAAATGATTCTTACAAGTTCCTCCTGCGAGTACTTAGTGTATACAAATCATATACAATCCAGATCGAACAAACAATCGATTGTGTGGTTCTGCCCCAAGCCCACAACCAAACAAGGAACAGGAAATGAGGCGGAAGCCACACATTCCACTGGTTGTCGGATCCTCATGTACATAATCCTGAAGTATTCACTAGATAATTATAAAGTTAACTGTATTAATCCTTTGATATCTATTGAAAGTGTTCCTCAAGAAAATCCATTATTTTCTTATTGAATGCATGATTAACCAATTCTTTTTTATAACTACTTAGCTCATACTAGCTATGTATAAACCCATATCGAATAGACGATAGATTGTGTGGATCTGCTCTAAGTCCACAACCAAACAAGGAATAGGAAATGAGGCGGAAACCACACTTTCCATGGTCTATCAGATATTCTTGATACATAGCCTGGATGCATAAACTAAGAAGTTATAGAATTAACAATGAATATTCATGAATAAAATGATAAACCGGTTGTTTATAAAATACTGATGTTTATCCCGGAAAATCCCATATTTTCCCTAGATGTAAGTTATTGAATTATCTATTCCAAATCGAAGAGTACAAGTATCTACCACACTTTTATTGTTTAAGAATTGTATATTAGTCTTATTACATAAATAAAACTGGTTGAAAACGTGGTATCCTATATCATGAAAGTGTTGTTAATACCCTCCTGTGATCACTTAGTACATACGAGTCATATAAAATTAGATCGAACAAACAGTCGATTGGGTGATTCTGCCCTAAGCCCACAACCAAACAAGGAACAGGAAATGACGCGGAAATCACACATCCTATTGCAAGTCGGATGTTAATTTCATATTACCCTGATATACATACTAAGTCATCACATAGTTACTAACCCTGATGACTGATTGATAAGTACATTATTACGTGGACGAGTCGTTGTTTCACCTACGGATTCTTATAACCATACTATGGACGATCAACAATACGACGTACTCAGACGTACATCGATAAAAATGACGTTTGTCACCCTCGGTTGACTGTAGCTAATAGTCAGGGTGCGGGATTGTCACTCCCGTATAGATCTATACACAAACTCACGCTCTCCTTCAAGTAGACTCTGGTTACAAGGCGTCTCACACTGTAGTTCTCTCAACGAATCCATGAATAATACAATGAAAACCATTTTTTTATTAACATGAATCTTTATAAAATAATATCTTTTATTTCATAATTCATAAGTTCATTTCCTTAGTTTTGAAAACTGCTTTTAGAAGACTTGTATCCTAACATGTTTTGTAAAACTGATTTCTATATTCGATTATATTAATGATGGAAATATATTAAACAAAATAATATATTTGAACACAAGATTACTTGTGCTTTTACTTGTATTCCCCCCCTGAAAACATTAAAAACTCAGAAAATATAGGGGTATGAACTCACCTTATGTGTTAGATTCGATTGAAGGTTCACGTAGGATGAGAAGTTCCACGAATGAATTTCCGAGACACAAACGAGTCCTAATTGTCATATAATGGCATATATAGGCATGTAATTAGTGTTTTGGACAACTAACATGCAAGGAAACACCCTTAGGGACCATGAAACACTTGAAACTAAGTGTTACAATCACATGTGATTGACTAAAAGGGGTTTACGGCCATACAGGAGAGTGTACGCCCATGGTGTACGGTCAAGTGAGTGTGTACGGCCATGAGTGTACGGCCGTACACCCATGAAAGAAACATGCAAAATAGGTGATTTGATCCAAGGGGAAACTAGTGGGTCTAATGTTCAACAAGGAGATGGGTAGAACACTTCATTTGGACTCCTTTAGGGTGTGTACGGCCAACCTTTGAAGGATTTATGGCCGCACACCCTTCAAGATCATGAAGGTGATGCTGAAATGTGAAGAATCGAGGCTTGGATCTAATGGTCTTTCTAGTATAACAAATTAAAGGTTGAAATACTTATGTTTTTGGAGCCTTTGGGGTGTTCACGGCCGATGATAGTTGAGAGATAATGGGAGCGATCTCAGTTGGGAGGAGGGAAAAATGAGAAGGAATGAGCACCACTTATATATATATATATGTATATATATATATATATATATATATATATATATATATATATATATATATATATATATATATAGGGTGGTGTACGGCCGTACACACCTTGGGAATGGTTTCCGTAACGAGTCAAACTCTCAAGTCTCAAATAAACACTAAGGTTAGAAGCTCTTGAGGTGAAAGTGAAGGAACATGATACATATGGGGTGAGTTCACGACCAAGGATGGGTGTACGGCCGTACACCCATGTGTACGGCCGTACACTCCTCTTTGAAGGAGTGTTCGGCTTGAATGCAACTCGATGAACTGAAAAGAACTCATCCCCAAACCCAAAACTTGAATACACTAGGCTTAGAACACTCAAACAGACCCTAAACAATACTAAAAGATAGCAGAAACGAGTCTGACTTTCTATCATCGTGGTAACTTAGAGACAGACACTTTCGGGTTGTCACAGTCTCCCACTTGGATAAGTCTAAAACTATTATTGCATATGACTCCAAGATCCCGACTAGCAATCGTAGCTCTTAAAAAAGTCGCTATCGAACTCTGACCTAGTCAATGACATGTCCATTAGATAAGGGATCATATATTCCTCCATTGTAGATATCATATGAACTGAGACATGGATTATAATCATTCTCTCTGTCCATTTGTTGTTTCCCGATTTCCGATTTGTGACGACCAACTAATTGAACAAATCAAATTAGTCCAGGCCCGGCCGAGCACTTACGTTTGTCATCACCAAATCATCGAGGGGCCCACATATATTGCTTTTATCCCTCCAAGGGTACAGAGAATGGATAAACTTCGACCCAAATGTTCGCTTGTAATTACTCATCAAATTACACACAATGATATGTTTTATAATAACCAAGTTACTAAATGCATTTACATATGTCAATGTGCAACCAACACGCAACTACAACTCACACGTCTCCGTTTGAAGAATATAAGATATTATCGTCTCATGATCACTCGTGATAAAATCCATGAAGTGAGTCAAATGAGCGTGGGTTTAATCCAATACTCGAATATTATTCCAGGAGCACTCATGGATACTACAGCTATGTCTAGGCCACCTAGACAAACTATAGACCCATTCATGACAGTCTTGATTCATACCTACTTCCAAAGTATGATTAACTGTGGAGAGTTTGAATAACCTAGTTATTCAGGAATTAAAAACATGCAAAGTGAAACACAAGGATAATACTAATCCTATATTGCCCCAAGCACCTTTGAGAGTAAATAAAACACCTTTTATTTAAACACCATATTGATTACTCATTATTCATTGTATAATGTTTCGAATAATCAACTTTATACTTGAATCTGAAACAATAGTCATGCCATGCTCCAAGCATGCACACTATGTTTGTCCAAACAATAATTATGCCATACTCCAAGTATGCACACTATGTTTGTCCATGATCCTTACTTTGTGAAATAGACCAATTGAACATGATTCCAATGATGCTCATTTCACAATCCAAATCCTTATCGTAAATGTGAGAATTCCAAAATCCTTCCATTTACCGAAATATGTTAGGTTCTAAACTTATATGCATTGATCCTCTTGTAATGACTATGCACAAAGTCACAAAGACTTGTCAACAGACATTACAGAGTATTCCAATGGATATCAATTCCAGGGAAACGAAGTCTCAAATTCAAAGTAAATTCCTTTGAACATCCTTCTTGCATTAAGTTTTTCTAATCTTACACATATTTAATGGATAACTTCCACCTACGGAAACATTTCCATATTCTCATTTTGACTATCGCTTCTGAACAAGAGTTTCCTCTTTTCAGAATATGTTAATATGGTCCTTCCAAAATTTACACCACACTTCCGACTACCATGAGCAACCAATCTTTGGTAAACCTTAGATTGTCCTCGACAATTGCTTAATCATTTTAGTCATATCCAATTCTAGACCTTTCCCCCTGTTAATGCCCTAGGCATTTGGAAAATTTAGAAAGGATAAATATTATAGCACATGTGATCGATCCTATACCCGAAGCATATGGGACACGATTCATGATGTCTCACATAAAGACATGATCCTAGACCAGTCTTTTGCTACAATATTTTTTTTTATTTGCCATGTTTTCATAATTCGACTATGAAGAGGGATGTCGTAATCATAATCGAATTTTGAGAAAGCAATATATACATAATTTCCTTATGTTTAACCATTCCAACATAAAATCCATATATATATATATATATATATATATATATATATATATATATATATATATATATATATATATATATATATATGTATATATATATATATATATATATATATATATATATATATATATATATATATTCTTAACTAAAGATGATTAAAATCTCAATCTAAGCTTTTAGAATTGAAATGAAGTATAATTTCCTCTCCCTTAATTATAGCAAAACAAATTTTCAATCCCTGCAACTTTGCGAATTGAAACTTTTGTTTTCTATAATTAACATTGCTAACATGCAATACTTAACATAGTAATCATGCTCCCACTAACATGATAATTATTAGCATAACACTTATGCTCCCACTAGCTTTGACATGTATCCAGAAATCAGATGCACTTCTTGAAATCAATAGTTTATTAACTTTCTTACCAAAGTTCAGATTTCTGATACGAGACGCTTTGATAAAACTTTATCAAAATCATACACCTTTTTGTTAGATAGCTCACATGTGTGTCTAAAAAAATTTAGAACTATGAAAAGAGATGTCGTAATCATAGTCTCAATTGTTTAGACCTTTGCCATTTCTCACAAGTCCATGTTAATGTTTCGGTTAACCACACACGCTCCATTACCGACTTTGAGAATGCAAATATCACAATTACTATCTACTTAAAATCTACTGAATAAAAGTGTTTCCTCAACATCATTTTTTATGAATCGAAGAGAAACCTTATGACACATAGACTTTTATGGTGTATGTGTTCCTATCCATGTGAATTTGTCAAAACCATAATCACAAGACAAGGTTAGTGACAAATTCAAACTGATATGGACTGAACTTGTGCAATCTTAACTTCTTGCCACTTGGCAGCACAAGGGCCTACCATTGCTTCCAAGTAGTTATGCAAACAATAGAGAACTTGTAGAACTCAGATGCATAGTCAACTTTAACTGGAATGGGCACAGAAATAAGAATGTTGACACGATAGGTTACAAACCTCAAGTCGTGTGCTAGTGATAAACAACAGATTTTTATCTTGATTAGTTCTTGAAACTTTTAAAGATCTTTAAGACTCCCACTGACCTCTTGACATATATGTTTCTCATGTCAAGAACCATTCCTTGACAAAACAAATATTCAAGAGTTACTGCGGATTCTTATTAAAAAAAACACTTCACACAATTGGCCTTAGTTGGTCTTTATTTTATCCAAAACATCACAACTTACCAATTTCAAATGTACAAGAGTAAGAAAACATTTTACTCTACATTTGACAAGTGTTATAAACCTTCTAACGATTATGTCACTCAAGTTACAATATTGGAATATGACTCTAAGACTTGTTTTGGAACGAAGTATGATTCATCTTTTTTATTTTAACCATTTCAACAATCCGCGATTCCTCTTCTTAGCCAAACAAATGCACTAAGATGTCCTTAGAGAATCAATTGTGATATGGTCTCATAATCACTAAGATAATCATAAAACAAGATACTCAAGTACTCTCCCATCTTTTCAGATTGGCGAAGCTTTTATCTTTCTGCCTAATTTGATTCTTCTCATTCGTTCTGCCACACATTGAAACTTTTCCAATATTTCAGAATTATACTTAAACTTGTAAGTACAACCATATTTACTAAACTTTAGTAAATCATGACGAACAATCTTATCATTCTTTGTGGTCGACCTGATCAGTGCACAACCAAGTGTACCCGATCTCCTAGCCCATCACTTGACTCACATATACATGTGAACAAGGAATTAGTCTTTTTTTCCCAAAGATGAAAATTCTCATTCATCATACAATACAAATTGCATGATTCCAAGTTTATATCCAACTGAAACTTGGGTGATGAGAATCTTTCCTTATTTGGTAAATTATGACACTACAACAAACGAAAGAATCAAATCCATTTTCCAATATTTCTATCAATGGAATCATATAAACAACAATTTTTCACAAACGCCACTATAAGGATATTTTAAAATAAATAAAATTAAAACGTTTTCCTTTTATTTTAAAACTTTGTGGAAAAAACTTATCCTTACCATTCAAATGCATATGAAAACATTGTTGTTATTTATTCCTAGGCAATCTATCACAACTCTTAAGTAACATCTCAAAATTCTAATCTTCAGATTATGCGATTGAAATCCATCTTCGCGATCAGAATCAACATATTCTTCCTTTAAGCTTCCTCTTTTCTTTGATTCTTAAAACATCAACATGTGACCTAGTCACATCATGTAATAAGAATCTCCAAATAGGAACTTAATAGAGTTAGATAGTGGACTTTACCCGAAGTAGAGTCAAATTTTTTGACTTTACCAACCTTATGATCTTTCAGGTAAATAGGGCAACTTCGCAACCAATGCCCCTTCTTTTGGCAATAGAAACATATGGACTCTTTGGGAATGGTACACGGGACTATCTCAGACTTAGCCTTTCTCTTTACCATTTGGTCAACCGAGTTGACTATGGCCGATCCCTTTTGAATGGGAAGAGAAAGCTTTTCTAGATTTCCAATGTTACGATTGTCAATGTCCATGGAAGTTTGGGAAGTCGATCTTCCAATCAAATTTGCTTTACCAGTGCTCCAAATCATTGTTGATTCAGCAGCATCAAGCAAATAGGTAAGATCATTAAGGGTCATGTCATGGTCCGCCCCATAGTAGTACTTAAAGAACTCACTATGTGACTCAGGAAGTGATTGAAGAACCTAGTAAACAACTAACTTCCTCAAGACCTTGACACCTAACTCTCCCGGCTTGTCAATATGTGACTTTATCTCCATGATGTGAGCACACATAGACATTGCTTGCCATGAGGGCTTAAGTGACCTTGAATTTTTCAAGAACTTTTGGTTTAAGGAGAATAATCGGAGGAGGTGGAGGAAGTGAAGTATGATTTCCATGATCCAACCACGTGATACTGTCACACCCCCAAACCAAGGATGGCGGAAACGTCCGGGAGTGGAGGACTTCATGTAAAGTATCACAACAACGAGTATAATAGTGCTCAAAGTAAATACAACCATCATAAATATAATTGAAAAAGTTACACCATAGTATATGATTACATGTTTCAAAATCAATTACATTATGATAACAAAATAAACTGTTTGACGCTTTAACGTCCCATCCTCAAAGTGCTGATGTTTTCCTGTTTCACTGATTTCCTGAGAATACAAGTAGTTTTGAAAAGTGTCAACAATTAAGTTGGTGAGTTCATAAGAGTTTTGTTGGAGAAAGAAACCGTTTTCCTTGTAAAAGCGACAAAGTATCTTTCTAGAAAATCCAATATTTTCTTTATAAAAGTTATGTAGTCCTAAATCCCAGGACCGAAAATGTGTGTGTGTGTGTTTTGTACTTAATATGTTCATACTAGTAAGGTGTTTCCAAAGAAAATCTGATATTTGCCTTAAAGAGTGAATCGTAAGTTTCTATATTAATAAATAGTGCATGCTAGAATTTCCTATAGTTTCCTTGTATAATCTCTAAGTGTATATAAGTTGTATAAAATTTAAGTTAAATAAACCGTTGAATATAATGGGTATGCCCTAGGTCCACAACCAAACAAGGAACAGGAGATGAGGCGGGCTCACCAATTCTAAGTCGATCATGACTAAATTCTATATAACTCTAGCATATACACTTAATAATTATGGCTGAAAACTAACAATGCTAGATAGAATGTAGTCTTAAAACCAAAGACCGAGACTATGCTTATCGTAATTCATCAAGTAGTGGTAGTGGACATAAACTATACATATCATAATTCACCAAATATTGGTAGTGATAGTGCTCATGAATTATGCATATTATAGTTTATCAAATAGTGGTAGTGGGAGTGAACATAAACTATACATATCATAATTCACCGAATAGTGGTAGCGATAGTGAACATGAATTATGCATTGTATAGTTTATCAAATAGTGGTAGTGATAGTGAACATAAACTATACCTATTATAGTTTATCATATTGTTTGTAATGTAATGCAACCTAACTATACCTACTATAGTTAGCGTATTTGTTGGTAGTGTACACTTATTATAGTTTATTATAATGACTTGTAGTAGTGGCAACCTTGGTATATGATTCATACCTTAAAGATAAGGTAAATAATATGTATTATCATTCACATGTATTCAATTAGTACTATTCTTGTCATGGCTTACTAAACGTTTGTATGTAACGGATGTAAACTTTGTTTATGACAATTTATCATTTCACCATACTTAATATAGTAAAAACCCATTTGTTTTCTGATGTATGTCTACATACCAATGCAAAATGACATATAATGTAATAATATATAATCACATAATGATACACACCTTGCTCAACAAATTACAAGGTGTGAATGAAATTGATGGCATTTTTCTAGTGATAACATTTCTATTCCCGTGCTTAGAAAATTTATAGAAAAATCATCAAAAGTCGAAATCAAAATCCGTAAATTCTTAGAGTTTATAAAATTTGTCTTGTTTGTTCATAAATTTTCTCATGATTTTTAGTGACTTCCAACTTGTGTGAAAAAGTCCATAATCACAGACTGGTCCGGATTTGTTCTTGAAATGATTGGCAGTTTTGTAAAAATCACCATAAATCGTAGAAAAATCGTATGGAGATGTGCAAATAGTAATTGTAAAGGTATGAACCTGAACTATTTTCACCTAATAGAGTTTTGAAAGCGAAAATGTTTAAGTTGACCAAAACAGTCCGTGAATGGAGTTAAACTTTTCTGATGAAGGCTGTTAAGTGAGTTTAGTTGTGTTCTTAGTGTTTTAACTTGTATTCCCCCCCTTAAAACTTAAGAAAACATGAAAAGATAGGGGTATGAACTCACCTTGAGTGTTTTCAGTAGATGGATGATGGGGAAAAGAAGTATTCAACTCAAGAACACTTGGGAGATGCTTTGAAGATTTGAAGATCTAACACAAATGTGATGGAATTTGTGTAAGCAATCTATGATTTGGGAAAAAGAAAGTGAAATAATCATAAGAAGAATGAATTATACTTACCAAGAGTGGAAGAGAGCTTGAAAAATGCCTTGGAAATCTCGAAATTGAGAGAGAGAGAGAGAGTTTGAGAGAAAAGATGTGTTTGATCTTTGGTGGAAGGTGTGAAAAGGGGAGAAGTGTGAGGAGAGAGGGGGTTTTCCAACCCTTAGAACGTGGGAATGGCTGGGAAATGAGTGGGAAAGTACATTGAAGTGACTAGGGATGGTGGGGAGGAGTGTCTGGTCATAGAGTGGGTGTGGGGGTGGTTGCTTGTGTCATAAACTAAAGTAAAGTCAACACTCCACCTCAATTATTCACCCACTAGATTTTATTCTTAAATAAAGATTTCCATAAAAATATGTTTAAATTATGAATATTTAGGGTCTTATATATTAAAATATAATTTTTGGAGAAAATCCCGCGTTAAAATAATTAAAAACGGGCTTAAAACGGAGTCGGGGTCGAAAACCGGGTGAAAATCGCAAAATCCGAAGTCAGGAGGGTGACTCCGGCCTTAACTGCCTTGGATCCGAAGTGAAGGCCTGGTCGCAGGTGCGGATTCGAAGAGGAAAGGGGGTTGCGGTCCGAGCAGGAGGGCTGCGGTCGGTGGCTGCGGCTTGCTGGCTGCGGCTCGCCGGCTGCGGCTTGCTGGCTGCGGCTAGGTGGCTGCTGCTAGGTGGTTGCGGCTCCTCCAATAGACTCCGGTTCAAGGAGGGTTTGATCCCTATAGAGGGACTCCGGCCCTAAGAGGCTATTTTCCAAGGTATATTCCCGTTTCGCATGGTTTTTCACCAAGTCAAGTGTCGGGATGCCCCAAATGATTACAAAAAGATCAAAAGAGGTTTTGAGAGAGATTTGGGAGAGATTTGTCATACTTGGAGAGATTTGGCATACTTAGAGAGATTTGGGAGAGATTTCACATACTTGGAGAGATTTCTCATTCAGAGAGATATTTGGGAGAGATTTCATCTTCTTGGAGAGATTTCTCTTACTTAGAGAGTTTTGGGAGAGTTAGAGTGAAAGAGATTTGGAGAGACTTCTTTTGTGACCTTTTTGAGTGTTTGGCTTTGTAACGCAAGGTTTGTAAACCTCGTTAAGCCATGTTTTAGTGACCAACACACTCCCGATGAGTGTGCAATAGTGTTTTATCGCTTTGGTTCATCGTTTACCGCATTTAAGGCTTAGGAACTTTAAACACACGAACTTTCCAAATGATGTTTTCTTATTAACATAGCGAGTTGTACAGTAATTACATAATGTAAACCCTAATACGCAAGGGCTAATTGAGTCGACCGGTTTGACTTGTTGACTTTAGTTGACTTTAGTTGACTTTGACTTGGCTAAAAATTGACGGTTGTCACATATATCATCTTCATTAGGAAAGCTTGTTCCAAGAGATTTTGGGAAGATCATAGTTGTCTGAACAAGACATCTACAATGGGAGAAATTCAAGTTAGTTGATTTAAGTCCTTCATATAACACCCAATATGAAATATTAAGGCTAGGACCCAACACAATATTTTATAACTTGGAAGAGGGATGCCATAACCCAAGCTATAAAATATTTGAAGGTAGGTAAATGACGATTTACGAATTTCCACCATGAAAAACGAAATAGGTATTAGGCTTTTATTGGATTGAAACTCCTAGATCTTTTAAGATTCATTGAACTTTTCAATGGCATGTTTAAATCTCGATTGTGCCCTCTCAAGTTTGTGACTGGGATGCCGAGGATCACAAACAAGGTGTGAATAACCATGCAAATTAACTTGGTACCCTTAATTTTATCACCTAATCGATGTGATGGTTACCCACACGCGCTCCATCGATCTATGATAAACATTAAGTCACCCTTTTCCATTCTTACTAGTCCATTTTAGTGTGCCGGTTACCCACACACTCTCCACCAACGACTTGGTAAGGTACAAAGTGTAATTTCATGGGTTAGCACCAATTTTACATTTTCCTAAAGTAACTAAGATTGGGAATTTATTAAAGGTTTAGTTACTTTATATTTATCATTATACTTTTAATGAAGGGTGAATTAATGTCTTGTCAAACCCGTTTGGCTAACGACCCTCCACCAGTCAAGGAAGCGGTGGGTGAGAGTGGACACCCACTAAACTGCAATTTTTTAGGCAGTAACCTTATACCCCCCTTATAGACCGGCTTCGTGAATGAGGCCTACTTACAGTAAGACTGACTTTGTTCTTATACATATATATAACTATTAACTATTAATATTATAATAATATAAGGGTTGAATTTCAACTTTTGAAATTCTAAGGGTTTACTTGGAATTAAAGTATTTATGGGGGAAAATTTACAAATTCCAAAACTTGAGGGCAAGTTTTGAACAATTAAAAAACTTTTGGTTTCCATAACTTATGAGTTTAAAATAATTTTAATGGAAAAACTCTTCAAGTTCCATAACTTGAGGACAAGTTATGGAAGACTTTAAAACATTTAAAAAAATAAGACTCTTCATTTTTCATAACTTATGGAAATCTTATGAGTTTTAAAAATCATAAATGAGACTTTTCATATAACTTGAGGACAAGTTACAAAAACACATTTTATGAACAACTTTTAGATCAATTTGGATCAAAAACAAATTATCACATATTTTTTCTATTAATCTAAACTAACTCATAAGAACAAGATAATTCAAATCATCAATCTTCAAGAAATTAGCATGAACATATAAACTAATACAAATCTTGAAATTATGACAATTATCTTTGAAATTGGATTAGCATGAACATTACCACATCAAAAACAGGTTTATAAGTTAAAAAACATCTTAGGGTAATGTTCCTATTCCAATTCCAGCCAAAAAACTCAAAGATATACTGTCAGGGGGTCCAACACGCCGACTGCAAGAACAAGCTCGACGAGTTGGATGAGTTTGTACATGGACTCGTCGAGACCCTTAATGGACTCGTCGAGTCCCCTATCCAGACAACAAAAAACTTCTATTTTCAACCATTTGCATTAAGTATAATTGAAAACAAGCCTTGGCTCTGATACCACTGATGGGTTTTAGTATACTACAACATCCTACGGTGCACATACAACCCTAAATACCTTGGATCTATGTTTTCACAAATTATACATTCAAATGGTTTCCAATACATTAAACTTATAACTAGCATGCAATTTGTCATAAACAATACAAGATACTAGTTAGAGTAACATACCTTTTATGTGGCTTGAAGTCTTGATGTATTTGGTGTTGCTTGAAAAACTTTGGCCTTTAAGAACTTAGTGTTGGATAAGGTGTCTAAGTCCATAACTATATTTAGTATGTACTTGACCCGACTTGGCATAGTCCATTTGGGTTGCATCGACATCTCAACTGTTGGATAGACAAAATGAGAACAGGACACTTACGATTTGTTAATATATTATAAGTTCTAATATATTAATATGAAATCATATTATTTAACAAGTGTTGATGAAGAATTAATTTGAAATTAATTTTGTGATAAAAAAGAGACTATTTAAATATATATGGATTGATTTGTAAATCATTCATTCTTATATAGTGGGCTTATGGTTCATGATTCACTAGATTGGGCTAGGACCCACTGGGTGCTCCATGGATGCTCCATGGAGGTTATAACCTATGGATCATGGAGGAAATGAAAAGCCATGCACATTAGGGTTTACATGGTGTAACCCTACATGTGGCACACTATATAAAGAGCTCCAAAGCTAGCAAAATCACCACTATTACAAGACAATGTGGGCTAGCCGATTTTATGATCCAAGTGTACTTCTCTCAAGTTATTCCAAGAGTTGTGGTGTTGTGTGAAACATTTGAGGTGCTAGGCTCACAAAGTCTTAAGGAATCCAAGCAACTACAAAGGTATGTCATTCTACTAGTTTTTATATTACAAGTACCCCATGCCATGCTAGTTAGGATGTAAACCTTGGAAAATTCTTATTTGCATGAATATTAGAGAAAACATAGATCCAAGGTTTCTAGGGTTGCATGTACACCTTAGGAGTGTTAGAATGCTCAAAACTCATCAGTTGTATCAGAGCCTAGGCTTGTTTTCTTTGTATTTGATGCAAGCTGCTTGAAAAATCGAGAATTCTGCAATCTGAACAGTGAACTCGCCGAGTCCATGGTGGGACTCGACGAGTCCATGACAAAATGAATCCTACTCGTCGAGTTGGTTCTTGCACTCAACGAGTAGGAGCCCATGTGTGCAGAATTTCGAGTTTTGCTGTTGGAAATGGACTAGAATCATTACCCTAAACTGTTTTGGATTTATAAAACTTGTTTTTGATGGTGTAATAACTATGCTAATCCATTTTCAATGGTTATTATCAAATTTTCAAGTTTTTATATGTGTTTATATGATTCTTGAAATTGTCGATATGAATGTTCATACTTATGAGTTTTAGTAGATCGTATGAATTATTTGCAAATTGTTTATTAGTGTAATTCGTGATCTTAATGCCTATTGATGGAGTCCATAATTTGTCCTCAAGTTATGGATTACCAAAAGTCACTTCTTTAAATTGTCATTAAAGAGCCATAGGTTACATAAAGTGAAGAGTCTTCATTTTAATAAACCATTAAACTCATAGGTTAAGAACATGAAAGGTTTTGAATAGTTTCAAAACTTGCCCTCAAGTTTTGGAATTTGTAAACTCCTTTAGAAAACTTTAATTCCAAACCCTAGAGTTTTAAAAGTTAAAATTCAACCCTTATACTTTATAGTATTATAAGTTAATTATATATATATATATATATATATATATATATATATATATATATATATATATATATATATATATATATATATATATATATAAGAGCAAGTCAGTATTACCGTTAGTGGGCCTCATTGACGAAGCCGGTCTATAAGGGAGGTATAAGGTTGTTGCCTATAAAATGGCAGCTTCATGAGTGACCACTCTCACCCACCGCTTCCTTGACTGGTGGAGGGTCGTTAGCCGAATGGGTAGGACAAGGACTATATTTCTCATTAAAAGTATAATGAAATATATAAAGTAACTAAACCTTTATAAATTCCCAATCTTAGTTACTTTAGGAAAATGTGAAATTGGTGCTAACCCATGAAATTACACTTTGTACCTTACCAAGTCGTTGGTGGAGCGTGTGTAGGTAACCGGCACACTAACATGGACTAGTAAGAGTGGAAAAGGGTGACTTAATATTTATCATAGATCGGTGGAGTGTGGGTAACCGGCACATCAATTAGGTGATAAAGATTAAGGGTACCAAGTAAATTTGCATGGTTATTCACACCTTGTTTGTGATCCTCGGCATCCCAGTCACAAACTTGTGACGGCACAATCAAGATTTAAACATGCCATTGAAAAGTTCAGTGAATCTCAAAAGAATCTAGGAGTTTCAATCCAATTAAAACCTAATAATTTATTTCGTTTTTCATGGTGGAAATTGGTGTATCGTCATTCACCTACCTTCAAATATTTTATAGCTTGGATTACAGCATCCCTCTTCCAAGTTATAAAGTATTGTGTTGGGTCCTAGCCTTAATATTACATTTGGGTGTCTTATTAAGGATTCTATATCTAATCTAAACTTGTTTTTCTTCTTTTAAGATGTCTTCCAACAATGCTGCTTCTGGCTCAAACCCTACCAAGTCCTTCTCTCTCATGAATCTTTGTGGAGAGTCATCTTTGATGGTTCAAACTTCAATTATTGGATCAGGAACATCAGGATGGTCACTCTTTACGAGGACAAGGAATATGTCCTCGACAAGGAGCTGAAGGAAATAGATGAGTCTACTGCTACTCCAGATGAGATCGCTGACTATAGGGCACATGAGAGAGATGCGACCAAGGTGGCATGTATCATGTTGGCCACAATGAAAGCTGAACTCCAAAAGTCATATGTGGAGTTTTACCCTTTTGAGATGCACATGGACTTGGTGGACCGCTACCATCAGAGTGCTCATCAAGAGAGGTATGAAATCATCTCTTCCATGATAACAACCCGAATGAAGGATGGTGAACCCATCACGGGCCACGTGCAGAAAATGCAAAGGTTTGTTGACTGTTTGCTCAAGTTGAATGTGAACTTTCTCGAGGAGTTGGCTATTGTTATCATACTGCACTCCTTACCTACTTGTTATGATCAATTCCGAATTACATATCACATGAACAAGGAGGAGGTCACACTTAGCAAACTTCAAGGGATCTTGAAGACCGCTGAAACTAGTCTTAAGGGCAAATCGGTTGTTACTACTCCTACTCCTACCGCCGCCCCTGTTCTGGCAATCAGGAAAAGTAGAGGGAAGAAGAGGAAAAACCCTTCGAAGGGTACCAAAGGAAAGTCTTTTGATGGCTCCTCTTCAAGTGGAACCAAAGGTGGTTCTGTCACTCCTTCTTCCAACCCAAAAGAAGCTCAATGCTTCTATTGTCAGGAAAAGGGGCAATGGAAACGAAACTGCCCCAAGTACCCGCAAGATGTTAAGGATGGGAAGGTCAAACCTACCCATTCAGGGCCTAAGAAGAAATGATGATGTGGAGAACGGAAAGATAAACTTGATCATGGGGAATAGGAAAGCTTCACTTGTCACCAAGATTGGAGTTTATTCTTTGTTGCTAAGTAGTGGGTTAGTGTTAGATCTGAATAAGTGTTGTTACTCGTCTGAAATGGCGAGAAATATTATTTCCTTCCATGGTTTGTGCAAACAAGGATTTACTTTTTCATTTGATAATGAAGTTGTTGTATTAATGCTTTTTATAATAATGTTCTTTATTTTAAAGCATTACCTTGTAATGGTGTATATGAAACTGTTTCGGTTGTAGACAACTTAGGAAATAATGTGTTACATATCGATTCTTCCACTAGTTTGGATAAAGCATCCTTGTGGCATTATCGTCTTGGACATGTCAACAAGAATCGCATAGGCCAACTCCAGAAGGCTGGAGTTTTGGAGTCATTTGACTTAAAGTCAGATGATAGTTGCGAGTCTTGTTTACTTGGAAAAATGACAAAGTCACCCTTCACTGGTTCTTGTGCTAGGGGTGAAGGTTTTTTGGACCTCATACACACAGATGCGTGTGGACCCTTCAGAACTGCCACAAGGGATGCTAACCGCTTCTATGTGACTTTTACTGATGATTACAGTAGATATGGTTATGTCTACTTAATCAAGCATAATTCTAAAACCTTTGAAAAGTTCAAAGAGTTTTAACAGGAAGTAGAGAATCAGCTGGGCAGGAACATTAAGATGCTCTGATCCGATCGAGGAGGAGAGTATCTTAGTACAAAGTTCCTTGAATATCTTAAGGAATGTGGGATTGTTTCACAATTGACACCTCCCAGAACACCACACCTTAATGGTGTAGCTAAGAGGCGCAATCGAACCTTGTTGGACATGGTTCGTTCCATGATGAGTCTAGCTTCATTACCAATCTCATTCTGGGGGTATGCCTTAGAGACTGCCGCCCATATCCTTAATCTAGTCCCTACCAAGAAGGTTGCCAAAACACCTAACGAGATGTGGACTGGGAAAGTTCCCAATTTGGAGCACATCAAGATTTGGGGTTGCGAGGCTTTCGTGAGACGTGAGACTCAGGATAAGCTCGAACCTCGAAGTGAGCGATGTATTTTCATCGGCTACCCACATAATTCTTTTGGTTACCTCTTCTACAGACCTAGTGAGAATGTGGTTTTTGTGGCAAGGAGATGAGTCTTTCGAAAGAGAGAGAATTTATAAGCCAAGGAAACAGTGGGAGGAAAATTGATCTTGAAGAAATTCAAGAGTCAAGCGGTGAAGGAACCTCAAACCCTAGCAATCAACCTGAGGAGGAAACTCCTGTTGATGAGTCCGTACCTCTGAGGCGTTCCACAAGAGAAGACCGACATGGATGGGAATGTACACACTTACAAAGCACAACTAGTTGTGAAGGGCTTTACTCAAACTCCTGGAGTTCACAATGATGATACCTTCTCACCACTATCGAAGATTAAGTCTATTAGTGTTTTGCTAGCCATAGCTGCATTTCATAATTATGAAATATCGCATATGGATGTCAAAACCGCTTTCATTAATGGAAAGTTGGCTGAGGATGTTTACATGAGTCAACGAGAGGGTTTTGTCGATGCAAAGCACCCTAATAGAGTGTGTAAGTTTGAGAAATCCATCTATGGATTGAAACAAGCATCTCACTGATGGAATCTTTGTTTCGATGAGAAAGTCAAATAATTTGGTTTTATGAGGAGCGAAGATGAGTCTTGTGTATATGTTAAGGATAGTGGGAGTATAGTTAGCTTTTTGGCACTGTAAGTGGATGACATACTACTCATAGGAAATGACATCCCAACCCTGCAGGAAGTTAAATCCTGGCTTGGGAAGTGTTTCGCTATGAAGGACCTTGGAGAAGCTGCCTATATCCTAGGGATAAGGTTATTGAGAGAAAGGAGTAAGAGACTAATTGGACTTAATCAAAACACGTACTTGGATAAGGTGCTGAAAAGGTTCAGCATGCAGAATTCCAAGAAAGGTGACTTACCAATCTAGACTAACGCCAAACTAAGTAAGACTCAGAGCCCGAGTATAGAGGCTGAGATAGCTGAAATGAGTCATGTACCATATGCTTCTGTTGTGGGCTCAATCATGTATGCTATGACTTGTACCCGCCCTGATGTGGCCTTTGCTTTGAGCATGGTCAGCAGATATCAAGGGAATACGGGCAAGGCTCACTGGATTTCGGTGAAGAATATTCTCAAGTACCTACGGAGAACTAGGTAATGGGTCCTTACACTTGGTGGGAGTAATGACTTTAGAGTAGTGGGGTATAGTGATGCTGGCTTCCAGACTGATAGGGATAATTACCGCTCTTAGTTTGGTTGGGTCTTTACCCTAAATGGAGGAGCAATTACTTGGAAAAGTTCCAAATAGGAAACAGTGGCTGATTCAACTTGCAAATCAGAGTATATAGCGGCAAGCGAGGCGAAAAAGGAGGCTATATGGATAAAGAACTTCATTGGAGACCTTGGAGTTGTACCAGCTATTAAGGAGCCTATGGAGATTTTCTGTGATAACGAGGGTATAGTTGCCTTAGCTAAGCAACCAAGGGATCACGACAGATCCAAGCACATCGACAAAAAATACCATTTCATTAGACATCATATAAAAGAAGGAATCCTCGTGGTGAAGAGGGTATCATCGGATGAGAACCCAGCAGATCCCCTCACGAAGGGACTGTGTAGGGCTAAGCATTTGCAGCATGCGAGGCGCATCGGGCTGAAGGATGATAATAGTTTTACAGATTAGATAGTTTTTTTGAAACTTGTAAAATGTACATTGACATTTGATGATTAAATAAAAGTTGTTGTTTATTTATAAGTAAAGTGTTGTTATCTTGTGTCAATTATTTACTATTGTTTCATTTTTCCATGTTTTGACTTCCAGAATAATTTCTTTATTCAAACTCTCCACAGTTAGTCATATGTTGGAAGTAGATATGAATCAAGACTGTCATGAATTGGGTTTGTAGATGTCTAAGGTGCTAGACATAGCAAATGGTTGCTACAAAATTCATGAGTGCTCATAAGTTCTGAGTATTGGATTCAACCCACGCTCACTGGTATCACTTCATGGAATTTATCTCGAGTGATCGTGAGACGGTAATATCATATAAGTCTTCAAACCTAGAGATATGAGTTGTTGATTATGAGTTGGTTGTGCATTGATTGTATGAAAACGCATTGGTAACTCGATGTTATAAAAGTGCTTTTGTGTATGATTCAACAAGTAGTTAGTACAAGCATATGAGTCGAACTTTATTTGTTCCTTCTAATCCTTGGAGGATTAGAAGCGATATCTAGGCCCCTCGATGATTTTGTTTTGACCCATGTACCGGGCCCGGTCAGAACCAAATTGATGTGTTCGGTTTAGTTCTGTGTCAAACAAATCGGAAATCGGGAAACAAACTGCTATATAGAACAGATGATTATATGATCACTTATCTTAAATGCCGCATCATCATCTCAGTTACGTAAGACTTTGAAAGAGCTACGATTGCTGGTCGATTCCCGAATTCATACATGTAACTATAGTTATTATACTGATCCAAGTGGGAGACTGTTGGCTAAGGTGTGTAAGTCCATAACTATATTTAGTATGTACTTGACCCGACTTGGCATGGTCCATTTGGGTTGCATCGACATCTCAACTGTTGGATAGACAAAATGAGAAAAGGACACTTACGATTTGTTAATATATTATAAGTTCTAATATATTAATATGAAATCATATTATTTAATTAGTATTGATCAAGAATTAATTTGGAATTAATTTTGTGATCAAAAAGAGACTAATTAAATATATGGGGATTGATTTGTAAATTATTCATTCTTATATAGTGGGCTTATGGTTCATGATTCACTAGATTGGGCTAGGACCCATTGGGTGCTCCATGGATGCTCCATGTAGGTTATAACACATGGATCATGGAGGAAATGAAAAGCCACGCACATTAGGGTTTTCATGGTGTAACCCTACATGTGGCACACTATATAAAGAGCTCCATAGCTAGCAAAATCACCACTATTACAAGACAAGGAGGGCTAGCCGATTTTATGATCCAAGTGTTCTTCTCTCAAGTTATTCCAAGAGTTGTGGTGTTGTGTGAAACATTTGAGGTGGTAGGCTCACAAAGTCTTAAGGAATCCAAGCAACTACAAAGGTATGTCATTCTACTAGTTTTTATATTACAAGTACCCCATGCCATGCTAGTTAGGATGTTAACCTTGGAAAATTCTTATTTGCATGAATATTAGAGAAAACATAGATCCAAGGTTTCTAGGGTTGCATGTACACCTTAGGAGTGTTAGAATGCTCAAAACCCATCACTTAGTGCCCCAAGTGTTGCACCTCAAATGGAATCACAACTCACCTACGACAAAGGTGACTCTTGAGAGAGAATTCCATGCACCAAAAACACCTCCAAGGACTCCAAGAACTTCTTGTGGCATTTTTAGGCAATGGACTTTACATTTATATGTGGTGGATTCTAAGGGTCATGGGTATAACCCAAATCCATACCCGTGGGTTTTATGATCCATAGTTCTTGTGGCCCAACTCTTTATATATCCATACATAAACTTGGTCCAACATGGATCATAAGCCCAACACATATAAATATAACTAATTACCATAATTAGTCCCCATATATTTAATTAGTCTCTTTTGATCACTAAATTAATTCCAAATTAATTCTTGATCCATACTAATTAAAAATATGATTTCATATTAATATATTATAACTTATAATATATTAACGAATCATATATAACTTTCTCTCAAAAGTCCATCCTAACAAATTGTCCTGGTGTTATGCAACCCAAATGGACCATGCTACTCTTGGGTCGAATACATACCAATAATAGTTATGGGCTTAGACATATAATCCAACATGTAGTTTAAAATTTTATTTGAATAAGTTCAACTTAGATTGATTTGAAATTACAGGTTGTTACATTCTCCCTAACCCACAAGTTCAATGACTTGAAAAGTTCAAGGTCACTCAAGCCCTATTGGCTAGCAAACACCAAGATGGAAGGTATGTGTGTGCACATGTCTTGGAGATGAAGTCACACATTTTAATTGGCTAGGAATGTTAGGAGTCATTGTGTCAAGGAAGTTGGCTGTTGACTTGGTTCTCCAGTCACTTCCCGAGTCGTATAGTCAGTTTGTTAAAGACTACTATATGACAGACCGCGACATGTCCCTTATCGATCTTACATATTTGCTAATTGCTGCTGAATCAGCAATGATTTGGCGCACTGGTAATGCAAATTTGATTGGAATATCTCCTTCCAAAACTTCCATAGACATTGATAATGGAAACATTGGAAGTCAAGAAAAGATTTCTCTTTTTGGGAGAAAGGGAAAGGCTAAGTCTGAGATTGTCCCGTGTACCATTCCCAAAGAGTCCATTTGTTTCTATTTCCAAGAGAAGGGACATTGGTTGCGAAGCTCCCGTATCTACTTGAAGTACCATAAGGATGGTAAAGTCCAAAAGTTTGACTCTGCTTCAGGTAAGTCCACTATCTAACTCTATTAAGTTCCTATTTGGAGATTCTTAATACATGATGTGACAGGGTCGCATTTTGATTTTTTGTAGGATCAAAGAAAAGAAAGGAAGCTTAAAAGAAGAGTGAGCTGAATCTGATCGTGAAAAGATGGATTTTGATTGCCTGATTCGAAGATCGGATTTTTGAGGTGCTGCTTAGGAGTTATGATACATTGCTTAGAAATTTGTAATAACATAGTTTTCATATGTAATTGCATTGTAAGGAAAAAACTTTCCGCATTTTATAAATAAATAAATTTTTTGATTTTTTATCTTATTTTATATTTCCTTGCAATGGCATTTGTGAAAATTGATGTTTATATGTTTCTATTTTAGCAATATGGATTTGATTCTTTCGGTTGTGGTACTGTCTAAATTTACCAAATAAGGAAAGAGTCTCATCACCCAAGTTTTAGTTGGATAGAAACTTGGAATCATGAAACTTGTATTGTATGATGAATGAGAACCTTCATCTTTGGGAAATTAAGACTAATTCCTTGTTCACATGTATATGTGAGTCAAGTGAAGGACTAGGGGATCGGGTACACTTGGTTGTGCGCTGGTTAGGTCCACCACAATGAACAATAAGACTATTTGTCATGATTTACTAAGGTTTAGTAAATATGGTTATGCTTACAAGTTTAAGTATAATTCTGAATCATTGAAAGAGTTTTAATGTACAACAGGACGTATAAGAAGAATCAAATTAGGCAGAAAGATAAAAGTTTCTCCAATCTGAAAAGATGGGAGAGTACTTGAGTATCATGATTTATGATCATCTTAATGATTATGAAAACCATATCACAATTTGATCCTCTAAGGACGCCTTAGTGCATTTGTTTGGCTAAGAAGAGGAATCGGGAATTGTTGTATATTGAGTGACATATCAACAAATGTAGAGTAAAATGTTTTCTACTCTTGTACATTTGAAATTGGTAAGTTGTGATATTTTGGATAAAACAAAGACCAACTGAGACCAATTGTCTGAAGTGTTTGTCTTGATAAGAAACCGCACTAACTCTTGAATATTTGTTTGTCAAGTAATGTTTCTTGACAAAGAGAATCTTATATGTCAAGAGGTTAGTCGGAGTCTTAAAGGTATTGAAAAGGTTCAAGAACTAAAGAAGAATAAACCTTTTGTTAATCACTAGCACAGAACTTGAGGTTTGTAACCTATCGTGTTGACATATTCTTGTTTTTGTGCTCATTCTAGTTAAGGTTGATTATGCATGTGAGTTCTATGAGTTCTCAATTGTTGCATAACAACTTGGAAGTCATGGTAGGCCCTTGTGCTACCGAGCGGCAAGGAATTAAGATTAGATAAGTTCAGTCCATATGAGTTTGGATTTGTCACTAACCTTGTCTTATGATTATGGTTATGACTTTTTCACATGGATAGGAACACATACACTATAAATCTAAGTGTCATAAGGTTTCTCTCCAATTCATGAAAATGATTGTGAGGAAACGCTTTCACTGAGTAGATTTTAGGGAGATAGTATGTGTGATATTTGCATTCTCAAATTCGATTACGATTACGGCATCCCTCTTCGTAGTTCGATTTGTGAGAAATGGCAAAAGGTCTAAACATTCGGAACTTATTGTTGTAAGTTCTGAAATAGTTTAGATACACATGTGAGCTATCTAAGGAAAGGTGTATGACTTTGAGAAGCTTAGATAAAGGCTTGTCAAAGCATCTCATATCATAAAACTACAATATGGTAAGAAAGTCAATAAGTATTGATTTCTAGAAGTCCAACTGATTTTGGATACATGTCAAAGCTAGTGCGAGCATAAGTGTTATGCAGTAAGATAATAATTATTATGGTAGTGGGAGAGTAATTATTATTGTAATTGTTGCAAGTTAGCACTGTTAATTATAGAAAACAAAGTTTCAATTCGCAATGTTGCAGGGTTGAAAAGTTGTTTTGCTATAATTAAGGGAGAGGAACTTATACTTCATTTTTCAATTCTAAAAGCTTAGATTGAGATTTTTAATCAAATTTAGTCAAAAAGACATATATGAATGTTATGTTGAAAAGATTCGACATAAGGAAATTCTATATATGGAAATGTTAATTGCATTCTGAAAATTCAATTATGATTACGACATCCCTCTTCATAGTTCGAATTGTGAGAACATGGCAAATAGAAATATTATGGCAAAAGACTGATCAAGTATCATGTCTTTATATAAGACATTATGAATCATGTCCTATGTTCTTCGGATAAAGGGTCGATTGCATATGTTATAATATTCATGTGTTCTAATTTTTCAAATGCCTAGGGCATTAAGAGGGAAAAAGGACTAGAACTAAATATGATTAAAGTGATTAAACAACTTTCAAGGACAATATAAGGTTCGCTAAGGATTGGCGGATTATGGATAGTTGGAAGTATAGTAATGAATGGACCATATTGATATAATTCTGAACAGATAGGATTCTGTTAAGAATGGATAGTCATATGGCAATTAAGGAAAAGTTTCCATAATGGGAGTTGGATATCAAGAATATATGAGTAAGTTAGAAACTTTTATGAAAAGAAGGATGTTCAAAGGAATGTACTTTGAATTTCAGACTTCATCTCCATGGAATTGTCTTGTAACAATCTCCAAAGGAATACTTTGTAATACCGTTGGTCAAGTCTCTGTGACTTTTGGTACCTAGACATTACAAAAGGAATCTTTGCATAATAGTTTAGAACTAACACATTCTAATAGTGGCAATAATTTGGTATTCTTACACTTAAAGATTTGGAATTGTGAAATGAGTTTAATTGGAAATCAAATTGATTTATTTCACAAAATAAGGACCATAGGTAAACATAGTGTGCATGCTTGGAGCATGGGATAACTATTGTTTTAATTCAAGTATTAAGTTGATCAATCAAAACATTATACAATGAATAATGAGTAATCAATATGGTGATTAAATAAAAGGTGTTTTATTTACACTCAAAAGTTTTGGGGCCATATAGTATTAGTATTATTCTTGTGTTTCATTTTGCATGTTTTGACTTCCAGAATAATAAAATTATGATTATTATTATTATTCAAACTATCCACAGTCGATCTTCAAGTGGAACCAAAGGAGGTTCTGCTACTCCCTCGGCCATCCCAAAAGAAGCAGAGTGTTTCTATTGCCATGGAAAAGGGCACTGGAAGCGAAGCTGCCCCCAAGTACTTGCATGATCTTAAGGATGGGAAGGTTAAACACACCCATGCAGGTATTTATAGTATTCTATCTAAAAACTCATCACACTCTAACTCTTGGGTTCTTGACATAGGTTGTGGAATTCATATTTGTTCTGATGTGCAGGGCCTAAACAGAAGTAAGGATGTGGAGCACGGGAAGATAAACTTGATCATGGGGAATAGGAAGGCTTCACCTGTCACCAAGGTTGGAGTTTACTCTTTATTGCTTAGTAGTGGGTTAGAAATAGATTTGAATAATTGTTGCTACCGATCTAAAATGGCGAGAAATGTTATTTCTTTTCATGGTTTGTACAAACAAGGTTTCACATTTTCGTTTGATAATGAAATTGGTGCAATAAATGCTTATTATAATGGTGTTTTTTTATTTTAAAGCATTACCTTGTAAAGGTGTATATGAAACTGTGATGGTTGTAGACAACTTAGGAAATAATGTGTTGCATATCGATTCTGCTAATGATTTGGATAAGGCATCCTTGTGGCATTGTCGTCTTGGACATGTCAACAAGAAGCGCATAGGCCAACTCCAGAAGGCTGGAGTTTTGGACTCATTCGACTTAAGGTCGGATGACACTTGCGACTCTTGTTTGCTTGGAAAAATGACTAAGTCACCCTTCACTGGTACTTGTGAAAGGGGTGACGGTTTTTTGGATCTCATACACACCGATGTGTGTGGGCCCTTCAGAACTGCCACAAGGGATGCTAACCGCTTCTAGTTAACTTTTACTGATGATTACAACAGATATGGCTATATCTACTTGATCAACCATAAGTCAGAAACCTTTGAGAAATTCAAAGAGTTTAAACAGGAAGTGGAAAATCAGCTGGGCAGGAAGACAAAGACGCACCGATCTAATCGGGGTGGTGAGTATCTTAGTATCGAGTTCCTAGACTATCTTAAGAAATGAGGGATTGTTTCACAGTTAATGCCACCAAGGACACCACAGCTTAATGGTGTAGCTGAGAGGCGCAACCGAACCTTGTTGGACATGGTTCATTCCATGATGAGTCGAGCTTCATTACCAATCTCATTTTGGGGGTATGCCTTAGAGACTGCCACCCATATCCTTAATCTAGTCCCTACCAAGAAGGTTTCCAAAACACCTCACGAGATGTGGACTGGGAAGGCTCCCACATTAGGCCACATCAAAGTTTGGGGTTGCGAGGCCTTCGTGAGACGCGAGACTCATGACAAGCTCGAACCTCGAAGTGAGCAGTGTATTTTCATCGGCTACCCACATAAATCCTTTGGATATCTACTCTACAGGCCGAGTGACAATGTTGTCTTCGTTGCAAGAAGAGTATTCTTTCACGAGAGAGAGCTCATAGGCCAAGGAGACAGTGGGAGGCAAGGAACCAAGGGATCATGGCAGATCCAGGCACATCGACATAAAATACAACTTCATTAGACATCGTATAGAATAAGGATTCCTCGTGGGAAAGAGGGTATCATTGGATGAGAACCCAGCAGATCCCCTCACGAAGGGACTAAGTAGGGTTAAGCATTTACAGCATGCGAGGCGCATTGGTCAGAAGTATGATATTAGTTTTAATGATTAGATAGCTTTCGAAACTTGTAATAGTTGAAATGTAATTGACATTTGATGCTTAAATAAAAGGTGTTTTTTATTTACTAGTATGGTACTATCTTGTGTCAATCATTTACTATTGTTTCACTTTGCATGTTTTAACTTCCCGAATAATAAGATTATTCAAACTATCCACAGTCGATCATACGTTGGAAGTAAGTATAAAAGAAGATTGTCATGAGTTGCCTTGTAGATTGTTTAAGGCGTTAGGCATAGCAACAGTTTGCTACACCATTCATGAGTACTTCTGAAATAAGATTTGAGTATTGGATCAACCCGTGCTCACTTGAATCACTTCATGGAATTTATCACGAGTGATCGTGAGACGATAATATCATATAAGTCTTCAAACCTAGATATATGAGTTGTTGACTATGAATTAGTTGTGCATTGAATATACGAAAACGCATCAGTAACTTGATGTTATAAAACGTATCGTTGTGCATGATTTAATGAGTAGTTAGTACAAGCATATAATGTCGAAGTTTATCTGTTCCCTTATATCCTAAGAGTATTAAATGTGATATCTTGGGCCCCTCGATGATTTTGTTTTGACTTATGTGTCGGGCCAGGTCAGAACTAAATTGATGTGTTCGATTAAGTTCTATGTCAAACAAATCGGGAATCGGGAAACAAATTGTTGGACAATAAGTATGACATTTTTCCATGTATTTGTCCAGCTGATATCTTGAGAATAGAGGAATAAATGATCCCTTATCTAAAGGATGCATCACTGACTGGGTCAGAGTTGACAACTGCTTTTGAAAGCTTACGATTGCTAAGTCGGATCCTAGAGTTACATTGGCAGTTATAGTTACTAGACTTATCCAAGTGGGAGACTGTTGGATTTAGTGTCTAACCCCATAACTATAATTGGGATGTACTTGACCCGATTGTAGCATGGTCCTTTTGGGTTGCCTTCACCAGTGCAATTTGATAGGATGGACTTTTGAGAATAAGGTTATTTATTGTTTATTAATGTATTACAAGTATAATATATTAATATGAAATTATTTAATTAGTATTGATCAAGAATTAATTTGGAATTAATTTTGTGGTCAAAATAGACTAATTAAATATATGGGGATTGATTATGTAAATCAATGATTCTTGTGGTCTGGGCCAATGATCCATGATTATGGAGATGGGCTAAACTAATCAATGGATAGTCCATGGAGCATGAGAATGTGGAAAGCCATGGGTCATTAGGGTTTACAAAGTGTAACCCTAGCATGTGCAACACTATAAATAGAACCCCCATGGACCAAAATCAGTTGACGCCATCTCTTTGAGATAAGTAACTTATTCTCTTAAGCCTCCTCTTGCCTATTGGTGTTCGTGAACCATTAAAGGAATCACACTTGAGGTGCTCAAGCTTTCAAAGGTCAAGAACTCTACCCTACTCAAGAGGTAAGCATCTAAACTAAGTTTTTATTATATAGCTTCAATTGTATGCTAGCTAGGGTGAATGCTTTGGAAAACAAAATGCATGTATAATTAGAGAAAACATATATCCAAAGCATTTAGGGTTGCATGTGCACCATAGGAGTGTTATAGCGCTCCAAACCCAACAGAAATAAGGCGAGACTCGTGGTTAAGGGATATTGTTTGGAAGAAGGCATCGACTACGAAGAAACCTTCGCACCTGTTGCAAGGTTGGAATCTGTTCGCATCTTCCTGGCATACGCAGCACACAAGAACTTCGAGGTGCTTCAGATGGACGTTAAATGTGCTTTCTTGAACGGAGAATTAGAAGAGACTGTATACGTGGAACAACCACCTGGGTTCGTAAATGAGAAGTATCCCAATCACTGCTACATCTTAGACAAGGCAGTCTATGGTCTGAAGCAATCTCCGAGAGCCTGGTATGAAACTCTCACTCGTTTCCTTAAAATGTCCAAATTTAGACAAGGTTCGGTTGACCCAACCTTCTTTCGCAAGAAAGAGGGTGACCACTTGATGATCTTCCAAATTTATGTTGATGACATCAACTTCGTTTCAACGAATCCTAGCTTAACAGCTAAATTTCGAAAGTTGATGGAAATTAATTTGAGATGAGCTCCATGGGTCCAATTAACTTTTTCCTTGGATTAAATATAAGACAGGGACCAGAAGGCATTTTCATAAATCAGGAAGCATATACGAGAACCTTACTGGCTAATTTTGGCATGGTGGGAGACTCTAAAGCGAAGGTTCCAATGTCATTTGGAACGAAACTGACACCATCTTTGGAAAAACCAACTGCTGATATGACCCTTTATGGTCAAATGATAGGATCATTGATGTATCTAACAGCTAGTAGACCATATATTATGTTTTCCGTTTGTTATTGTGCTAGTTTCCAAGCAAATCCTCGCGAACCTCGTACGGTGGCCATCAAGAATATCTTTAGATACTTGAAACGAACCTCATCACTTGGCATATGGTACCCTACGAAATCAGGCTTCTTCGTACCAGCGTTTTCGGATGCTAACCTTGGAGGATGTGGATTAGATAGAAAAAGCACAACTGGAGGATGTCAATTTCTTGATGTCAAACTTGTTAGTTGGCAATCCAAGAAGCAAACGTGCGTATCCTTGTCAACAGCTGAATCTGAATATATAGTTATTGCCTCATGTACATCTAAAGTCATTTGGATTCAAAGTCAGCTTCGTGACTATGGCTTAAGCATGAAACAAATCCCACTATATTGTGACTCTGAAAGTGCCATTCACATTTGTCACAACCCAGTGCAACACTCAAAGACGAAACACGTAGCACTGAGGTATCATTTCATCAAGGATCACATAGAAGACGGCAACATTGAAATTCGTTTCGTGAGATCCTCTGATCAATTGGCTGACATATTCACAAAAGCCTTGCCTGAAACCACCTTCAATAGAATTCTTCAAGGCCTAGGAATGATGGAAGTTGAATCTGTTCCAAAACCACTTTCGCATACATAATGATTATACTGCGAATCGGTGCGAACGTTCGCAGTAGTTCGTAGTCCACTATTCATTTGCAGTCTACTTTAACACTGTGAATCGGTGCTAACGCTTGCAGTAGTTCGCAGTCAACTGTTCATCGGTGGTTCAGATTTTCCAATATCCTTTTGTACTTTATGTATATTATTTCTTATTCTTGTTTTGTCTTTCAATCTTTTCTGTTTTTATTTCTTTTTCAGAAAATCTCAAAATACAAAAATATTTTGTTTGTGTTTATTTTTATTTCTTTTATTTTCACAAATCTCAAAAACACCAAAAATATCTTAAAAAGATCATGGAGGCACAGATTCGTATCATATCTCAATTCATGTGATAGGGCGGTATAAAATTCTTTATCTATGTATTAGCTAAGTGTCCCTAGAAGCATGTTGTTGTATGTTGTCCAAAGCCTCGATTGACTCGATGTGAAGCCTTAATGAATCGAATCTACCATTCGTTTCTTCCCAACCAGGTTGTTAAATTCACATTAGTCATGAGCTACCTTACTCTTCTCACTTTGAGTTAAGAGTTATCTACTTGGTCACTTTCGTATAGCAGAGGTACATTCGCTTCTCTAGAACCACCTTCACACTTCTCCATTGCCTTCGCACTCATAAATGTAGCCCTTGAGACTCTCAGCAATACCACTGAGGTTTATGGTTACACAACTTCTGTGTTAATGATCTTAGCTTTGTTCACCACGAACTGAGAGAAACCCTAAATCCAACACACTTAACTAAATTGATAGTGAACAATTAAATTTTCTAGATTTTCACCATGGAATTAACGAAAGCCACTTTCGTGGTCTGTACCAAGGAATCTCTTTTTCTTTTGCGAGATCGTTATGAAGTGTTCTGGTGCCAAATCACTTCTTCCCATAAGATCCAATTTTATTTTTTTTGAGATTTCAAAGTTTAATCTTTTCACTAAAATAATTCCAAACCTACTCGTTCAATTGACTACACTGGTCACACGAGTACTTCATCCAACATTCGTACTTATATCAAGTTTGTTGTTTGGTTGGAGATTAAGTCACCCATTAAGCCTAATTAAAAGATGCCTTTCAATGTTTCTTATCAAACACTTGATCGTATTTCAACGGGAAACCACACAGACACTTCTTAGTCTCTCTTGACTTTGAAGAAAGAAATCTTTTCCCAGGATCCACAGTTTTGTGTCTTTATTGAGACATCACATAATCCCACCTAATAGTGTTGTTTTATTTCTTTATCTATGAAACTCTTGCACGAAGATCCTAGTGATTTTCAAAAAGTCTGGTTCATGGTACTTATGTTTGTTTCAAGTTCGCAGTTCAATCACTAAAGTTCGTTCTCAAGCAAGACAAATGTAATAACTCTCAACTGCGAAAGGGCATAGCTGACGCGGCAATTCTTTGTCAATAAGAATTCAAATGGGCGTGTGAATATTTTGAATTGACAGCTACTTTACCGCCGCATGACCTATGGGACTGACATCTACAGTTGTCAAGTCGTGCTTTTTCAGGCGACGTTTCAGTAACCGATGCATTCTCTCTCCGGATTTCTCTCACAAATCAAACGGTATAAACGGATTTTGACGAATCATTATTCATTACCACTCACAAAATCCTTTTAAAATCTCCGGCGATCAAAGAACTCCCGTTCATCGTCTTCTTTCTCAATCTTCATCAATGGCGGGTTCATGTGAAAACATCTCTGCTCAAGATCAAACAACACACTCTTCTCTTCTAGCAGTTAAACAACATCAGAACTTGGTGATCGATCTCGAACCAGTCAAGTACGATAGCTTCATGCTACCCATGATCGAATGCCTCAAGAATGGAGAATGTTCCTCTCTTAATCTTGTCTAAGGCTTACTCATCAGCAAACTACATTAAGGAAGAACAGAGGATCACGTTTGAGATCCACAACCGTAAGACTTCAATCACTAAATCTCGATTTTGTTCTCTCCTACAGCTTCCTCAATCTGATGACATGATCAACCCTGAGTCGGTGACAAGTGCTGCTCTTCTCGAAATGTTCTACCAAATGGGTTACAAAGAAACCCTAACTGCCGTTTCAAAGTTTCGGAAACCCAATCTGCCTCCTCAGTGGAATGGTCTTGTCACCTTGCTGTTTAAGGGTTTTTTTGAGAGGGTGACTGGATCGGATTGTGAACGCAAGCTGTTTATGGCCATTCTCTATGGTCTCTACATAGGTTCGAACATCATTTACGGCTCTGTTCTTTGGGCTCAAGTGGTTCAGAGCACACTCTCCACCACACGTCACAGTGAAATCTTCTATGCACGTTTTTGGACTCTCATTGTCTATCGCTCCATTGACAAGCTCAAGATCCCACTGATGCAAGACACGTTGATGGCATCAATCTCTACCTTTCACACTACTGGGATTATCGTTTCAGATTCTTCCAAGTTTTCTTTCATTGGTTCAATCCCATAATCAATGTTTAGAGATGTGCCACCTTCTAGCAAAATCTTGGAGGGATACAAGAAATTGACTCCATCTGGGCCTCGTGAATTAACTGAAGAAATGCAAGCTATCATAGCTGAGGTTGATAAACCCAAAAAAGGAGGGCAAAAAGGTTGAAAGAAGGGAGAAAAGAAAACCACGGATAAGGAAGGGCTATCTGCAACTATGAAACCTCCTTCCAAGAGAAAGGCACCAACGGCAACTTTTGCTGCTACTCCCAAAAGGCGAAAGTAGTCGGATCGCAAGAGAAAGACTCCCACA
The DNA here is from genome assembly GCF_052849685.1 of Lactuca virosa. Lineage (NCBI taxonomy): Eukaryota > Viridiplantae > Streptophyta > Magnoliopsida > Asterales > Asteraceae > Lactuca > Lactuca virosa. Next base: position 274,581,961 of record NC_136433.1, read on the forward strand.
CCAAGTGAAAGAGAAGATTATGAATCTGATACTCAGTCATACATTCGCATTGAGGAGGATAATCATGTTCGCAACGACGATGATAACGTTCGCAACGAAGATGACAATGTTCGCAACGAAGATGACAACGTTTGCAACGAAGAAGAGACATCAAATCCTAACGTAACTCAAACTCTTAACGATTCTCTTCCTTCTCCTCCTCCTTCACCTGAAACCACTTCTACCCTAATTACCATTACACCATGTCCTCCACCAGTATCTTCTGCACCTCAAATCATTATTCCTATATTTACTCTTCACTTTACAGATTCTACAACCCCATCAACCGCCTCAGCCACACATGTTGTTCAGTCAACGCATCTGATGCGGGGGTTGGAGTATTAGGTTTCACCTCCACTCATATCTCTCCGCCCATTTCCCTTTTTGGCACTGTTGATCCTGATATGATCTATGGGGATAGTGAAGATGACTTACAAGGATTCACTTTTAGTCCCTTCACCGTTCGTACTGGCAGTGATGATGAAGCTCCAGTAATGAAGGGAAAATTCAAGCTATCAATGAAAAGCTTGATTCTTTGCTTCAGTCTGCAAAGTATTCCTCATCTGATGACTACTTTCAAGCTACTATCAAGTCTCTTCTTGAAACCCTCACCAAATAACACTCATCGAATCATGAACGGATGAACAAGGCACTTGATTCATCTACGACAGTTTGCAACCAAACGACTGAAAAAGTCGATAAACTAATTTTTGATGCTCAAGTTTTTATGGACAAATTTCAAATGTCCTTTGAGTCTAGCACTGCTGCAGCCAACGAAGTGATTTCTAGCTTGAGCACTTCTCTCAAATCTGAAAGGGCCAAATTTCAAGACATTCGTAAGGGTCTTAAGGATGACCATGAAACGTTTCAATTTCTATTACTTCTCAATTCTCAATGCTTCAAGAAGATTTAGCGATGGAAAGCAAAGTCATGGATGCCCTCGCTATCAAGACTGAGAAAGTGAAAACACTCTCTATTAAGCTAGAACAGTCTGAGAAAAAAGTTTAAGATCTGTTATACGAGAAGGCTGTCATGAGAAGTTGTATCACCGATGTCACTACCTTACTCTCGGATCTCGTTGAAGCTAGGGATTTGATGATTCCACTTACTGTGCGTAAGCATCTGGCTGCAAAACTAAGGCCAGTGTTCACTATTCTTCACCGCCTGGAGAGTGTTCCAGAATCCTCTAGCATTCCGAAACAAGGGGGAGATCAATCACAACCAACTGCTGGGCCAAAACCTACTATTAAGCTTGTTGTTAAAAGCGAACCTGGGACAAAGGGTAAAGAGAAACTTTTCTCTGATGATCCTATTATCGATAATGAAGAAGAATAAATGCCTGATGAAGCAGAACTGAAAAGGTGAAAGGCTCGTGAAGAAGAGATGGACGAACATCAAAGAATCATTCGAGAAGTTGAAGCCAAGAAAAAGGCTGAAAAAGAAGCTCAACTCACACTTGAAAGTAGAAAACTTTTGTTTCCAAAGTGGACTTCGAAGCATCTTCAAAATGAAGCAGTTGATATGCCTAGCCAATATTGGTTAGAACCTGTTGTGTCCTTAGATCTTCAAAACACTCAGTACTCACAACTGGATCTTCCAATGACTCCCAAGGCCTTCAAGTTCTGTTCCTTTATCAAGGTTGCGAATGTTCCCTCTTCTGAAAATGGAGTTGATCAACTATCACAACTAGCCTTCTTGGCTAGGAAATTTCATCTTCAAGTAAGCAAGGACTATTGTGAGACTTGTGCTAACACACCTAAGTGTACAATATGAGTTCCTAAGGAGTCGTGTGGTGTTAGAATGCAAATCTCTCCAAGTATGTCGAATCCCTCCTAAATCTCTCCAAGGATGTGAAATCTCTCCCAAAGCTCTCCAAGTATGTGAAATCTCTCCAAGTATATCGAATCCCTCCTAAATCTCTCAAAGTATGTTAAATCTCTCTCAAATCTCTCCAAGTATGTGATATCTCTCCCAAATCTCTCCAAGTATGTGAAATCTCTCCAAGTATATCGAATCCCTCCTAAATCTCTCCAAGTATGTGAAATCTCTCCAAAATCTCTCCAAGTATGTGAAATCTCTCCAAGTATATCGAATACCTCCTAAATATCTCCAAGTATGTGAAATCTCTCCCATCTCTCCACGTATCCCAAATCACTCTCAAATCTCTCTAAGTACCTTCCTCAGTCGAAAACAGCTCAAAACCGAAAGAGAAAACCCAATAGGACCCTCTTGGTCTGGAACCCTCTTGGTCTTGAACCTCTTGGTCCGGAATCCTTATGGTCCGGAACCCTCTTGGTCCGAAACCCTCTTGGTCCGGAACCCTCTTGGCCGGATACCTTCCAAGGAGCTAAGAAGGTTCTCACGTCGGAATTCAGCATGTTTCGGAACTCCTCACTGCTCCAGAAGGCTGACTCCGGAAGGAGTAAGCTCCGGAATGACTTCGCTTAAGCCTGACTTCGGAATTGCCTAGTCCATCTCGCACCTCGTCGGTCCGGACCACTGATCCGCTTCCTGACTTCGGAATCCGAGAAGAGCCTTCTGGAAGTACTGTTTGCTTCGGAAATTTGCCCCCTACTCCGAAAATTGCATCCTGACTCCGGACCTCGCATTTTGACTTCGGATTTGTGCCATTTCCGGACCATTTCATCATTTTAAGGCATTTTGACATCGGAAATCGCACCAAACTCATGTTTTTCTTAACTAAGACCCCTAAAACCTCAATTTTATGCCAAATTTAATTATTTAAATCATATTTACATAAAATAAAAGTTTAGGATTTTGGAAGATCCTATCCTAAATCAAGAAAAGGACAAGTAGGTTTGACCTTGTGATTTGATGTAATCTTCCATTTCCCCATGCAAATCATAGTATTCAATGCTTTACCCACCAAATAACAATGCATGGACCGTCATATCCCCATGCACCAAAGATTCCCTCCATTTTCTTATACTCTTAAGCACGACAGTAGAAGGAAACTGGGCTTTTCACATTTCTCTCTCACTTTTTTCCTATTCTCTCACCTACTCCTCCCAAGAGCAAAAATCAAGGATCTTGCTGAAAGCAAGATTTCTCAACTTCTTCCTGGAAATTTTAAAAGTAAGTTCTCCACTCATCTAACATTTTATATAAATTTCTAGATGAATCCATATTATTTTATTCATAATAATATGTGAAAAATCACCTTTAGGGTAACTTTCTCCCAAGGAAGTTCCTCATCTCAGCCAAAGTTTAGGCTTGGAATCTCCACTTCATCACTCCAAACAACTCCTCAACCAACTCCAGGTGAGCTTCATATCCCACTTTTTTCTAAGTTTTTATTATTTTTGGGGGAGGATACAAGTCAAAGTCTTGTGTAAATCATGATTAAATTGCTTATTGTGTATGCATGCCATCTTACATGTGTTTAAGTATGAAAACTCTTGTAAATATTCCAAAAACTCGAGATTTTGGTTAAGTCTCAGGAGTTTGGATTAGACCTCACAAATCAAGTTTGGAATCAAGAACTAGTATGTTACCAAGTATAAACCACAAAATTTTTATACCAACAACTATAAGGATTTATTTTAATATTTCCTTAAACAAGTTGTTGGGCAAAATACTTTGAAAATGACTAAAGTATGGACATAATAATATTTTGGATCATTTTTGACCAAACATAAATACGAGGGTTATCTTGGAATATTATGTCATACTCATGGCTTTTACCAAATTAACCAAATACTTGTGATTATTTATGAATATTTAATATAAATAATTTTATCAAGGAAAACATATGAAAACAAATTTTTCATGACAAAAATATTTGCACGTCATCAACTGCTATCGTAAAACCTTAAAGAACATAAGTAAAGTTTTATATGTCATAAAACAGAAAATGCGTATCATAACCGGCAGTAATAAATTTATACAAATTATAACTTGACACTTTTTCTCTGGACTAATGTAACGCTCACAGATCCGGGCTAGTAAATTTAGAGATAATAGGGGTCGAAAACGACTTTTCTACAAAAGATTATTTAGAATAAATAATCTTAGCCAAGTTGTAGAATATGTCTCAAGGTTTCCGTACATATAAAGAACGCCGAAATCCGAGTTATAACGAAGAAGTTATGACCCGTCGAAGTTTTACGGCAAAACCGGCACGGCACCGGGAAGCGTAAATAGTGAATTTACGATAGAGCGAGTTTTAGCCTTAGCGATCTAAATGAAAGTCGTAGAAAACGTTAAACCGAGAACGTCCATAAAAAGAACGCCCAAATCTGACTTCGTATGAGGAAGTTATGATTTTTCGAAGTTTCGGCTTAGTAGTGTACAGCCCGAAGTTCGAATATTAGGTCGAACGGTTTTTAGCCGACACAACCTAAACGAGAATCGAAGATCTCATTAATAGTAGCATAACGATAAAAAGACAGACGAAAACGAACGTCGGATGAAGAAGTTATGAATTTTTAACGGACCAATTCTGTCCCGGCCTGTTAAAAATATAACTTTTATAATAATGTCAAAATTATCCGACGGAGTCTACACGAAAGTTGTAGAGTACGTTCCCGCCTACGCGTGGATATAAAGAACGTCGAAAATGGAGCTCGTATGTGAAAGTTACGAATTTTTAAAGTCGAGTGTGCAATTTTCGAAATCTGATGCGAAATTGATGACGTGGCTCGATCAGGGCCGTCGCTTGCTGACCACGGTGCTCGCTTCAGATCTTGACACGTCGCATCTCGGACGCCCAGCGCTCGCATCGGACGCCCCACGTACCATGTACGCCTCGCGTACAAGCCTCGCACGCCCAGCGTTCTACCCTTCCGCGGACCAGAGCAAGCCACGTCGCCCCACCGAAGCCGCAACACGTGTTGTACGAACGAAGCACTACGCCCAGCGTAGGTCCGAGGTACGCCCAGCGTACCGATGCCTCGTAGGCTATAAAAAGGCAGCGAAGGCAGCCGGCTTCTTCACTCATTTCTCCCATCTTTCTCTCACTAGTTTCTAGCTCTAACCCATTCTAACCCCCTAAACCCTAGAAAAAACCCCTAGCACCTAAAGGAAGCCCTGAGGCTCCCGGAGTCCCGAGGAAAAGGGTCTTTCGGTTCGGAAACGCTGCTCCGAGCAAAGCCCGGTTTTCTTTAAAATTCGCTGTAAGTGAGCTACGCCTACGCAATTTTTAATATAACTTTTAAATAATTATAGTAATGTTATTGGGTCCTTAAAATAATTATTTGGGCAATTATTATGAGTTATATTGAGTGTTATTTAACTCTTATATAATAATAATAATAATAATAATAATAATAATAATAATAGCTAGACTATTAATTAGTCGCGGTTAACATTAAAACTAAACCCTAGTGGTATTTATACTAGGTTTTGTCGAGGGAAATTGTTTTAAGAAGTAACGAAGCGCTGTTCGAGTGCAGAGACACCAGCTTCCAGGTGAGTGCATAGTTACTTTCATCTTACACATAGATATGAAGTATTTTATATAAATTACGTGCTACGTGTGCATATTATCTGTATACTTGCTATCTATGCTGGATGAACGATTGTATACACGTTTTAAATGATTTAAACTATATATGTATTTTATATCTACAAAATGTGTTGGGTAAAACATGGGTAGATGTAATAGTTGTTGTGTGACAAAAATAAAATAATGAGAAGTGATATAGACCCTGAGATAAGGGTGAGAGGTAAACCTTGAGAGAAGCCTTTTACCCATGTGTTGGCCCCGTCATTCAGCAAAGTATGGATGACAACAACGGACTATTCTAGACAGTCCAGTGGACACTAGCAGGCTCGCAACCTGTAGGTCTTTTGAATTGTGTATTCACCAGATGTACTCTAAAAACCCTTTGACATGTATTGCGAGTGGGTTCTCGGAAACGATACTGTCGATAAACAAACCCTGGCGACTATGAGACGTAGTGCCTAAACCCTGGCGACTATGCGACGTAGTGCCTGTTATATAAACCCTGGCGACTATGAGACGTAGTGCCTAAACCCTGGCGACTATGCGACGTAGTGCCTGTTGTATAAACGTTGGCGACTATGAGACTTAGTGCCTAAAACCTGGCGACTATGCGACGTAGTGCCAAATGAGTAGACTCTGGCAACGATGGATTTCGTGCCGATTCCTTAGGATAATCCTTAGGAATAAATGAACGAGGAATAGTTGGTTCTTAGTGTAGAATAAAGAAGATAATGGGAAAGGGTAATTGGGTTGATTGTTTGTTGTTTAAACATAATAATTATATTATTGTGGGTTGAAAACCCTATGTACTCACCAGGTTTCCCAACCTGACCCACTAAAGCTTATTTGTATCACAGGTGTCGATATGAAGCTACTTTACACTGAGAGATTTAAAAGAGATGTAGATCACTAGTGTAAATAATGTAAGTTCTGTTTATGCTTATGTTTCTGTATTGACAATGACATCCCAAGGTTTTAAAAGGAATAAAAAAAATACATTTCTTCGGAAATGCTTTGATAACACATTCATCATGTTTTTCACGGAACAAATTCCGCAACATTTTTATTAAAAGAAGTACTTTGGTTTTATAAAGCATAAACAAAATCGGTCTTTTCTGGCCGTGAAAATGGGGATGTCACAACTAAAATGGCTTATTTTTCAATAAACGAAAAAGAACGAACACGAGCACCCAATTAACGAGCACAATCAACGATATGGAACGAGAACGATATTTCTATTCAATGAGTACGAACTTCATTATTTATCTAACACATAATGGATCTCTAACGATTGGTCAAAAGGTTGTTAATATTCTAGTCAGACAAATCTCAAAAGTACCTAAATAAAAAAATATTAGTGTACGTCTAAAGTCCTATAAGGAGTTATCTAACAAATAATGGATCTCTAACGATTGGTCAAATAATGGACCACTGATCCGCTTCCTGACTTCGGAATCCGAGAAGAGCCTTCCGGAAGTACTGTTTGCTTCGGAAATTTGCCCCCTACTCCGAAAATTGCATCCTGACTCCGGACCTCGCATTTTGACTTCGGGTTTGTGCCATTTCCAGACCATTTCATCATTTTAAGGCATTTTGACGTCGGAAATTGCACCAAACTCATGTTTTTCTTAACTAAGATCCCTAAAACCTCTATTTTATGCCAAATTTAATTATTTAAATAATATTTACATAAAATAAAAGTTTAGGATTTAGGAAGATCCTATCCTAAATCAAGATAAGGACAAGGAGGTTTGACCTTGTGATTTGATGTAATCTTCCATTTCCCCATGCAAATCACAGTATTCAATGCTTTACCCACCAAATAACCATGCATGGACCATCAGATCCCCATGCACCAAATATTCCCTCCCTTTTCTTATACTCTTAAGCACGACAGTAGAAGGAAACTGGGATTTTCACATTTCTCTCTCACTTTTCTCATATTCTCTCACCTACTCCTCCCAAGAGCAAAAATCAAGGATCTTGCTGAAAGCAAGATTTCTCAACTTCTTCCTGGAAATTTTAAAAATAAGTTCTCCACTCATCTAACATTTTATATAAATTTCTAGATGAATCCATATTATTTTATTCATAATAATATGTGAAAAATCACCTTTAGGGTAACTTTCTCCCAAGGAAGTTCCTCATCTCAGCCAAAGTTTAGGCTTGGAATCTCCACTCCATCACTCCAAACAACTCCTCAACCAACTCCAGGTGAGCTTCATACCCCACCTTTTTATAAGTTTTTATTATTTTTGGGGGAGGATAAAAGTCAAAGTCTTGTGTAAATCATGATTAAATTTCTTATTGTGTATGCATGCCATCTTTAATGTGTTTAAGTATGAAAACTCTTGTAAATAGTCCAAAAACTCGAGATTTTGGTTAAGTCTCAGGAGTTTGAATTAGACCTCACAAATCAAGTTTGGAATCAAGAACTAGTATGTTACCAAGTATAAACCACAAAATTTTTATACCAACAACTATAAGGATTTATTTTAATATTTTCTTAAACAAGTTGTTGGGCAAATTACTTTGAAAATGACTATAGTATGGACATAATAATATTTTGGATCATTTTTTACCAAACATAAATACAAGGGTTATCTTGGAATATTATGTCATACTCATGGCTTTTACCAAATTAACAAAATACTTGTGATTATTTATGAATATTTAACAAAATAATTTTATCAAGGAAAACATATGTAAAACCTCCAAGAACATAAGTAATGTTTTATATATCATAAAACAGAAAATGCATGTCATAACCGGCAGTTATAAATTTATACAAATTATAACTTGACACTTTTTCTATGGACTAAAATGGGTTATTTTTGAATAACCGAAAAGGAACGAACACGAGCACCCAATGAACGAGCACAATCAACAATATGGAACGAGAACGATATTTCTATTCAATGAGTACGAACTTCATTATTTATCTAACAAATAATGGATCTCTAACAATTGGTCAAAAGGTTGTTAATATTCTAGTCAGACAAATCTCAAAAGTACCTAAATATAAAAATATTAGTGTACGTCTAAAGTCCTGTAAGGAGTTATAGCCAGAGTCTTCTGGAGGGAGAGCGGGAATTTGTGTATAGATCTATACGGGGTTGACACCCCGCACCTTCGATGTTCGCTACAGCTAGACATGCCAGTCTAGCGTGACAAATGTCTTTATCAAACCGATGGCGCCTCACGCCAAAACAGGCTTCCGTCATGATTAGTATGGTTATAACGACTCAGTAGAATATGTTATATTAACTAGAAATTTATGTAAGGAAAACCTCATAAATAAATTTTGGCACGTTGTGTTGACTGTCCTACACGTGATAGGTGATGGTCTGCATATGTTGTGTTGACTGTCCTTTTTCATTTAGTAGAAGGTCCATAATCGCCATGTTGATTCTTTCTCCTAACAAGTATAGGGTCGTAATACTGCTATTTTTACAAATTGAAAAGCGTAGGACTCTATGGAAAACGTTTGTAAACGATTTTGAAAACGATAAACTAACCCACACATATACATAGTTGGAACTAGAACTTATGAATATTTTATAGCAGAAAATATAGGATTTTCTGGAGAAAACGATTTTCTACGATTTCGATAACGATAAACTAGAACGCACACTCGATTTTACTTGATAAGAGGAACAAGATTTTCAACCATATTCTCTTTTTGAAAATAAGGGATTTTTCTAGAAACGGTTGACTATTACTATTCATAAGAGCTATTCTCGTAGACAGCTCGCTTTTACAAATTACACTACTTTTCGAAATCACTCCTTACAAGGATGAACAAAAGTAATGACATACACACACATATATCCATGATTTTCAAAACAAGACTTCAAACGATTTCATAGAAAATATCGAATTTTCAGAAAGTACAATTGGAACGATTCTAAATAAGTGTAAATGATTTTATTCAAAAATGCTTATGAACTCACCAACTTTTTAGTTGACGCTTTTTAAAACGACTTGTATTCTCAGGGACCTAGTAAGCAGGTAACAAGGGACGTGGATGCAAGAATATTAGCTGTAGTTCATATTTTTCTGCTTATGTCTCTTTTGTGTAATTCGAAGGACAAATAGAATATGTAAACAATGTAGGTTTGTTATCTCAATGTATGATGTTTGGATTGCTCTGTTTCATTTATATTCAATTGTTATGATACGTCACAATGAAGTCACCCGCCTCCGGACGTTTCCGCCGTCTGGTCCGGGGGTGTGACATCAATTTCTCTTCGCCTTCTATCTCAAACTCATGAAGCCTCAATACGAAACATGGAGCGCGAATAAGATAAAGACAGTGAATGTCACTAGACCTATTGAAACTGACAGTTTTCTGAATGCCAAATTCAAGGTTGTCAGAGGTTCTGAGAGTCAAGTTCATGAATTCACTCTCGCAGACTTGCCATGTATCAATCCTTATGACTGGATCATGCTCTACAATCTTTTGATGCGAGAAGAACAGAAGTACGAACCTGTTGTCAGTCATCTCAAGTTGATTATAGTTTCGTATTTTCAAGAGGTGGGAATCATGGATGTTGAGATAGCTGCAGTTCTTAGAAAGAAGCCTTCTACAATTCCCAAAGAGTGTCCTAAAGATATTGAGAAACTGAAACTTGGAAAGATCTACAAGGAAGGATGGTATATGGTCTTTCAGGCACGAGAACATAATGACTCTGATTATCACAAGGCTTGTTTCTTCCTTGATGATAAACACCTGTACTCCACTTCCTGTCTTGAGCATGTGCTGACTATGGCAGAAAAATTTAGAGGCAACAATGTTGGTGATAAGAAATGATTTTCGGATATTATTTGTTGGTATATCCAGGTTCGCAAGGCATTGCTGAATATAATTCCGAAGGTATTTGAAATTCAGAAGCGAATCAAGAATTGAAGTTTCATTGCCTCAATTGAGGCAAAGGGGGAGATTGTTGGGTATTAGATGTTGCGTCATTGGGCTTTTTGTTTAGTCCTTTAGGTTAACGAGTTGGGCATGTCCACTCGTCTTTATTTCTAGGGTTAGAGTATTTAAGATGCATGCATGCATAGTATTTTAGTTAACTTTGATCATTACGTTGTAACCCTAATCACGCGTCTACATTAGCAATTCTTCATAGAGTTCTTCTGAGGCGTGACACTTAATCATTCGAAATTCTTTTAATCATCGTTGTGTTCTTGTTTTACTTGTTCAGAATCTAATCGATCATTAAGGATTTTAATCCTAGCACTCCGTGTTCAAATTTTCCTTATTCAACCCTTCTACCCGAGCTTTCTTGATCATATCTAACAGAGGAGAAACAATAACCATCTTCAAACACAAATCCCCGATAGGCGTACTCACGACCTCGCGAATCAAGCTATCGGCCACAACACTTGCCTTCCTTGGGTGATACAAAATCTCATAGTCATAGTCCTTCACCACTTCCAACCACCTCCATTGTCTCATATTCCGATTCGAGTGATCTATCATGTATCTTAGGCTCTTGTGGTCAGTATACATAATGCACCTGACCCCATACAAGTAATGCCTCCAAATCTTCAGGGCGAAAACCACAACCCCCAACTCCAGATTGTGTGTAGGGTAATTCGCCTCATGAGGCTTCAGTTGTCTCGAAGTGTAAGAAATCACGTGACCCCTATGCATGAGCACTGCACCCAATCCCGAAATCGATGCTTCATAATAAACCATGAAATCATCCGTGCCCTTGGGAAGTGTGAGAATCGCAGCCTTGCACAATCTGTTTCTCAGCGTCTCGAAAGTTACCTAGTGATCAGGCCCCCATCGGAAAGTGACGCTCTTCTTCATCAAGCGGGCCAATGGTACTGCAATCTAGGAGAAGTACGGGATAAATCTCCAATAATAACCCACCAAGCCAAGAAAACTTTGATTCTCAAATGGCGTCCTAGGAACCTCCCACCGCATCACTGCCTCAATTTTGGCCGGATTGATCAATATACCTTTTTGGTTGATGATGTGCCCCAAGAACTGCACCTCGTGTAACCAAAATTCGCACTTAGAGAATTTGGCATAAAGCCTCTCCATCCTTAGGGTCTCCAATACCTCCCGTAAATGCTCCTCGTGTTATTCCTTTTTCTTGGAGTAGACCAGAATATCATCAATAAACATGATCAGTGACCGATCCAGCATTGGTCTACACACCCGGTTCATCAGATCCATGAACGTTGCTGGTGCGTTGGTGAGCCCGAATGACATCACCATGAACTTGTAATGACCATAACGAGTCCTGAAGATTGTCTTATGCACATCTTCGTGTCTGAATCTAATCTGATGGTAACCCAATCGTAAATCAATCTTGGAGAACCAAGATGCACCCTGAAGTTGGTCAAATAAATCGTCGATCCTCGGGAGCGAATAAAGGTTCTTCGCCGTTAACTTATTTAACTCCCGATGGTCAATACACATCCTGTGTGAACCGTCCTTCTTTTTCAAGAACATGATCGATGCTCCCCATGGTAAACTACTCAGTCTGATAAACCGCTTGTCTAGTAGCTCCTGCAGCTGTGTAGATAACTCCTGCATCTCCGGAGGTGCTAAACGATACGGTTCCTTAGCTATCGGAGCCACTCCGGGAACCAAATCAATCTGAAACTCGACCTGCCTCTTGGGAGGCACTCTAGGTATGTCCTCAGGAAACACATCGGTAAACTCCCGTACAATGGGTAGATCACCCACGCTCGTCGTTCCCTGAACTCGAGTATCCATCACATAGGCAAAAAATCCAGAACAGCCCTACTAGAGATATCTCCTAGTTCTCGCATCTGAAAAGAGAGTCGATCCATGTTGAACAACCTCTCCTGAATAACTAGTTCTCCCCTACTTGGGATTCAAACCCTCACTAACTAGTTCTCACAATCAATCATGGCCTCATTGGGGCCCAACCAATCTATCCCCACTATAACCTTCGACCCTCGCAGAGGAATCGAAAGCAAATCAATCGAATATCTCTCGCTCAACATGTTGAGAACATCCTCGATGAACCCTTGAAGAACTCACTAAACGATCACCCATGATCCCCAACTCCAATGGATAATCCAAAATCATGGGAGCATCACTAAACTTCTTGCTATGCGCAAGACATAAAAAAGATCGGGTAGCACCCAAATTGAATAGAACATGAGCAATCATACCATTGACTAACAAAGTCTGTATGGATGGGTATTGAGCATTCTAACACTCCTAAGGTGTACATGCAACCCTAGAATCCTTGGATCTATGTTTTCTCTATTATACATGCAAACTTTCATTTTTCCAAGGTTTCATCCTAACTAGAATACAATTGAGTATATGTAATACAAAAAACTAGTAGAATGACATACCTTTTCTTGTAGCTTGATTCCTTAAGCCGTTAAGAGCGTAGCACCCCAAGTGCGATGCCTCAAATGCTTCACACAACACCACCAACAATTGGAAAAACTTGAGAGAAGTATACTAGCACTCACAAAATCGGATAGCCCCCCTTTCTTTTCACTTAAGTTCCGATTTTGGTAGCTATGGGGTTCTTTATATAGTGTGACAAACTAGGGTTACACCATGTAAACCCTAATGACCTTCCATATCCCTCATGCTCCATGGGTTAAAACCTCCATGGAGTATCCATGGGTCACCACATGGGTTTAGCCCAGCATAAAGGATTATGGATCATAAGCCCACTATATAAGAATGAATGATTTACACAATCAATCCCCATTTATTTAATTAGTCTCTTTTGATCACAAAATTAATTCCAAACTAATTCTTGATCAATACTAATTAAATAATATGATTTCATATTAATATATTAGAACTTATAAAATATTAGTAAATCATAAATACCCTCTTCTCAAAAGTTAATCCTTACAAATTGTTTCGGTGCCATACAACCCAAATCAACCATGCTACTCTCGGGTCAAGTACATACCAATTATAGTTATGGGCTTAGACACTAAATCCAACAGTCTCCCACTTGGATAAGTCTAATAACTAGAACTGCAAGTACGACTTAAAACACCGACTAGCAATCGTAGCTCTTAAAAGCCTCTATCGAAACGAGACGCTCCATTTTAGATAAGTGATCATATAATCCTCTGTTCTCAAGATATCAGCCGGACAAATACATGGAACAACGTCATACTTAATTGTTGGGCTTTGAGCATTCTAACACTCCTATGGTGTACATGCAACCCTATAAACCTTGGATCTATGTTTTCTCTATTATACATGCAAATATTAACTATTCCAAGGTTTCATCCTAACTAGCATATTATGAAGCACCTATACTACAAAGTTCTAGTTAGATGACATACCTTTTGATGTAGCTTGATGTCTTCAAGCTTTAAGAGCTTAGCCCCAATAGTGTGGAAGCCTCAAATGGAATCACAAATCACCAAAACACCTTGGAAGAACTTGAGAGAATATGTATGCACACTAAAATCGGCCCACTCTTATTTTCACACACTTATGCCAATTTTGTGAGCCAAGGACCCCTTTATATATTATGGAGGATTAGGGTTACATCCATGTAAACCCTAATACCCATGACCTTTCATTTACATAGGATCCATGCGTTAAAAGCTCCATGGACCATCCATGAAAGCTTAGCCCAACCTAAATGAACTTGGCCCATTCCATATATATAAGAGTCCATATTTAATTAGTTCTTTTTGATCACTTAATTAATTCTAAATTAATTCTTGATCAATACTAATTAAATAATATGATTCCATATTAATATATTAGAACTTATAATATATTAATATAAATCATAAATATACTATTCTCAAAAGACTATCCATATAAATTGTGCCGGTGAAGTGCAACCCAAATGGACCATGCCGGGTCAGGTCAAGTACATACCAAATATAGTTATGGACTTAGACATTAATCCAACAGTCTCCCACTTGGATAAGTCTAAAACTATTATCGAGTATGACTTCAAAACCTAACTGGCAATCGTAGCTCTTAAAGCCGCTGTCGAACTCTAACCTTGTCAATGACTTGTCCATTAGATAAGGGATCATATATTCCTCCATTCTAGATATCATATGGAATGAGACATGGATTATAATCATTCTCTCTGTCCATTTGTTGTTTCCCGATTTTCGATTTATGATGACTGACTGATTGAACAAATCAAATCAGTCCTGGCTTGACCAAACACTCACATGTGTCATCGCTAAATCATAGAGGGGCCCACATATATCGCTTTTATCCCGAAGGTAAAAGGAATGGATAAACTTCGACTCATATGGCTTATTCTACTACTTGTTGAATCATACACAAAGGCACGTTTTATAACATCGAGTTACCAAATGCGTTTTCGTGCAATCAATGTATAACCAACTCATAGTAACAACTCATATCTCTAGGTTTGAAGAATATAAGATATTATCGTCTCATGATCACTCGTGATAATATCAATGAAGTGATTCAAATGAGCGCGGGTTGAATCCAATACTCAGAACTTTTGAGCACTCATGAGTGTTGTAGCACCACTTTGTCCACCAACTTGGACCTCTACAAACCAACCCATGACAGTCTTGATTCATATCTACTTCCAACATATGACCGACTGTGGATGGTTTGAATAACTTAATCATTCAGAAAGAGCGACTTAGTTATTCTGGAAGTCAAAACATGCAAAGTGAAACACAAGAATAAATGAATCAAATATGGTATCAAACCCTATGAATATAAA
The DNA here is from genome assembly GCF_052849685.1 of Lactuca virosa. Lineage (NCBI taxonomy): Eukaryota > Viridiplantae > Streptophyta > Magnoliopsida > Asterales > Asteraceae > Lactuca > Lactuca virosa. The sequence continues at coordinate 274,597,177 of NC_136433.1, forward strand.
TAAACACTTTTATTTATCACCATACTGATTACTCATTATTCATTGTTTCGGTTTTATCAACTTTATACTTGAATTAAAAACACTAGTTGTCCCATGCTCCAAGCATGTACACTATGTTTTTCTTAAACAATAGTTTTGCCATACACCAAGTATGCACTCTATGTTTGTCTATGATCCTTATTTTGTGAAATAAACCAATTGAACATAATTTCAATGATTCTAATTTCACACTCCCAAATCCTTATCGAAAAATGTGAGAATTTTAAATTCCTATCATTTATCGAAATCTGTTTAGATTTTAAACTTATATGCACTGACCCTCCTGTAATGAATATGTACAAAGTCACAAAGACTTGTCAACAGTCATTATAAGGTATTCCAATGGAGATCAACTCCATGGAAACTAAGTCTCATATTCAAAGTACATTGCTTTGGACATACTTCTTGCATTAAGTTTTCTAATCTTACACAGATAACTTCCACCTATGGAGACAACTCCATATTCTGATTTTGACTATCACTTCTGAATAAGAGATGCCTCTTTTCAGAATATGTCAATATGGTCCTTCCAAAATTAGCACTATACTTCCAACTGTCCCTGAGCAACCAATCTTTGGTAAACCTCAGATTGTCCTCGACAATTGCTTAATCATTTTAGTCATATCTAATTCTAGACCTTTTCCCTTCTTAATGCCTCTAGGCATTTGGAAAAATTTAGAAATGACAAATATTATAGCACATGCAATCCATCCTGTACCCAAAGCAAATGGTACACGATTCATGATGTCTCACATAAAGACATGATTCTAGACCAGTCTTTTGCTACAATATTTTTATTTGCCATGTTTTCAAAATTTGACTATGAAGAGGGATGCCGTAATCATAATCGAATTTTGAGAACGCAATATATAGAATTTCCTTAAGTTGAACCAATCCAACATGAAATTCATATATATATTCTTGACTAAAGATGATTAAGGTCTCAATCTAAGCCTTTAGAACTGAAATGAAGTATATCCTCTCCCTTAATTATAGCAAAACAACTTTTTCAATCCCTGCAGCCTCACGAATTGAAACTTTTGTTTTCTATAATTAACATTGCTAACTTGCAACACTAACAATAATTATCATACTCCCACTAACATGATGATTATTAGCATAACACTTATGCTCCCACAAGCTTTGACATGTACTCAGAAATCAGCTGGACTTCTAGAAATCAATACTTTATTGACTTTCTTACCAAAGTTCAGATTTTTGATAGGAGATGCTTTGATAAAACTTTATCAAAATCATACACCTTTCCTTAGATAGCATGCATGTGTGTCTAAACAATTTCAGAACTATGAAAAGGGATGTCGTAATCATAGTCTCAATTGTTTAGACCTTTTTCCATCTGCTTCAAATCTACTTGGTGGAAGTGTTTCCGCACCATCATTTTCATGAATCGGAGAGAAACCTTAGGACCCTTATATTTTATGGTGTATGTGTTCTTATCCATGTGAATCGTCAAAACCATAGTCACAAGACAAGGATAATGACAAATCCAAACTCATACGGACTAAACTTATGCAATCTTAACTTCTTGCTACCTGGCAGTACAGGGCCTGCCATTGCTTCCAAGTTGTTATGCAACCAATTGACAACTTTCAGAACTCCTATGCAAAGCCAACTTTAACTGGAATGGGCACAGAATATGTCAACACGATAGGTTATAAACCTCAAGTCGTATGCTAGTGAAGAACCTCAGGTTTTATTCTTGATTAGTTCTTGAAATTCTTTTTAGGATCTTTAAGACTCCCACTATCCTCTTGACATATAAGACTATCTTGCCAAATATTCAAGAGATAGTGCGGATTCTTTATCAAGACAAACACTTCACACAATTGGCCTTAGTTGGTTTTTGTTTTATCCAAAACATCACAACTTACCAATTTCAAATGTACAAGAGTAGGACACTTTTACTCTTACATTTGACAAGTGTTTTAAACCTTTCTTTAAGATATGTCACTGAAGTTACGATCTTGGAGTATGACTCTAAGAATTGTTTTGGAACGAAGTATGACTCATCTTCCTGATCTAACCATTTCAACAATTCATGACTCCTCTTCTTAGTCATAAGAATGCACTAAGATGACCTTCAGAGGACTAATTGTAATATGATTTCTAAATCATTAAGATGATCACAAACATGATACTAAAGTACTCTCACATCTTTTCAGATTTGAGAAACTTTTATCTTTCTGCCTAATTTGATTCTTCCCATTCGTTCTGCCATACATTGAGACTTTTCCAATGTTTCAGAATTATACTTAAACTTGTAAGTATAACCATATTTACTAAACTTTAGTAAATCAAATAGTCTTAACGAGCTTTGTGGTGGACATGACCAGTGCACAAGAATGTGTACTCGATCCCTTTAGTCCTTCACTTGACTCACACATCCATATGAACAAGTAATTAGTCTTGATTTTCCAATGCTTGAAAGTTCTCATTCATCATACTATTCAACTTGCATGATTCCAAGTTTCGGTCCAATTGAAACTTGGGCGATGAGGAACTTTCCTGATTTGGTAAATTTAGACACTACCACAAATGAGAGAATCAAATCCATTTTCCAATATTGTTGTCAGTGGAATCATATAAGAAACAATTTTCCACAAATGCCATTGTAAGGATACTTCAAATAAATAAAATTAAACTATATATTCTTTTATTTTAAAACTTTGCGGAAAAACTTATCCTTACAATCCACATGGAAAATTGTTGTTATCTATTCCATAGCAGTATATCATAACTTCTTAAGTAACTGCTCAAAATTCTGATGCGATCGAAACCTTCGCGATCAGAATCAGCATATACTTCCTTTAAGATTTCTCTCTATTCTTTGATTCTTAAAACATCAGCATGTGACCCAGTCACATCATGTAATGAGGATCTCAGAATAGAACTTAACAGAGTTAGATAATGGGCTCTGCCTGATGTAGAGTCAAACTTATTGACTTTAACATCCTTAGATAAATTTGGCAGCTTTGCAATCAACGCCCCTTCCTTTGGAAAAATAAACATATGGACCCTTTGGTAATGGGACTATCTCAGACTTAGCCTTTCTCTTTACCATTTGGTCAACCGGGTTGACTATGGCCAACCCCTTTCCATTGGGAAGAGAATGCTTTTTCTGGATTTCCAGTGTCACCATTGTCACTGTCCATAAAGTTTTTGGGAAGTTGATCTTCTAATCAAATTTTGCTTTGCTATCGTTCCAAATCATTGCTGATTCAGCAGCACCAAGCAAATAGATATGATCATTAAGGTTCATGTCATAGTCTGTTTCATACTAGTCCCAAAGGAACTCACTATGTGACTTAGAAAGTGATTGAACATCCAACTTTCTCAAGACTTTGACACCCAACTCTCCCGGCTTGTCAATATGTGACTTCATCTCTAAGATATGATCACACATAGACCTTGCTTGCCATTTGGGCTTGAGTGACCTTGAACTAGTGGGTTAGGGAGAATAATTGGAGGAGGTGGAGGAAGAGAAGTATGAATTCCATGAGCCAAACTCGGGAAGTCATATTCATTAGGAAAGCTTGGTTTGGGAAGATCATTGTTGTCTAAACCAGACATCAACAATGGGAGAAATTCACGTAAATTTGATTTAAGTCCTTAATATAACACCCAAAATGATATATTAAGGCTAGGACCCAACAAACTATTTTATAACTTGGAAGAGGGATGCCGTAATCCAAGCTATAAAATATTTGAAGGTTGGTGAATAACGATTCACCAATTTCCACCAAGATAAACGAAATGTATTATTAGGTTTTAATTGGTTTTGAAACTCCTAGATTCTTTTGAATTGTGTATTCACCAGATGTACTCTAAAAACCCATTGACATGTATTGCGAGTGGGTTCTCGGAAACGATACTGTCGATAAACAAACCCTGGTGACTATGAGACGTAGTGCCTAAACCCTGGCGACTATGCGACGTAGTGTCTGTTATATAAACCCTGGCGACTATGAGACGTAGTGCCTAAACCCTGGCGACTATGCGACGTAGTGCCTGTTGTATAAACCCTGGAGACTATGAGACTTAGTGCCTAAAACCTGGCGACTATGCGACGTAGTGCCAAATGAGTAGACTCTGGCAACGATGGATTTCGTGCCGATTCCTTAAGATAATCCTTAGGAATAAATGAACGAGGAATAGTTGATTCTTAGTGTAGAATAAAGAAGATAATGGGAAAGGGTAATTGGGTTGATTGTTTGTTGTTTAAACATAATAATTATATTATTGTGAGTTGAAAACCCTATGTACTCACCAGGTTTCCCAACCTGACCCACTCAAGCTTATTTGTATCACAGGTGTCGATATGAAGCTACTTTACACTGAGAGATTTAAAAGAGATGTAGATCACTAGTGTAAATAATGTAAGTTCTGTTTATGCTTATGTTTCTGTATTGACAATGACATCCCAAGGTTTTAAAAGAAATAAAAAAATACATTTCTTCGGAAAATGTTTTGATAACACATTTATCATGTTTTTCTGGGAACAAATTCCGCAACATTTTTATTAAAAGAAGTACTTTGGTTTTATAAAGCATAAACAAAATCGGTCTTTTCTGGCCGTGAAAATGGGGATGTCACAACTAAAATGGCTTACTTTTCAATAAACGAAAAAGAACGAACACGAGCACCCAATTAACGAGCACAATCAACGATATGGAACGAGAACGATATTTCTATTCAATGAGTACGAACTTCATTATTTATCTAACAAATAATGGATCTCTAACGATTGGTCAAAAGGTTGTTAATATTCTAGTCAGCCAAATCTCAAAAGTACCTAAATAAAAAAATATTAGTGTACGTCTAAAGTCCTGTAAGGAGTTATCTAAAAAATAATGGATCTCTAACGATTGGTCAAATAATGGACCACTGATCCGCTTCCTGACTTCGGAATCCGAGAAGAGCCTTCCGGAAGTATTGTTTGCTTCGGAAATTTGCCCCCTACTCCGAAAATTGCATCCTGACTCCGGACCTCGCATTTTGACTTCGGGTTTGTGCCATTTCCGGACCATTTCATCATTTTAAGGCATTTTGACGTCGGAAATTGCACCAAACTCATGTTTTTCTTAACTAAGATCCCTAAAACCTCTATTTTATGCCAAATTTAATTATTTAAATAATATTTACATAAAATAAAAGTTTAGGATTTAGGAAGATCCTATCCTAAATCAAGATAAGGACAAGGAGGTTTGACCTTGTGATTTGATGTAATCTTCCATTTCCCCATGCAAATCACAGTATTCAATGCTTTACCCACCAAATAACCATGCATGGACCATCAGATCCCCATGCACCAAATATTCCCTCCCTTTTCTTATACTCTTAAGCACGACAGTAGAAGGAAACTGGGATTTTCACATTTCTCTCTCACTTTTCTCATATTCTCTCACCTACTCCTCCCAAGAGCAAAAATCATGGATCTTGCTGAAAGCAAGATTTCTCAACTTCTTCCTGGAAATTTTAAAAGTAAGTTCTCCACTCATCTAACATTTTATATAAATTTCTAGATGAATCCATATTATTTTATTCATAATAATATGTGAAAAATCACCTTTAGGGTAACTTTCTCCCAAGGAAGTTCCTCATCTCAGCCAAAGTTTAGGCTTGGAATCTCCACTCCATCACTCCAAACAACTCCTCAACCAACTCCAGGTGAGCTTCATACCCCACCTTTTTATAAGTTTTTATTATTTTTGGGGGAGGATAAAAGTCAAAGTCTTGTGTAAATCATGATTAAATTGCTTATTGTGTATGCATGCCATCTTACATGTGTTTAAGTATGAAAACTCTTGTAAATAGTCCAAAAACTCGAGATTTTGGTTAAGTCTCAGGAGTTTGGATTAGACCTCACAAATCAAGTTTGGAATCAAGAACTAGTATGTTACCAAGTATAAACCACAAAATTTTTATACCAACAATTATAAGGATTTATTTTAATATTTGCTTAAACAAGTTGTTGGGCAAAATACTTTGAAAATGACTAAAGTATGGACATAATAATATTTTGGATCATTTTTTACCAAACATAAATACAAGGGTTATCTTGGAATATTATGTCATACTCATGGCTTTTACCAAATTAACAAAATACTTGTGATTATTTATGAATATTTAATATAAATAATTTTATCAAGGAAAACATATGAAAAACAGAGTTTTCATGACAAAAATATTTGCACGTCATAAACTGCTGTCGTAAAACCTCCAAGAACATAAGTAATGTTTTATATGTCATAAAATAGAAAATGCATGTCATAACCGGCAGTTATAAATTTATACAAATTATAACTTGACACTTTTTCTATGGACTAAAATGGGTTATTTTTGAATAAACGAAAAGGAACGAACACGAGCACCCAATAAACGAGCACAATCAACAATATGGAACGAGAACGATATTTCTATTCAATGAGTACGAACATCATTATTTATCTAACAAATAATGGATCTCTAACGATTGGTCAAAAGGTTGTTAATATTCTAGTCAGACAAATCTCAAAAGTACCTAAATATAAAAATATTAGTGTACGTCTAAAGTCCTGTAAGGAGTTATAGCCAGAGTCTCCTGGAGGGAGAGCGGGAATTTGTGTATAGATCTATAAGGGGTTGACACCCCGCACCTTCGCTGTTCGCTACAGCTAGACAGGCCAGTCTAGGGTGACAAATGTCTTTATCAAACCGAGGGCGCCTCAGAAATGCCAAAACAGGCTTCCGTCATGATTAGTATGGTTATAACGACTCAGTAGAATATGTTATATTAACTAGAAATTTATGTAAGGAAAACCTCATAAATAAATTTTGGCACGTTGTGTTGACTGTCCTACACGTGATAGGTGATGGTCTGGATATGTTGTGTTGACTGTCCTTTTTCATTTAGTAGAAGGTCCATAATCGCCATGTTGATTCTTTCTCCTAACAAGTATAGGGTCGTAATACTGCTATTTTTACAAATTGAAAAGCGTAGGACTCTATGGAAAACGTTTGTAAACGATTTTGAAAACGATAAACTAACCCACACATATACATAGTTGGAACTAGAACTTATGAATATTTTATAGCAGAAAATATAGGATTTTCTGGAGAAAACGATTTTCTACAATTTCGATAACGATAAACTAGAACGCACACTTGATTTTACTCAATAAGAGGAACAAGATTTTCAACCATATTCTCTTTTTGAAAATAAGGGATTTTTCTAGAAACGGTTGACTATTACTATTCATAAGAGCTATTCTCGTAGACAGCTCGCTTTTACAAATTACACTACTTTTCGAAATCACTCCTTACAAGGATGAACAAAAGTAATGACATACACACACATATATCCATGATTTTCAAAACAAGACTTCAAACGATTTCATAGAAAATATCGGATTTTCAGAAAGTACAATTGGAACGATTCTAAATAAGTGTAAATGATTTTATTCAAAAATGCTTATGAACTCACCAACTTTTTAGTTGACGCTTTTTAAAACGACTTGTATTCTCAGGGACCTAGTAAGCAGGTAACAAGGGACGTGGATGCAAGAATATTAGCTGTAGTTCATATTTTTCTGCTTATGTCTCTTTTGTGTAATTCGAAGGACAAATAGAATATGTAAACAATGTAGGTTTGTTATCTCAATGTATGATGTTTGGATTGCTCTGTTTCATTTATATTCAATTGTTATGATACGGCACAATGAAGTCACCCGCCTCCGGACGTTTCCGCCGTCTGGTCCGGGGGTGTGACATCAATTTCTCTTCGCCTTCTATCTCAAACTCATGAAGCCTCAATACGAAACATGGAGCGCGAATAAGATAAAGACAGTGAATGTCACTAGACCTATTCAAAACTGACAGTTTTCTGAATGCCAAATTCAAGGTTGTCAGAGGTTCTGAGAGTCAAGTTCATGAATTCACTCTCGCAGACTTGCCATGTATCAATCCTTATCACTGGATCATGCTATACAATCTTTTGATGCGAGAAGAACAGAAGTATGAACCTGTTGTCAGTCATCTCAAGTTGATGATAGTTTCGTATTTTCAAGAGGTGGGAATCATGGATGTTGAGATAGCTGCAGTTCTTAGAAAGAAGCCTTCTACAATTCCCAAAGAGTGTCCTAAAGATATTAAGAAACTGAAACTCGGAAAGATCTACAAGGAAGGATGGTATATGGTCTTTCAGGCACGAGAACATAATGACTCTGATTATCACAAGGCTTGTTTCTTCCTTGATGATAAACACATGTACTCCACTTCCTGTCTTGAGCATGTGCTGACTATGACAGAAAAATTTAGAGGCAACAATGTTGGTGATAAGAAATGATTTTCGGATATTATTTGTTGGTATATCCAGGTTCGCAAGGCATTGCTGAATATAATTCCGAAGGTATTTGAAGTTCAGAAGCGAATCAAGAATTGAAGTTTCATTGCCTCAATTGAGGCAAAGGGGGAGATTGCTGGGTATTAGATGTTGCATCATTGGGCTTTTTGTATAGTCCTTTAGGTTAACGAGTTGGGCCTGTCCACTCATCTTTATTTCTAGGGTTAGAGTATTTAAGATGCATGCATGCATAGTATTTTAGTTAACTTTGATCATTACGATGTAACCCTAATCACGCGTCTGCAGTAGCAATTCTTCATAGAGTTCTTCTGAGGCGTGACACTTAATCATTCGAAATTCTTTTAATCATCGTTGTGTTCTTGTTTTACTTGTTCAAAATCTAATCGATCATTAAGGATTTTAATCCTAGCACTCCGTGTTCAAATTTTCCTTATTCAACCCTTCTACCCGAGCTTTCTTGATCATATCTAACAGAGGAGAAACAATAACCATCCTCAAACACCAATCCCCCATAGGCGTACTCACGACCTCGCGAATCAAGCTATCGGCCACAACACTTGCCTTCCTTGGGTGATACAAAATCTCATAGTCATAGTCCTTCACCACTTCCAACCACCTCCATTGTCTCATATTCCGATTCGAGTGATCTATCATGTATCTTAGGCTCTTGTGGTCAGTATACATAATGCACCTGACCCCATACAAGTAATGCCTCCAAATCTTCAGGGCGAAAACCACAACCCCCAACTCCAGATCGTGTGTAGGGTAATTCGCCTCATGAGGCTTCAGTTGTCTCGAAGTGTAAGAAATCACGTGACCCCTCTGCATGAGCACTGCACCCAATCCCGAAATCGATGCTTCATAATAAACCATGAAATCATCCGTGCCCTCGGGAAGTGTGAGAATCGGAGCCTTGCACAATCTGTTTCTCAGCGTCTCGAAAGTTACCTAGTGAGCAGGCCCCCATCGGAAAGTGACGCTCTTCTTCATCAAGCGGGCCAATGGTACTTCAATATAGGAGAAGTACGGGATAAATCTCCAATAATAACCCACCAAGCCAAGAAAACTTCGATTCTCAAATGGCGTCCTCGGAACCTCCCACCGCATCACGGCCTCAATTTTGGCTGGATTGATCAATATACCTTTTTGGTTGACGATGTGCCCCAAGAACTGCACCTCGTGTAACTAGAACTCGTACTTAGAGAATTTGGCATAAAGCCTCTCTATCCTTAGGGTCTCTAATACCTCCCGTAAATGCTCATCGTGTTATTCCTTTTTCTTGGAGTAGACCAGAATATTATCAATAAACATGATCAGCGACCGATCCATCATTGGTCTACACACCCGGTTCATCAGATCCATGAAAGTTGCTGGTGCGTTGGTGAGCCCGAATGACATCACCACGAACTTGTAATGACCATAACGAGTCCTGAAGGTTGTCTTATGCACATCTTCGTGTCTGAATCTCATCTGATGGTAACCCAATCGTAAATCAATCTTGGAGAACCAAGATGCACCCTGAAGTTGGTCAAATAAATCGTCGATCCTCGGGAGCAAATAAAGTTTCTTCGCCGTTAACTTATTTAACTCCCGATGGTCAATACACATCCTGTGTGAACCGTCCTTCTTTTTCAAGAACAAGATCGATGCTCCCCATGGCGAACTACTCAGTCTGATGAACCGCTTGTCTAGTAGCTCCTGCAGCTGTGTAGATAACTCCTGCATCTCCGGAGGTGCTAAACGATATGGTTCCTTAGCTATCGGAGCCACTCTGGGAACCAAATAAATCTGAAACTCGACCTGCCTCTTGGGAGGCACTCTAGGTATGTCCTCAGGAAACACATCGGTAAACTCCCGTACAATGGGTACATCACCCACGCTCGTCGTTCCCTGAACTCGAGTATCCATCACATAGGCCAAAAATCCAGAACAGCCCTACTAGAGATATCTCCTAGTTCTCTCATCTGAAAAGAGAGTCGATCCATGTTGAACAACCTCTCCTGAATAACTAGTTCTCCCCTACTTGGGATTCAAACCCTCACTAACTAGTTCTCACAATCAATCATGGCCTCATTGGGGCCCAACCAATCTATCCCCACTATAACCTTCGACCCTCGCAGAGGAATCGAAACCAAATCAATCGAATATCTCTCGCTCAACATGTTGAGAACATCCTCGATGAACCCTTGAAGAACTCACTAAACGATCACCCATGATCTCCAACTCCAATGGATAATCCAAAATCGTGGGAGCATCACTAAACTTCTTGCTATGCGCAAGACATAAAAAAGATCGGGTAGCACCCAAATTGAATAGAACATGAGCAATCATACCATTGACTAACAAAGTCTGTATGGATGGGTATTGAGAATTCTAACACTCCTAAGGTGTACATGCAACCCTAGAAACCTTGGATCTATGTTTTCTCTATTATACATGCAAAATTTCATTTTTCCAAGGTTTCATCCTAACTAGAATACAATTGAGTATATGTAATACAAAAAACTAGTAGAATGACATACCTTTTCTTGTAGCTTGATTCCTTAAGCCGTTAAGAGCCTAGCACCCCAAGTGCGATGCCTCAAATGCTTCACACAACACCACCAACAATTGGAAAACTTGAGAGAAGTATACTAGCACTCATAAAATCGGATAGCCCCCCTTTCTTTTCACTTAAGTGCCGATTTTGGTAGCTATGGGGTTCTTTATATAGTGTAACAAACTAGGGTTACACCATGTAAACCCTAATGACCTTCCATATCCCTCATGCTCCATGGGTTAAAACCTCCATGGAGTATCCATGGGTCACCACATGGGTTTAGCCCAACATAAAGGATTATGGATCATAAGCCCACTATATAAGAATGAATGATCTACACAATCAATCCCCATTTATTTAATTAGTCTCTTTTGATCACAAAATTAATTCCAAACTAATTCTTGATCAATACTAATTAAATAATATGATTTCATATTAATATATTAGAACTTATAAAATATTAGTAAATCATAATACCCTCTTCTCTTAATCCTTACAAATTGTTTCGGTGCCATACAACCCAAATCAACCATGCTACTCTCGGGTCAAGTACATACCAATTATAGTTACGGGCTTAGACACTAAATCCAACAGTCTCCCACTTGGATAAGTCTAATAACTAGAACTGCAAGTACGACTTAAAACACCGACTAGCAATCGTAGCTCTTAAAAGCCTCTATCGAAACGAGACGCTCCATTTTAGATAAGTGATCATATAATCCTCTGTTCTCAAGATATCAGCCGGACAAATACATGGAACAACGTCATACTTAATTGTTGGGTTTTGAGCATTCTAACACTCCTATGGTGTACATGCAACCCTATAAACCTTGGATCTATGTTTTCTCTATTATACATGCAAATATTAACTATTCCAAGGTTTCATCCTAACTAGCATATTATGAAGCACCTATACTACAAAGTTCTAGTTAGATGACATACCTTTTGATGTAGCTTGATGTCTTCAAGCTTTAAGAGCTTAGCCCCTATAGTGTGGAAGCCTCAAATGGAATCACAAATCACCAAAACACCTTGGAAGAACTTGAGAGAATATGTATGCACACTAAAATCGGCCCACTCTTATTTTCACACACTTATGCCAATTTTGTGAGCCAAGGACCCCTTTATATATTATGGAGGATTAGGGTTACATCCATGTAAACCCTAATACCCATGATCTTTCATTTACATAGGATCCATGGGTTAAAAGCTCCATGGACCATCCATGAAAGCTTAGCCCAACCTAAATGAACTTGGCCCATTCCATATATATAAGAGTCCATATTTAATTAGTTCTTTTTTATCACTTAATTAATTCTAAATTAATTCTTGATCAATACTAATTAAATAATATGATCCCATATTAATATATTAGAACTTATAATATATTAATATAAATCATAAATATACTATTCTGAAAAGACTATCCATATAAATTGTGTCGGTGAAGTGCAGCCCAAATGGACCATGCCGGGTCGGGTCAAGTACAGACCAAATATAGTTATGGACTTAGACATTAATCCAACAGTCTCCCACTTGGATAAGTCTAAAACTATTATTGAGTATGACTTCAAAACCTATCTGGCAATCGTAGCTCTTAAAGTCGCTGTCGAACTCTGACCTTGTCAATGACTTGTCCATTAGATAAGGGATCATATATTCCTCCATTATAGATATCATATGGACTGAGACATGGATTATAATCATTCTCTCTGTCCATTTGTTGTTTCCCGATTTTCGATTTATGATGACTGACTGATTGAACAAATCAAATCAGTCCTGGCTTGACCAAGCACTCACATGTGTCATCGCTAAATCATCGAGGGGCCCACAGATATCGCTTTTATCCCGAAGGTAAAAGGAATGGATAAACTTCGACTCATATGGCTTGTTCTACTACTTGTTGAATCATACACAAAGGCACGTTTTATAACATCGAGTTACCAAATGCATTTTCGTGCAATCAATGTATAACCAACTCATAGTAACAACTCATATCTCTAGGTTTGAAGAATATAAGATATTATCGTCTCATGATCACTCGTGATAAAATCCATGAAGTGATTCAAATGAGCGCGGGTTGAATCCAATACTCAATACTTATGAGCACTCATGAGTGTTGTAGCACCACTTTGTCCACCAACTTGGGCCTCTACAAACCAACCCATGACAGTCTTGATTCATATCTACTTCCAACATATGACCGACTGTGGATGGTTTGAATAACTTAATCATTCAGGAAGAGCGACTAAGTTATTCTGGAAGTCAAAACATGCAAAGTGAAACACAAGAATAAATGAATCAAATATGGTATCAAACCCTATGAATATAAATAAACACTTTTATTTATCACCATACTGATTACTCATTATTCATTGTTTCGGTTTTATCAACTTTATACTTGAATTAAAAACACTAGTTGTCCCATGCTCTAAGCATGTACACTATGTTTTTCTTAAACAATAGCTTTGCCATACACCAAGTATGCACTCTATGTTTGTCTATGATCCTTACTTTGTGAAATAAACCAATTGAACATAATTTCAATGATTCTAATTTCACACTCCCAAATCCTTATCGAAAAATGTGAGAATTTCAAATTCCTATCATTTATCGAAATCTGTTTAGATTTTAAACTTATATGCACTGACCCTCCTGTAATGAATATGTACAAAGTCACAAAGACTTGTCAACAGTCATTATAAGGTATTCCAATGGAGATCAACTCCATGGAAACTAAGTCTCATATTCAAAGTACATTGCTTTGGACATGCTTCTTGCATTAAATTTTCTAATCTTACACAGATAACTTCCACCTATGGAGACAACTCCATATTCTCATTTTGACTATCACTTCTGAATAAGAGATGCCTCTTTTCAGAATATGTCAATATGGTCCTTCCAAAATTAGCACTATACTTCCAACTGTCCCTGAGGAACCAATCTTTGGTAAACCTCAAATTGTCCTCGACAATTGCTTAATCATTTTAGTCATATCCAATTCTAGACCTTTTCCCTTCTTAATGCCTCTGGGCATTTGGAAAAATTTAGAAATGACAAATATTATAGCACATGCAATCGATCCTGTACCCAAAGCAAATGGTACACGATTCATGATGTCTCACATAAAGACATGATTCTAGACCAGTCTTTTGCTACAATATTTTTATTTGCCATGTTTTCAAAATTTGACTATGAAGAGGGATGCCGTAATCATAATCGAATTTTGAGAATGCAATATATAGAATTTCCTTAAGTTGAACCAATCCAACATGAAATTCATATATATATTCTTAACTAAAGATGATTAAGGTCTCAATTTAAGCCTTTAGAACTGAAATGAAGTATATCCTCTCCCCTAATTATAGCAAAACAACTTTTTCAATCCCTACAGCCTCACGAATTGAAACTTTTGTTTTCTATAATTAACATTGCTAACTTGCAACACTAACAATAATTATCATACTCCCACTAACATGATGATTATTAGCATAACACTTATGCTCCCACTAGCTTTAACATGTACTCAGAAATCAGCTGGACTTCTAGAAATCAATACTTTATTGACTTTCTTACCAAAGTTCAGATTTCTGATACGAGATGCTTTGATAAAACTTTATCAAAATCATACACCTTTCCTTAGATAGCATGCATGTGTGTCTAAACAATTTCAGAACTATGAAAAGGGATTCCGTAATCATAGTCTCAATTGTTTAGACCTTTTGCCATCTGCTTCAAATCTACTTGGTGGAAGTGTTTCCTCACCATCATTTTCATGAATCGGAGAGAAACCTTATGACCCTTAGATTTTATGGTGTATGTGTTCTTATCCATGTGAATCGTCAAAACCATAGTCACAAGACAAGGATAATGACAAATCCAAACTCATATGGACTGAACTTATGCAATCTTAACTTCTTGCTACCTGGCAGTACAGGGCCTGCCATTGCTTCCAAGTTGTTATGCAACCAATTGAGAACTTTCAGAACTCCTATGCAAAGCCAACTTTAACTGGAATGGGCACAGAATATGTCAACACGATAGGTTATAAACCTCAAGTCGTGTGCTAGTGAAGAACCTTAGGTTTTATTCTTGATTAGTTCTTGAAATTCTTTTTAGGATCTTTAAGACTCCCACTATCCTCTTGACATATAAGACTATCTTGCCAAATATTCAAGAGATAGTGCGGATTCTTTATCATGACAAACACTTCACACAATTGGCCTTAGTTGGTTTTTGTTTTATCCAAAACATCACAACTTACCAATTTCAAATGTACAAGAGTAGGTCACTTTTACTCTTACATTTGACAAGTGTTTTAAACCTTTCTTTAAGATATGTCACTCAAGTTACGATCTTGGAGTATGACTCTAAGAATTGTTTTTGAACGAAGTATGACTCATCTTCCTGATCTAACCATTTCAACAATTCATGACTCCTCTTCTTAGTCATAAGAATGCACTAAGATGACCTTTAGAGGACTAATTGTGATATGATTTCTAAATCATTAAGATGATTACAAACATGATACTAAAGTACTCTCACATCTTTTCAGATTTGAGAAACGTTTATCTTTCTGCCTAATTTGATTCTTCCCATTCGTTCTGCCATACATTGAGACTTTTCCAATGTTTCAGAATTATACTTAAACTTGTAAGTATAACCATATTTACTAAACTTTAGTAAATCAAATAGTCTTAACGAGCTTTGTGGTGGACATGACCAGTGCACAAGAATGTGTACTCGATCCCTTTAGTCCTTCACTTGACTTACACATCCATGTGAACAAGTAATTAGTCTTGATTTTCCAATGCTTGAAAGTTCTCATTCATCATACTATTCAACTTGCATGATTCCAAGTTTCGGTCCAATTGAAACTTGAGCGATGAGGAACTTTCCTGATTTGGTAAATTTAGACACTACCACAAATGAAAGAATCAAATCCATTTTCCAATATTGCTGTCAGTGGAATCATATAAGCAACAATTTTCCACAAATGCCATTGTAAGGATACTTCAAATAAATAAAATTAAACTATTTTCTTTTATTTTAAAACTTTACGGAAAAACTTATCCTTACAATCCACATGGAAAATTGTTGTTATCTATTCCATAGCAGTATATCATAACTTCTTAAGCAACTGCTCAAAATTCTGATGCGATCGAAATCCACCTTCGCGATCAGAATCAGCATATACTTCCATTAAGATTTCTCTCTATTCTTTAATTCTTAAAACATCAGCATGTGACCCAGTCACATCATGTAATGAGGATCTCAGAATAGAACTTAACAGAGTTAGATAATGGGATCTACCTGATGTAGAGTCAAACTTATTGACATTAATATCCTTAGGCAAATTTGGCAGCTTTGCAATCAACGCCCCTTCCTTTGGCAAAATAAACATATGGACCCTTTGGTAATGGGACTATCTCAGACTTAGCCTTTCTCTTTACCATTTGGTCAACCGGGTTGACTATGGCCAATCCCTTTACATTGGGAAGAGAATGCTTTTTCTGGATTTCCAGTGTCACCATTGTCACTGTCCATAAAGTTTTTGGGAAGTTGATCTTCTAATCAAATTTGCTTTCCTATCGTTCCAAATCATTGCTGATTGAGCAGCACCAAGCAAATAGATATGATCATTAAGGTTCATGTCATAGTCTGTTTCATAGTAGTCCCAAAGGAACTCACTATGTGACTTAGAAAGTGATTGAACATCCAACTTTCTCAAGACTTTGACACCCAACTCTCCCGGCTTGTCAATATGTGACTTCATCTCTAAGATGTGATCACACATAGACCTTGCTTGCCATTAGGGCTTGAGTGACCTTGAACTAGTGGGTTAGGGAGAATAATTGGAGGAGGTGGAGGAAGAGAAGTATGACTTCCATGAGCCAAACTCGGGAAGTCATATTCATTAGGAAAGCTTGGTTTGGGAAGATCATTGTTGTCTAAACCAGACATCAACAATGGGAGAAATTCACGTAAAGTTGATTTAAGTCCTTAATATAACACCCAAAATGATATATTAAGGCTAGGACCCAACAAACTATTTTATAACTTGTAAGAGGGATGCCGTAATCCAAGCTATAACATATTTGAAGGTAGGTGAATAATGATTCACCAATTTCCACCAAGATAAACGAAATGTATTATTAGGTTTTAATTGGTTTTGAAACTCCTAGATTCTTTTGAGATTCATTGAACTTTTCAATGGCATGTTTCAATCTCGAGGGTGCCCTTCAGGTTTTGTGACTGGGATGCCGAGGATCACAAAACAAGGTGTGAAGTAACCATGCAAATATACTTGGTACCCTTAATATTTACCCCTTAATCGATGTGCCGGTTAACCACACACGCTCCAACGATACTATGATAAACATTAAGTTACCCTTTGCCTACCTTGTTAAGTCCAGGTTAGTGTGCCGGTTAACCACACACGCTCCACTAACAGCTTAAACAAAGTGCAAAGTGTAATTTCATGGATTAGCACCTTATTCACATTTTCCTAAGTAACTAAGATTGAGAATTTATAAGTGTTTAGTTACTTAGTATTTATCATTATACTTATAATGAAGGGAGAATTATAGTCCTTGTCCAACCTGTTCGGCTAACGACCCTCCACCGGTCAAGGAAGCGGTGAGTGAGAGTGGACACCCATTAAACTGCCATTTTATAGGCAGTAACCTTATACCCCCCTTATAGACCGGTTTCGTGAATGAGGCCTACTAATGGTAAGACGACTTGCTCTTATACATATAATATATTAAACTTTTAATATTATAATAGTATAAGGGTGTATTTTAGACATTTAAAATACTTGGTGGTTTAATCTATTAATTAAACTAGACTTTTAATTTAATTAAACTCAAACCATATGTTTATGGATTAATAATACTCTTTTAATTAAACGTTTTAATTAACTATTAATAAAGTCCATAAGAGTTAATTTGAACTATTCAACAAAACATCATAATTCCAATTATTAAACTCAAAATTAAAACCATTTAATTAATTGTTTAAGTTATGAACCCAAGAGTTTTAGAATTCAATTCTTTTTTTTCATAAAAAACTTTTCTCAAATTCCAAAACTTGAGGGCAAGTTTTGTAATTCTTGAAAACCTTTGGATTCCATAACTTATGAAATTAATGGTGTTTTATAATAAAACTTTCCATGTTCCATAACTTAAGAACAAGTTATGGAATTCTTTAAAACATTAACACCAAATTTTGTAACTCCATAAAAACTTTGAATCAAATTTTTTTTAAAAAAAAAAAACTTTCATATCCATAACTTATGGAAGTTTCAAAAACCCTTAAGATCACAACTTTAAAAAAAACTTTTGAGCTCCAAAATTTTATGACAAAATATATAACTCCTTAAAACATTTAGATCAAACTTTTAAAACTAATAAAATAATCATATCATTTTATCTTTTACTAAATTTGACCTAATTCAACTCATATAACAAATGATTCAAATTTTACAAATAATTTGTTTTTCACAAAACAAGTAATTATCTTAAAATTTGACAAACGTCATGTTTTTTTTTCCTTTTTTTTCAACTTGAAAATAAAACATTTGCATCAATATAACAGAAAACAACCCATGGCTCTGATACCACTGTTGGGTTTTGAGCATTCTAACACTCGTATGGTGTACATGCAACCCTATAAACCTTGGATCTATGTTTTCTCTATTATACATGCAAATATTAACTATTCCAAGGTTTCATCCTAACTAGCATATTATGAAGCACCTATACTACAAAGTTCTAGTTAGATGACATACCTTTTTATGTAGCTTGATGTCTTCAAGCTTTAAGAGCTTAGCCCCAATAGTGTGGAAGCCTCAAATGGAATCACAAATCACCAAAACACCTTGGAAGAACTTGAGAGAATATGTATGCTCACTAAAATCGGCCCGCTCTTATTTTCACACACTTATGCCAATTTTGTGAGCCAAGGACCCCTTTATATATTATGGAGGATTAGGGTTACATCCATGTAAACCCTAATACCCATGACCTGTCATTTACATAGGATCCATGGGTTAAAAGCTCCATGAACCATCCATGAAAGCTTAGCCTAACCTAAATGAACTTGGCCCATTCCATATATATAAGAGTCCATATTTAATTAGTTCTTTTTGATCACTTAATTAATTCTAAATTAATTCTTGATCAATACTAATTAAATAATATGATTCCATATTAATATATTAGAACTTATAATATATTAATATAAATCATAAATATACTATTCTCAAAAGACTATCCATATAAATTGTGCCGGTGAAGTGCAACCCAAATGGACCATGTCGGGTCCGGTCAAGTACATACCAAATATAGTTATGGACTTAGACATTAATCCAACATTAATGTCCAGCAGTTTGTTTCCCGATTCCCGATTTGTTTGACATAGAACTTAATCGAACACATCAATTTAGTTCTGATCGAGCCCGATACATACGTCAAAACAAAATCATCGAGGGGCCCAAGATATCGCTTTTAATCCTCCAAGGACTAAAAGGAATAGATAAACTTCGACAGTATATGCTTGCAATAACTATTCATTGAATCATACACAACAACACGTTTTATAACATCGAGTTACTGATGCGTTTTCGTATTATCAATGTACAACCAACTCATAGTCAACAACTCATTTATTTAGGTTTGAAGACTTATATGATATTATCATCTCATGATCACTAGAAGTTGTGAAGCATCCATGTGTTTCAAAATTAAGGCAACTTGAATAAGATCATTCAAGTTCATGAGAGGGAAATCTGCAATTGAGAAATCACACGCAACCTTGTTTGCTCTAACAACATGATAATGAAAGTTCTATAACATGTTCTCAAACATTACGTCTTTTGTAATACTCAACACCCTTGTGATCTTGATGAGTGACCAAACTTCATCTTGTTCCTTTCCAACAACAGCATGAAACCTAAGTTTCATATGAAGAAAGTCATCTTTGTTATTGAACTTCTCTATCACCTTATACTGAGTTGTTATGAACATCATTTCGTTAACAGGAAAATCAAGTTGATTCATATAAGAATTTTTGATAGAATAACTCTTTCGTGGTTTCTTCTCAAATGCATACATTTGATTGTATGACACTCTGGCTTCGATGTTTTCGTAACTATGCAACTTCTTAGGATCTCCCTTATCCATGTATGGTGGATCATTCTCACGAAGCCTCATTATGCTTTGATTTTGTCTCCGTTTCTCCATTTCAGCTTCTACCTCAGCCTTCTTCTCTTCTTTTGATTTTTCAATCACAATTACTTTCCTTTTATCTTTTTCTGCTTCATAAATCTTTGGCTTTGAAGAACTTGAATTCCCTTCTTCAGTTGTTGAACCAATCATAATTCCTTTGATTAGAGGTTTTGTTGTAGTTTTGATGGCTTGTGTTGTATTGACTTTCGAAACAATTGGAGTGATAATTTGAGTTGACACTACCTTTGTTGAAACTTGAGTACGTATCACTTTTTCGACAGTTGTGGACTTATCTTTGCCTTCATTCAAAACCTTCGAAGTTTTACCTACTTGAGCTTTCTTCTCTTTTTCTCCCACTTGCACCCCTGTGACAGCAGGTGGGGCACCAGTAGGTAACATATTGCCAACCTTCGAAATTGGAGCAACAGCCTTCTGAATAGCTTGATCCAAACTGTGTAACTTCTGAGTTAAAAACTCAGGAGCTAAAAACGAAGTTGGAGCAGGTTTTGATACTCATTCTTTCAGTTCACCAAGTAAAGCTTCCATCTTGTCGAAATTTTGACCATCTTCATTAGCCTTTGCTTCAAACTTAGGAGTTAATGATTGATACCATTCAGCAATCTTTGTTACGGAAACTGCTATGGTGTCAACATTTGACTTGATTATCGAATAGTTGGAATTCAGCTCATTTATCTCTTTTGAGATTTCAACCTTCAGCTCCTCAAGTTTTCGATTGACATCTTCTCGTACAGTCTTGACATCTTTAACAAAAAGAACATGTCGTTCTTTTGCTATCATACGAAGATCTTTGATTTCAGAGTTAAACGAATCAGCTTGAGCCTTGACCCTCAACAAGTTACTTTTATCCGTAATTTCCAATTGTTTATGCATTCGAAGCTCCATTGCGTTCAACATAACATCAAATTCTATTCCCGAAACCGAATTCTTTGCTCCAGAATCAGCTTGTGATTGTAGAATAGAGTTAAGTTTCCTATTCAGAATTTTAAATTGCTTACCAGACATCAACATGTGATCTGGTATATCCTCTTCTTCCGAATCAAAGTGGAGATCATCAAACATTCCTCCGAAACCTCCTCCATCTGTTCCATCTGTTTCAACTGTGAAGACGAAGTATGTTGATGTTTGAAATTGAAACATATGGAGTCGGTGGATTGAATGAAAAGGAAGGCTTCGTTACAGTCGGTGTTGGAATCGATTGTGTGATGGGTTCGTTTTTTATTCATTAATTTTAGAAATCTTGATTGTGAAGGCTATGAAATCAGTAGGTGGTGTCGATGGATGTTGGATTCGTTTTCAATGGAAGGTTGTTAGATAATCGAATTTGTGTTGGGTTACACAAAAGCGAAGCGTAATGAATGAAAAGCGAAAAAGTAGTCTGTGATGTTTAGTATGATTGGGAATTTGATTTTGGAATCTCAAAATTTTCGTTATCAATGGTCTAATGAGAACGTTCGTGACTGGAAATAGAGAAGAATTTTTTCAAAGTATCGAAAATTTGGTTTTGACGATAACGAAGATTTTGATGATATTTTCGAAGGTTTTGGAGATTAAGGGATTAACAAAAGTTTTGATAACGAATTGAGAAGAAAATTTTCATTATTGAGGCATGAAGATGAAAAAGCAAAACATGTTGTCTGTTAATGAAACGAATTGGGGAAATAACAAATCTAAGGTTTTGGAACTGAGTTGGGGCTAAAGAACGAATGTTTAGATTTCGTGATGATTGAGTTGATGTTGGACAAAAAGCGAAGCCGAATGATTAACAGGTTACTGTTCACGATTAAGCATTCGACATGCTTCGTTTTCGCTATTCCATTGATATGAAAAAGTTTCGATAAAATGGTGCTGCGAAATTTTCGTTAAAATGGAGAAGGTTTCGTTACTGGAACGACTGGAATGAATTGGAGAAGGAAACACAAAAGTTTCGACATTGGTCCTTAATGTTTCGAAAATTTGGCAGTTTTTACCCACTTTCAAAAGTTGGGGTAATTTTCGACGGTATG
This sequence comes from Lactuca virosa, assembly GCF_052849685.1. Lineage (NCBI taxonomy): Eukaryota > Viridiplantae > Streptophyta > Magnoliopsida > Asterales > Asteraceae > Lactuca > Lactuca virosa. The sequence continues at coordinate 274,619,371 of NC_136433.1, forward strand.
GAAGAAATAATGGAGAATTTTCGAAATTGGTCCCTGAAATTTCGACAGCTTGGCAGCATTAGTCCAGATTCGACATCAGGACATATTTTCGACATTTTGGGACAAAAGGCAGAAATTTCGAAAGCAGTCCCTGAAGTCTCGAAAATTTAGCGGTTTATAACGAATTTCGAAAATGGACTGATTTTGCTGTGAAATTGAAGAAAATGCATTTCAGTCCCCTACAGTTAATGCGAATTGAGGCTTTCTACCCAGTTTCGAAAAAAGGGGAGAGTTTCGCATTTTTGGCTGTTTTGGGCGCACCGGGTCACTGCAAAATTTTGAAATTGACAATTTCTACCCAAATTTGAGAAATTTTGTCAAAGGCGGTCCGTGAACGAAGCTAAAAATTGAAGATTTTTCGGATTTTCCGGATTGAAGGAAAACGTTTATGCCACATGTTAAGGGGGAGTTTTGACACGAAAAATTCCGAATAGAGCACGTTCTCTTTCCTTGGTGGTTTTATAATCAAATTTTGATTATAAAAAGGGGGAGAAATTTATATGGAAATTCGAAGTTGAATTTTTCATATTACGCGAACTTGAAGACCGAAGTGACCTTGAATTTTTAAAGTTTATGAAATGATGCGATTGGAGATTCGGAAGTGATTTCGGTTCAACATGGGTTTGGACTTATTGAAGATTTTTGGGGTGTGTTTTTATGCTCAACTTTAGGGTGATTATTTGGAGTTTGAGAAGCTCTTGATCATTCGTTGATGCTCGGTTCGTATGGTCTCACATCCTAGAACTCAAATTGAAGAATCATGGAAGAATTAAAGATTTGAAGATCATCTCTACATGTGTCACGCTTGAGGCTCGGATCGCGTAGTTGCTTGATTTTGGAAGATTTGAAGTGGGTCATCCATTCCTAACTTTGAGGAGGAGAATGTTGGGTGCAAAGTTATCCATGTATGACTTTGTAAATGGGTTGACTTTTGTAGACCCACTTGCATATGGTGGATTAGCCTTATGACATGAGATAGACAGTGAGACAGAGACATGTAAACACCTCTATATGAGGTGCGTTCATACCACTTATGGAGGTGTCCTTGAGAGATGTAAAATTGAGTGTGTAAGTATGTGTTATTTATGTAGATTTAGATCTAGATCCCTTTTTGTAACACCATACATAATCGAATGCATCTCTTAACCACCGAAATCACCGTGTTCATTGTGTGTTCTTTAATTCCACAAGCCAAACCAAAGCTCATAAATCACATCACTCATGAATGTTGCAGCAAACTTTGCTATGTCTCATACAATTCAGACAAATCTACAAGCCAAATTCATGACAGCCTTGATTCAATACCTACTTCCAACGTATGATCGACTGTGGATAGTTTGAATAATATAATTATTCTGGAAGTCAAAACATGCAAAGTGAAACAATAGTAAATGATTGACACAAGACAGTACCATACTAGTAAATAAAAGACACCTTTTATTTAAGCATCAAATGTCAATTACATTTCAACTATTACAAGTTTCGAAAGCTATTTAATCATTAAAACTAATATCATCCTTCAGCCCAATACGCCTCGCATGCTGTAAATGCTTAACCCTACTCAGTCCCTTCGTGAGGGGATCTGATGGGTTCTCATCCGATGATACCCTCTTTGCCACGAGGAGTCTTTCTTCTATACGATGTCTAATGAAGTGGTATTTTCAGTCGATGTGCCTGGATCTGCCATGATCCCTTGGTTCCTTGGCTAAGGCAACTGCACTCTCGTTGTCTCAGAAAATCTCTATAGGATCCTTTATAGCTGGTACAACTCCAAGGTCTCCAATGAAGTTCTTCAGCCATATTGCCTCCTTCGCCGCCTCGCTTGCTGCTATATACTCTGATTCGCAAGTTGAATCAGCTATTGTCTCTTGCTTGGAACTTTTCCAAGTAATTGTTCCTCCGTTCAGGGTAAAGACCCAGCCCGACTGAGATCGGAAATTATCTATGTCAGTCTTAAATCTGGCGTCACTATACCCCACCACTCTCAAGTTATCACTCCCACCGAGGGTAAGGACCCAGTCCTTAGTCCTCCGCATGTACTTGAGAATGTTCTTAAGCGCAGTCTAGTGAGCCTTACCAGGATTCCCTTGATATCTACAGACCATGCTCAAAGAAAAGGCCACATCAGGGCGAGTACAAGTCATAGCATACATGATCGAGCCAACAGCAGAAGCATATGGTATTCGACTCATCTCAGCTATCTCAACCTCTGTACTCGGACTCTGAGTTTTACTCAGTCTGGCATTGCTCTGGATCGGTAAATCACCTTTCTTGGAATCTTGCATGCTAAATCGTTTTAGCACCTTATCTAAGTAGGTACTTTGACTAAGTCTGATTAGTCTCTTACTCCTGTCTCTCACTAACCCTTATCCCCATAATATAGGCAGCTTCTCCGAGGTCCTTCATAGTGAAATACTTCCCAAGCCATGACTTAACCTCCTGCAAGGTTGGGATGTCATTTCCTATGAGTAGTATGTCATCCACATACAATACACGAAAGCTAACTATGCTCCCACTAGCTTTGACATATACATAGTACTCATCCTTGCTTCTCGAAAAACCAAACTCTTTGACTTTCTCATCGAAACAAAGATTCCATCTACGAGATTCTTGTTTCAACCCATAAATGAATTTCTCAAGCTTACACACTCTATTAGGGTGCTTTTCATCGACAAAACCCTCTCGCTGACTCATGTGAACATCCTCAGCCAACTTTCCGTTAAGGAAACTGTTTTGACATCCATTTGCCATATTTCATAATCATGAAATGCAGCAATGGCTAGCATAACCCTAATAGACTTAATCTTTGCTACTGGTGAGAAGGTCTCATCATAGTCAACTCCCGGAGTTTGAGTAAAGCCCTTCGCAACCAGTCGCGCCTTATAAGTGTGCACTTTCCTATCCATGTCGGTCTTTTTCTTGAAGATCCATTTGCACCCGACTGTCTTACGACCCGGTACATTGTCAACTAAGTTCCAAACTTTATTGCCATACATGGACTAAATCTCGCTGTCCATCGCCTCCTTCCATTTAGCAGATTCGGGGCCTGCCATGGCTTCCTTGTAGTTGTTAGGTTCATCCAAATTTATCAGTGTGCTATCACTGATAAATGTATCACCCTCAGATGTTATATGAAAACCATATAACACAGGCGGAACACTAACTCTACTGGAACGCCTCAGAGGTACAGACTCGTCAATCGGATCGATAGGAGTTTCCTCCTCAGGTTGATCGCTAGTGTTTGAGGTTCCTTCACCGCTTTACTCTTGAAGTTCTTCAAGGTCAATTTGCCTCCCACTGTCTCCTTGGCCTATGAGCTCTCTCTCGTGAAAGACTCCTCTTCTTGCAACGAAGACAACATTGTCACTCGGCCTGTAGAATAGATATCCAAAGGATTTCTGTGGGTAGCCGATGAAAATACACCGCTCACTTCGAGGTTCGAGCTTTTCGTGAGTCTTGCGTCTCACGAAGGCCTCGCAACCCCAAACCTTGACGTGGTCTAATGTAGGAGCCTTCCCAGTCCACATCTCGTGCGGTGTTTTGGAAACCTTCTTGGTAGGGACTAGATTAAGGATATGGGTGGCAGTCTCTAAGGCATACCCCCAGAATGAGATTGGTAATAAAGCTCGACTCATCATGGAACGAACCATGTCCAACAAGGTTCGGTTATGCCTCTCAGCCACACCATTAAGCTGTGGTGTCCTTGGTGGCATTAACTGTGAAACAATCCCTCATTTCTTAAGATAGTCTAGGAACTCGATACTAAGATACTCACCACCCCGATCAGATCGGAGCATCTTTATCTTCCTGCCCAGCTGATTTTCCACTTCCTGTTTAAACTCTTTGAATTTCTCAAGGGTTTATGAGTTATGCTTGATCAAGTAGATATAGCCATATATGTTGTAATCATCAGTAAAAGTTAAATAGAAGCGGTTAGCATCCCTTGTGGCAGTTCTGAAGGGCCCACACACATCGGTGTGTATGAGATCGAACAAACCCTCACCCCTTTCACAAGAACCAATGAAGGGTGACTTACTCTTTTTTCCAAGCAAACAAGACTCGCAAGTGTCATCCGACCTTAAGTCGAATGACTCCAAAACTCCAGCCTTCTGGAGTTGGCCTGTGCGCTTCTTGTTCACATTTCTAAGACGACAATGCCACAAGGATGCCTTATCCAAATCATTAGAAGAATCGATATGCAACAAATTATTTCCTAAGTTGTCTACAACCATCACAGTTTCATATACACCTTTACAAGTTAATGCTTTAAAATAAAAAAACACCATTATAATAAGCATTTATTGCACCAATTTCATTATCAAATGAAAATGTGAAACCTTGTTTGTACAAACCATGAAAAGAAATAACATTTCTCGCCATTTCAGATCGGTAGCAACAATTATTCAAATCTATTTCTAACCCACTACTAAGGAATAAAGAGTAAACTTTAATCTTGGTGACAGGTGAAGCCTTCCTATTCCCAATGATCAAGTTTATCTTCCCGTGCTCCACATCCTTACTTCTTTTTAGGCCCTGCACATCAGAACAAATGTTAATTCCACAACCTGTGTCAAGAACCCAAGAGTTAGAGTGTGATGAGTTTTTAGATAGAATAGTATAAATACCTGCATGGGAGGGTTTAACCTTCCCATCCTTAACATCCTGCAAGTACTTGGGGGCAACTTCGCTTCCAGTGCCCCTTTTCATGGCAATAGAAACACTCTGCTTCTTTTGGGATGGCCGAGAGAGTAGCAGAACCTCTTTTGGTTCCACTTGAAGATGATCCATCAAGAGACTTTCCCTTGTGGCTCTTGGAAGGAGCCTTCCTCTTCTTCCCCTTACCTTTCCCAATTGTCAGAACAGGGGCATTAGCAGTAGGAGTGGTTACAACATTTTTACCTTTGAGACCACTTTCGGCAGTCCTTAAAAGGCCCTGAAGTTTGCTCAAAGTGACTTTCTCCTTGTTCATATGATATGTCATGCGGAACTGATCATAACATGGAGGTAAGGAGTGTAGGATAATATCTATAGCTAGCTCCTCATCAAATTTCACATTTAATTTGAGCAGACGGTCCACAAACCTTTGCATTTTCTACAAGTGGCCCGTGATGGGTTCACCATCCTTCATCTTTGTGTAATCATGGAGTAGATGAATTCATACCGCTCTTGACGATAAATCTGATGGTATCTTTCCATCAGATCCTGGTGCATCTCAAAAGGGTAGAAGTCCTCATAGGACTTTTGGAGTTCATGAGACATGGTGACAAGCATGATACAAGCTACCTTGGTGGCATCTTTCTCATGTGCCCTAAAATCAGCAATCTCCTGAGGAGTGGCAGCAGACTCATCGATATCCTTAAGCTCCTTGTCGAGGACATATTCCTTGTCCTCGTAGCGAGTGACCATCTTGATGTTCCTAATCCAATCATTGAAATCAGTCCCATCAAAGATGACTCTCCCACAAAGGTTCATGAGAGAGAAGGAGCCGGTAGGGTTTAAGCCCGAAGCAGTGTTGGAAGACATCTGAAAAGAAAGAAAGACAAAGTTTAGACTAGATAAAGAGTCCTTAATATAACACCCAAAATGAAATATTAAGGCTAGGACCCAACACAATATTTTACAATTTGGAAGAGGGATGCCGTAATCCAACTTGCAAAATATCTAAAGGTAGGTAAATGACGACTTACCAATTTCCACCATGAAAAACGAAATTGTTTATTAAGTTTTAATTGGATTGAAACTCCTAGATCCTTTGAGATTCATTTAAAAATTCAATGGCATGTTTAAATCTCGATTATGCCCTTCAGGTTTGTGACTGGGATACCGAGGATCACAAACAAGGTGTGAATAACCATGCAAATGTACTTGGTACTCTCAATGTCAATTATCACCTTAATCAGTGTGTCGGTTAACCACACACGCTCCATTGACCTTATGATAAACATTAAGCTACCTTTTGCCACCCTTACTAGTCCAAGTTAATGTGCCGGTTAACCACACACGCTCCATCAACGACTTAGTAAGGTGCAAAGTGTAATTTCATGGATTAGCATCAATTTCACATTTTCCTAAAGTAACTAAGATTGAGAATTTATAAAAGGTTTAGTTACTTTATAGTTATCACTATACTTTTAATAAGAATTATAGTCTTTTTCCTACCCGTTCGGCTAACGACCCTCCACCAGTGAAGGAAGCGGTGGGTGAGAGTGGACACCCATTAAACTGCCATTTTATAGGCAGTAACCTTCTACCCCCCTTATAGACCGACTTCATGAATGAGGCCTACTAACGGTAAAACTGACTTTATCTTATACATGCATACATATATATATATATATATATATATATATATATATATATATATATATATATATATATATATATATATTATTAACTTATAATACTATAAAGTACAAGGGTTGAATTTTAAACTTTTAAAATTCTAGGGTTTGGAATTAAAGTATTCTAAAGTGACTTTACAAATTCCAAAACTTGAGGGCAAGTTTTGAAACTTGTCAAAACTCTTCAATTCCATAACATATGAGTTTAATGACATCTTTATTAGAAAAACCTTTCATGTTCCATAACATCCATAACTTGAGGAAAAGTTATGGAGTCCATTAAAATCATTTAAAACATTATTTAACTAACACAATAATCAAATAATTCATAGAAGATTCAATCAAACTCATATGAACAAGACAATTCAAATCAAAACCAATTTCATGTAATTAGCCTAACCATATAAACTAATACAAAACATGAAACTTTGACAATTATCTTTTAAATTGGATTAGCATGATCATTACCACATTAAAAACAGGTTTATAAGTTCAAAAACAGTTTAGTGTAATGATCCTAGTCCAATTCCAGCCTTAAAACTCGAAAATATGCACTCAGGAGCACGAACTCGTCGAGTGCATGAACTGACTTGGCGAGTTGATCAGATTAGTGAGGGGACTCGGCGAGTTCCCCAGTGGACTCGGCGAGTCCACTGAACAGTGAGCAGAAATTCGATTTTTTAAGCACTTGAAGGAAAGTAGCATCAAGTATAATTGAAAACAAACCTAGGCTCTGATACCACTGATGGGTTTTGAGCATTCTAACACTCCTAAAGAAACCTTGGATCTATGTTTTCTCTATTATACATGCAAAATTTCATTTTTCCAAGGTTTCATCCTAACTAGCATACAATGGAGTATATGTAATACAAAAAACTAGTAGAATAACATACCATTTCTTGTAGCTTGATTCCTTAAGCCTTTAAGAGCCTAGCACCCCAAGTGTGATGCCTCAAATGCTTCACACAACACCACCAATAATTGAAAAAACTTGAGAGAAGTTTACTTGCACTCACAAAATTGGCTAGCCCCCCTTCCTTTTCACTTAAGTGCCGATTTTGGTAGTTATGGGGTTCTTTATATAGTGTGACAAACTAGGATTACACCATGTAAACCCTAATGACCTTCCATATCCCTCATGCTCTATGGGTTAAAACCTTCATGGAGTATCCATGGGTCACCACATAGGTTTAGCCCAACATAAAGGATTATGGATCATAAGCCCACTATATAAGAATGAATGATTTACACAATCAATCCCCATTTATTTAATTAGTCTCTTTTGATCACAAAATTAATTCCAAACTAATTCTTGATCAATAATAATTAAATAATATGATTTCATATTAATATATTAGAACTTATAATATATTAATAAATCATAAATATCCTCTTCTCAAAAGTCCATCCTTACAAATTGTTCCGGTGCCATGCAACCCAAATGAACCATGCTACTCTCGGGTCAAGTACATACCAATTATAGTTATGGTCTTAGACACTAAATCCAACATGTATACATGATCAGATAAAACATAAGCATAAATAAGGAAATCAATAAAATATATGATAAAGATACATACCAATAACCACATCTGATGTTGCTCGAGCCTCATCGGTAGTCAACTGGAATTCCCTGCTCTTCACCTCAGGTGCCTACGCCTTGCCCTGGCGACCATCGGTAATCCTCAAGCTGGCTGGTGCAGGCACATCCACTGCTCCTCCCATCAGCCTCGGACAATTGGCCTTTTTATGTCCAATCTGATTGCAATGAAAGCAAATCAGTGCACCCGAGGGCAATCGCTACTCAAATGCCCAGTCTGTCCACATCTAAAATAACCTGATCCCGCTGCTCGACATGCTCCACCGTGCGGTTTTCCGAACTTGCCACAACGGATCCAGCTCTGCTGGCCACTAGGATGTGAATCAGAAACCTTCGGCCTCTTCGCCTGACCCACCGTTGTCTGAACCTGCTTTGTCTTGTGCTTCGCTCGAATCTCCAACTCAATCTCTCATTCCCAAGATCTAGAAATCATGTCATTCAGGGTCTTGCACCCTAAAAAGCTCACAAACTCTCTGATATCATATATCAACATATCATGATATCTCGTCTTCTTCATTTCCTTATCCGCCACATACTATAGAACCAACAAAGTCCTCTCTCGGAATTTGCCAATGATCTCCGCTACAATCTCAGTAGTGTGGCGAAGGTCCTAGAGCTCCCTCGCCAGCTTCTACACCTCAATAGTCGGTTCAAATCCCTCCTGGTATTTAGTCACAAAATCCTCCCAAGTAATGGCCAACACAGTCGTAGATCCCAATGCACGACCGACATCGTCCCACTAGTCACAGGCTCGATCTCTCAGAAGGTAGGATACAAACCCCACCTTCGCCCCCTCAAGGCAGAAGCTTGTTTGTTGAGCATTCTCCATGTCGACGATCCATCGACGGCTAGCAATGAGGTCCTTAGCCCCAAAGAGCTCCAGAGCTCCATATGCCTTGAACTCCTTGAAAGATGGAGTTCGCGCTCCTAACTGTCCTGCCACGATCTCCACCCAAAAGGCTCCAAGACACTCATCCAAAAGCTCCATAATCCCCTCATTTATGGTACCGAAAAACACAAGGGTTTCCTCTATAATACCACGAGTTATCTCTGATGTGATAAACTCGCACAACTGCTCATCAATCGGCTCTGCACCAGAGCCAGAACCAGAACCATAAGCTCCTCCTCGAGTGGTCACCATACTAAAACAGAACATGAAAACAATCAAAATAAACTCATGGGAAATCCCACTCTGTAGGCTCCTTACAACTTTCAAGACCATCCTTGACTCAAGTACAAATCCTTTGCTTTCAGTAGAAAGGGCCCAATATTACCATCCACACCTATCCGTACTTTCCTCAAGAACCATCACGAACCTGTAAGTCACCCTACTAAAGACATAAACACACAATCCCTATGATAAGCAGCATACAAATCCTACTAGGGAACTCCCTACGCTCTCCCAGGAATCCTCTACTCACCGGCCCTAGAACACTATAAACCTCTACCAACACCGTTGGTTGCCTTATGCATGCAAATTATACACAAAATGGGACCATGTTGACTGTCGAATCAATGATTCTACCCTAAGCCCACAACCAAACAAGGAATGCGGAATAAGGATAAACCAATCATTCTAGGGCTATATGATCCTAGTCGTATAAAATTTTTAAAGCATGCAGTTAGCAATTAACTGAGCCGATATAACTCCCGAGTAATACATAACATCTAATCCCTCAAGCTTATAAAGCATCACACAGATCATGCAATTCTAGCATACGACTCCTAAAGGTATCCTTAGCCATACTCAAGCATGCAATTCACATAACATGCATACTAGTCATAGTACATTGGTATGAATATTTTGGGAATCACTTACTTGAGCTCGGATGATTGCTCACATCATCCCCATTTTCTTTATAAAATCTTTTAAGAAACTCATTTTTCTTTTGAAAAGATTATTAATTCCTCAGTTTGAGTTCTGACATACTTGAGAGAGTTCCTGAATCCCTCAAACCTAGGTATTGATACCAACTTGTAACATTCCAAAAATAGTGATAAATTTTTTCATTTTAACAATCATCAATTCATAAATCAGGTGTCTCAAAATTAATCACAATATAGTGTATCAAAATCAGCAGAGTTAAATAGTCATAAATGTGGAATCACGAAAGGGATGTTGTGCGAACATGCTAGGCCCTTCCCTTTCAAACTGGAAGTACCTGACAATATTAAACTACAAAACCTTAAGCGCAAAGCTTAGTGAGTTTCCCCAAAATACCACATACCATACTAATCAGTGGGCCCAACCCTGGGGTATATACCAACCAACATTTCAGTCTTGGGCCCAGCCCCAGGGTATATTTCAACCCAAGCATATAATAATGGGCCTAACCCTGGGGTATATTTCAATCCAAACAAACAATAATGGGCCTATCCCTAGGGTATTATTTCAATCCAATCATTCATGCAAGAGTCACAAAGACAACTAGGATTCTACTTAAGATAATTATGTGGGCAGACATTGGTGCCTTCGACCCACAAGTACAGTGAAAAGACTCACCTCTCAGATGATAATCAACTGCTACCACGCTCACCGCCGTGAGTTTAAATGCTCTACACCACGTAGATAGCCATACAAGGTAAACTCTTAGCTCTCCTACCAAAACTAGGAGTTTGACCAAAAGTCATCTTAAACCAAAAGTCAACGATCAAAGTCAACGGTACCGGTTGACTTTAGTTCACTTGCCACGTCGTGGCTATACTTGACCACGTAATAGCCCACAAATGACAAAACAAACGCTAAGTGCCCAGTCGCCATGTCGTGGCAACCTAGGGCCACATTATAGGCAATGGGTTCAAGACAGCTTAATGGGTCAATCGTTTCCTTCGATTCCAAGAGCCCCAATGCCTAGATATGGTCCGTTATATGGTCTAGATGGATAAAGTTTCCAACTTTATCCCTTACGACTCTCCAAGAGATCAAGATCTCAAACCTTAGGTCCAATAAAGGCAAAACATGACATGGACTTAATCATTAAACACTTAATCTCAAAAATTCTAATTCCATCAACTCCAAAAGAGTTTCCAACATCAAAAATAACCTAAAAGTTGATGTTTTACAGACATGCATGTCTAATGCATTGCGTGAGCACATCTTAGGTAAAAAATGAGGATTATGACCAAAATCCCATGCATGGTTCAATCAATTAACCATACTTCAGATCCAAACCATTAATTACTCCAAATAACCCAGAGATTCATAAGGTTGCAATCTTTATGGGATCTCACCATCCTAACAAACAAGAACAAGAAGAAAATGGGACAACACTAAATATCGAGCAACCTAGCAACATAAAGGTGCATTCTTGGACAGTTACAAAGGTCCAGAAACGCGATAGGAAGAGAACTGGGGACTTGCTTGTTGATCCTTGGCTTACTCCTTCTTTCTACTTCCTTCAAAATCCCCTAAAAACACCAAAGTAAGCTTCAATACAGGATGAAAACGAATTAGGGTTTCTTCAGAAGCTAAGGAGGGTGGTGGGGACTGAGGATGAGTGTGACAACCCGAAATTTTTTTACTTTTAAAAGCTCAGTCAGTCAACTCAACTGAGTGCCAGACTCATTGGTAATGAGTTCTAGCCTGGTTAAAGGTCATTCTAAGGAGTTTAAGCCTAGTACACTTAAGGAATGAGTGTTAGAATGTACCTGTTAGCTTCACTGTACAACACTAAATCCCTAAACTCCAACATGTGGAGTTTACGGCCGTAAAACCAACCCTGGCCGTAAACTCCAGTGTATATATGAGGTCCTTGATCACTTTCAGCCATTTCTCACATTCCAACCTCAAGAACACCCCAAATCCTCTCAAGTATCATCGAGTTCATCATCTTAGATCCTCAAAAACGTAAGTGTTCTTTCCTTGATTTGTTGTTACACTTCATCTCCTAGCTACACTATTTGATTCCATCCATGAAAACATTCATTTTCATCTAGATCTTCAAATCTTCAAGTTTCACCAAGAACACACACTAGTGTTCTTGGCCAAAATCGGCCATTTCAAGCCTCTACATCGTAAGTACTCTTCCCTATACTTGATATCCAGTTAAGGTTCGTGCTTAGAACCTTGAAAACGTCAAGAATGAAGGACCAAAAGGATTTTACGGTCAAGCCATCTCCCTTGGACGTAAACCCCTATAACTGTGTCATTTGAGCCCTAAACTCTTCCTAAGGCTTGGACTTGCGGCTAGAACACTCCCAGGTGCTTTGTAAGACCTTAAACCACACTCACTTCATAATGTCCATGAGTTTACGGCCGTAATCTCCTTGCTTGGCCGTAAACTCATCAAAAGCCTCAATAGAGGTGGTCTTTTTCATACTAGTGTAGAGCAAAAATCCCTAAAGCTTCCCTAGCCTTCAAACACCCTCATATGCAACTTTGACCATGAGTTTACGGCCGTAAACTCCTTTGTCCATAAACACAGGGCCGTAAACACCAAACCATGGCCATAAACACCCTTTAGTTGAATCATATGTGATTCCAACACTTGGTCAAAGTGTTCCCTAGTCCCGTGAGGTGTTTCCTTTCATTTGGTTGCTTCCAAGCACTATATTTATGTCCATATATTCCAATGTATGTCATTTAGGACTTGTTGTGTCTCGGGACTTCACTCGTGGAACTTCTCATCCTTACGTGCATATTCGTTGAATCACCCACATCAGGTGAGTTCATACCCCGTAATGAATCTTTCAACTGTTTTAAATGTTTTAAGGGGGGAATACAAGTTGAACACAATGATAATTGTGTAAATGTTTGTTAGTAAACATTTTCAAAAGATTACTTATGTTATTTATAAGTTGTCAAATCAGTTCAAAAACTCTTTTCAAGTTATGCTACTTTATAGTTTAACAAAACTCTGTTTTTAAAGTACAAGTGTAACTTGGTGGTAAAATGAGTATTTCTAACAACAGTTCAAGTACATTACTAGTAACCTATAATAGGTATAGTTTAAGGGTTCAGTTCATACTATAACAGATACATAGAGAAACATACTATAACAAGTACAGAGTAGAACATACTATAACAAGTACAGAGTAGAACATACTATAACAAGTACAAAAGGGAAACATACTATAACTAGTATAGAGAGAAACATACCATACTAAGTACCAGAGAAGAGCACACCTAGTACTAGGGAAAAGCATACCTAGTACCAGGGGAAAGTACACTAAGTACCAGGGAAAAGCGCACCATACTAAGTACCGGGAAAAATCACGTTAATATATCTTTCCGGGTTTGCATTGACACTGGTACGATTTCACGTACCAGGACTAGCAGGCACGAGGTGATGAACTTAATAATATATCTTTCTGAGTTTGCGTTAACTTTAGTACGATTACACGTATCTGGATTAGCAGACACGAGGTGATAAAATAGAATAATATATATTCTCAGTTACATACGAGTTCACATTAAACCTTTAATTAACCGACTTAGGACTAAAGGCTATTGTAGACTCCCCGAGGTGTATTGTACATTTAATACTACCTGGAGTCTGTATTCATTTCTTAAGACTCTCCGAGGCGTATTGTCCGTTTAATACTACCTGGAGTCTGTATTTTATTACTTTATAGCAAGCAGTGTCACTGCTGAGGTAAAACATTATTTTCCCTATTTACATTTACTTTGTGAACTTCTCACGTATTCATTAATGTTTAAACTTTATTTAGTTAATGAGAGTCTCACTTGGGAAAATAAGCACTAATACAAGAAACAAACATACATAACATTTGATGCCTTGGTAGAAGGCTACATTTAGTAGAAAGGACCATAATGCTAACCTTATGATTCCTTAATGTATACATCACAGGATACATATATATCAATAGGATCCCACGGGTAATAGGATGTGTGCTTTCCGCTTCATTTCATGTTCCTTGTTTGGTTGTGGGCTTGGAACAGATTCACCCAGTCTACTACCTATTCGATTATATATATATATGTCCAGTATACATTGAGTCATCATAAGGGTACCAGGTATGGGTCAAGTCATAGGACACAGAGTCAATTCACAGTTTTCTAGAACAGAACATACTTTCCAAATCAGAACTTTTGGTATACAAAACTAGAAACTTACCAGTTAAGGGTTTAATCCATTTTATTAAACCAGTATAAACTTAAAGGACCTTAGGTGATTGACCCTGTAATACTTTAGTTTATATAGCATGGTTATATATCATTGATACCCAATAGGTAGTTGGATGTGTGATTTCCGCCTTACTTCATGTTCCTTGTTTGGTTGTGGACTTAGGGCAGATTCACCGAATTAACTCTCTATCCGATATTAGATCATATATAGCCAGTATAAACTAAGTGATTATAGGAGTAATCACTGTCGTTACCATTTTTTTATAAGGAATAAGAATTTTCTTAAAAGAATCTTTTGATAAATATAAAGAAACTATTACAATTAACTCCATGAGTGACAAGTGAATACCCCATGGTTATATACCACAATGATCAAACAAACCATTGGATGTGTGCTTTCCGCCTTAGAGTAGATGCGCACAATCGATTGTTTGTTTACTCCGAGTTGTATATCACTTGTATCCATTCAGTACTCATAGAAAGGATTGTAGAATCATTTTTACGTATCTTTCATCAAAGTAGAAAATATAGCATTTTATAAGAGGAACAGGCGAACTTTTCTAAACAGAACTTACAACTTACTACATTTTACAATAACATTTTACAACTTACATACATCACTAAAATCTTATGAACTCACCATCTTAATTGCTGATCAACTCTTTCAAATAACTTATATTCTCAGGAAACTAGTAGACAGGTACTCACACTGGGATTCAGAAGATGGAGTAGTATAGCTTCAAGTCTTGTTTGTTATTTTCTAATTTATTCTATGTTTTGTGAACACACATTGTAAACACTTTCTTTCTAATGAAATGGTTGCTTATTACTTTGATTACTATGATGCATGTCTTGTGATACTAAACATGACGTCCTCCACCCGAGAACGTTTCCGCCGTTCCGGTTTTGGGGTGTGACAATGAGCAAACACTAGCTTCCTCATTCCTTTAAATTGGGTGCAAAACCCGGAAAATTAGGGTTTAAGTCACCAATCGCGGCCACACCGTGGCCTATCCCCGCGTTGTGGCGACTGTCAAAAGCCAAACTTTAATAAAATAAAATGTACCTCTAGATTCGGATGTTACATTTATGTGTGATTTCAATGGTGAAATATGTATGTGTGAAGTTAGGGTTTGAAACCCGAAACAATCAATTATGTTAATTGATGCATTAGATGTTAAATTATGATTGTCACACCCCCAAACTAGAACGGTGGAAACGTTCGGGGGCGGAGGACGTCATGTGCAGTATCATAACAATTGCATAATAGTAAAACAAGCAACAACATCCATTGCATTTAAAATAGTTAATACATGTGTGTTCTGTGTATTGTTTATAAGACACCAAAAATGTATAGCAAAATAAAAGCAGAGTCTTGAATAAGCTCCGTCTTCTCAAAAACTTGGGTGAGTGTACCTGTCTACTGGTTCCCTGAGAATACAAGTTATTTTGAAAAGAGATTATACATTTAAGTTGGTGAGTTCATAAGCTTTTAGTATTTTTAAGTTTGTGTTTGTTCCATGAAAATGTTAGTATGTTCCCCATAAAATCCCATATTTTCTACAATAAATGAAAAAGCAGTCTTAGACCTTAAGACCAAAATGTTTTTATGTTAATGTACTCTGAAATAGTATGAGTGTGTGTCTTCCATAAATGTATGTTCTCTTTGATAGAAAATAGTGTACTGCACTTGAATGAACTCTATAGTATAATAGTTCTAGAAGGTAATGATAGGTAGTCCTATTACTTAAAATAAAACCATTGAAATAATGTTTGTTTCGTAAACCGAATTGTTTAGTTAATGCTTAATGTGATTGGGATTATAACCATACTAATTGACTAGTATCCTACACGGCGTTCTTCAGGCGTCGAAAAATTTATGACATTTGTCACCCGTAGACCTGCCGGTCCAACTGTAGCTAACAGTTGAGGTGCGGGATTGTCAGTCCCGTATAGATCTATACATAAATTCACGCTCTCCCTCTAGGAGACTCTGGTTATATCTTAGCATGAACCTTACTAGGTACCATGAAGTAGTGTCTCACATTCTAGTATTAACTCGTTTACGTATAGTGTATATATGTTTTCTTGTTCTTGTAATTGAATAGTATATTTGTAAAGTAAAGTAATTGTACTTATGAGTTTGTTCATGTAATGTATCCTTGAACTAGTAAATAGTGTGAATTGATACTTAAACTATACCTATTATAGTTTACAAGTTGTTATGGTTGTAATGAAAATGATTAACAAAGTTATTGAAATAAGTTTAATATTCATATATATATTTGGCATGTATAATTAAGGTTTAACCGACAGTCGGACAAGTGATCCTACCCTAAGCCCACAACCAAATAAGGAACAGGTGTTAAGGCATTAACAATAGTTCTAAGTCCTTTAAAGCCTAATTATACATAAATATACATATGAATATGATTTTGATAAAAACAGCAATCAAAATAGTTGGAAATAGTTTAAAAAGGGGTTTTGACATGTTTCATAAAAGTAATTGTTTTCTTTTGATTGTTTTCATTTGTACTTATGTCCTAACACAGTTTCATTGTGTTTTGCTTGTATTCTCCCCTAAAAGCATTGTAAAACAGTAAAATATAGGGGTATGAACTCACCTTATGTGAGTGTTCGAGTGTAGATACGGTGTAATGGAGTAAATTCCATAAGTTAAATCTCGTACAAAACCGAGTCCTAATAGCATTTCACGAAATATATATGTATATAATTAGCGAATATAATGGCAATTATGTTAAGGAAATAGTCTAGGATGTAAGATTTACTTACAATAAGGAGTGTTAGAAGTAAATCGTGAGGCTGTTGGGAGTTTTCGGTCAGCCTTTGGGTTTTCGGTCACTTGATGATTCAAGTGGTGTTCTTGGTGTTCTTGGTGAAACCAAGAGGATCAAGGTGTTTTTGGTTGGGTTTTAAGGATATTGGATGATGATTGATTAATGGTATGAAGAACACTTGAAGAAATCGGTATGATCCTATGAAGATTCACGTGATCTTCGGATGATAGTTGATAGAGAATGGTGGGTTTTCGGTTGTGTTCTTGAGAGAAAAAGAGGGATTTTTCGGCTGGAAGGTGTAAGAATGATGGATTGTTTTCGATCCAAGTTATTTATAGCAAGATATAAAACGAAGTGACACTTAGATGGGTTTGCAAGCCAAGTGGATAGAACCGAGGGTTCTCGGTCGGAAACAGTTTGTGGTCCGAGACAATGACCATGCGAGGGTTTTCGGCCGAAAAGAGTTTGCGGTCCGAAGGATTAGTCTCGCGGCTTTGCGGCCGTAAAGGATTTTCGGTGCGAGGGTTTGGACTTATGCGAGGGTTTTCGGTCCTCGCATTTGGATCTTTATTATACAACACTTATCACTTTATTATACAACACTTATCACTTTATAAGGTTTAGTTATATAAAAACATTAGATAAGCTTCTATTAAATAAATAACTCACAAGTTTGACTTTTATTTAACAAGTTTTGACTTTTGTTGACTTTGGTTGACTTTCACAGACTTGAAAATAACGGGTTGTCACATCATCCCCCTGATAAAGGGAATTTCGTCCCGAAATTAAGTCTAAAGTAATACTCATGGACTAGGGAAAAAGGTGTGGGTACTTTTGCTTCATTTGATCTTCCCGCTCCTAAGTGAATTCAGGTCCCCGCTTGGCATTCCAGCGAACCTTCACTATGGTGTACGGCTTTGTTTGGTTTGTTTGACTTCCCTATCCATGATTTCTACTGGTTCTTCCAAGAATTTGAGGCTCTCGTTAATCTCGATTTCATCGAGTGGGATCACAAGAGTCTCATCGGATAGACACTTCTTTAGATTAGACACGTGGAAGGTAGGGTGTACGTTGCTAAGTTCTTGGGGTAGTTTGAGTTTGTAAGCTACCAAGCCGATTCTAGTGATGATCTCAAAAGGCCCAATGTGCCTTGGATTCAGTTTGCCACGCTTTCCAAAGCGTATCATGCCCTTCCAGGCTGAGACCTTCAATAGTACGCGGTCGCCAACCTGGAATTCCAAGGGTTTTCGTCTTTTGTTTACGTAGCTCTTCTGTTTGTCTCTAGAGGCTTTCAATCATTAATGAATTTGAACAATCTTTTCAGTCGTCTCTCTGATGATTTCCGGGCCAGTGAGAGTGTTGTCAGGAACTTGTCCTTTAGCTAGTTGCGTATCGCCCACTTCAGCCCAGCACAGAGGTGATCTACACTTCTGACCATAAAGGGCTTCGAATGGAGCAACTTTGATACTTGTGTGGTAGTTGTTGTTGTATGAAAAATCGACCAATGGAAAATGGATATCCCACGCTTTACCAAAGTGGATCACACAAGCTCTCAGCATGTCTTCTAATGTTTGAATCGTTCTCTCACTCTGCCCATCAATTTGTGGGTGGTAGGTTGTACACATGTCCAACCTAGTTCCTAGGGAATTTTGTAGTGACTACCAGGATCTTGAGGTGAATGTACTATCTCTATCAGAGATAATAGATATGGGTACACCATGCAGTCGTACAATCTCTCTAATGTATGTTGTGGTCAGTTTCTCCATTTTGTCAGTTTCTTTAACTGGTAGGAAGTGCGCGGATTTGGTTAACCTGTCAACAATAACCCAAATGGTATCGAGGCCACCCATTGTCCTGGGTAACTTGGTTATGAAATCCATTGTAATCCGATCCCACTTCCACTCAGGTATCTCCGGTTTTTGTAGTAAACCTGAGGGTTTCTGGTATTCTACCTTAACCTTGGCGCAAGTAAGACACTTGCCCACAAAGGTTGCAATTTCTGCTTTCATGTTTGGCAACTAATATAACTTTGTGAGGTCCAGATAGATCTTGTCCGAACCTGGATGAACGGAGTATCGAGTATTGTGGGCTTCGTTCATGACAACGCCTCTGAACCCACCAAACTTCGGTGTCCAGATCCGATTCACGAGATAACGGAGTCCGTCACCCTTGACTTCCAAGTTCTTATCCATCCTTATTAAAGCTTCACCTGCCACATTCTCTGATTTCAAGGCTTCCTGCTGAGCCTCTTTGATCTGTGTGGACAGATGTAAATGGATTGTCATAGTCAATGCTTTGACTCTACGACCCGAGTACTCCTTCCGACTAAGGGCGTCAGCTACGACATTGGCTTTACCGGGATGATAACAAATTTCGCATTCGTAGTCATTTAGTAGCTCAACCCATCGTCGTTTTCTCATGTTGAGCTCCTTTTTGTCGAATATGTGTTGAAGGCTTTTGTGGTCTGTAAGATAGTGCTCTTCGTACCATACAGGTAGTGTCTCCAGATCTTCAAAGCAAATACTACTGCTCCTAGCTCAAGATCATGAGTAGCGTAATTGACTTCATGTGTCTTAAGCTGTCTTGAGGCATTGGCGATGACCTTTCCCCGTTGCATAAGAACACAGCCAAGTCCTTGGTTGGAAGCATCGCAGAAAACTACGAAGTCTTCTATTCCTCCTGGAAGGGACAATATCGGTGCGCTGCATAGGGCTCACTTTAATGTTTGGAACGCATTTTCTTGTTTCTCTTCCCAGTTGTAAGTCACACCCTTTTGAGTCAGCGTGGTAAGTGGTTTAGCGATCCTTGAGAAGTTTTGAATGAATCTGCGGTAGTAGCCAGCAAGGCCTAGAAATTGACGAATTTCAGTAGGCGTTCTAGGTACTGACCAGTTCTCAATCGCCTTGATTTTAGAAGGGTCCACGTGAATTCCCTCTTCGCTGACCACGTGACCTAGGAATTTGACTCTCCGAATCAGGAATTCACACTTTGAGAACTTCGCATAAAGTTTTTTTGCTCGTAATGTTTCTAAGATCTGTCGTAAGTGCTAACTATGTTCCTCCTTACTACGCGAGTAGATAAGTATGTCATCAATGAATACTATCATTAACTTATCTAAGTAAGGACGACACACCTTGTTCATTAAGTCCATAAACACTGCGGGTGCATTGTTTAATCCAAAGGACATCACTCCAAACTCGTAGCGACCATAACGAGTTCTGAAGGCTGTTTTGGGAACATCTTCCTCTAGAACCCGTAGTGATACCCGCATCTTAAATCAATCTTTGAAAAGTAGCTTGCTCCTTGAAGTTGGTTGAACAAGTTGTCTATCCACGGTAGAGGGTATCAGTTCTTAATGGTTAGTTTGTTTAACTTGCTGTAGTCGATGCACATACGGAATGATCCATCATTTTTCTTCACAAACAAGACCGGTGCTCCCCAGGGTGAGAATCTCGGTCTGATGAATCATTTGATGAGTAGTTCGTTTAGTTGACTGGATAGTTCCTGTATCTCTGCTTGTGCTAGACGGTAAGGCGATTTGGCTACGGGGATAGCTCCAGGAATTAAGTTGATTCTGAACTCGACTTGGCATTCAGGTGGTACTCCAGGGAAATCATCGGGAAAGATGTCGGGAAAATCATGGACCTCAAGAATTCTCTTTATGTCTTTCACTTCCTGAGTCCTGTCAACCACGTGAGCTAAGAGCGCATGGTATTCCTTTCGTAAGTATTTTTGGGCTTGGATGCAGGATATGATTCGAAGATTCATGCCTGGTTTGTCGCCATAGATGACTAAGGTTTCACTACTTGGCAGGCTAAGGCGAACGACTTTCTCAAAACATAGGATGTCTGCACGATGGGGACTCAACCAATCCATGCCGATGATGACGTCAAAACTTTTTATTGAGACCAGCATAAGGTCGATTTGGAAAGAATAGCTATCTAGAGTGAGGGTGCATCATATATATATATATATATATATATATATATATATATATATATATATATATATATATATTGTTAGTGCTCTCAGTCTTGCCGTTAGCCATTTCTACGACAAACGTTGTGGTTGTTGTTTGAGTAAGTGCTTAAATTTGTGGCTCACGAAACTCCTCTCCGCTCCACTATCAAATAGTATGAATGCATAAGAGTTATTGAGGAGAAACATACCCGTGACCACCGTGGGATCTGCCACAACTTCTTCATGACCTATCGCCAAAACTCTCCCTACTCCACCGGTATTTCCTGCTTTCGGGCAGTTCCTCTTGAAGTTCCCAATTTCACCGCTGTCACACCCCCGAACCAGACGGCAGAAACGTCTGAGGGCTCGTGTGACTAAAATTGAAATATCATCACAATGAATATACATGAAACATAACATAAACATCACCATGCATTAATACATTACAACTGACCTTGTTCACATCAAGTACATTGTTTACATTACAACATCACAGAACATAAATTGTTTAACGATTGACATTGCACAAAAGAAATTTCAGAAACACGCTTGATGATTCTTCATTCTAACGGTTACCTGAGAATACAAGTTTTTATGAAAACGGTCAACATATATAATGTTAATGAGTTCATAAGCATGTTTGATATAAAATAGTTTGTATTGTTTGTAAAACCCAGAAAATCCGATATTTTATGTAACAAAACTGTTTACAAAAAAATAGGTGTGATGATCCCATAAGTGTATATGTATGTGATTTCAAAACATGTAAAAGTGAATGTTCTTCATAATTGTTCTTTGTATTGTAGTTGTTGTATGTAGAAGTGAATAATGTCGTTTCCCCGGAAAACCCGATGTTTTCCAATTTAAATAGTATGATAGTTTTGTATTGTTGTATAAATCACTTTGCATCGTCAAAGTGTATGAATATGATTTCCCATGAATACTTAGATGGTAATGGATTTTTATGTGAGTCGTTATAACCATGCATAATAATTACTAATTCGCATGTCTTGGCATTTTTCCAAACGGCGGTTTTGATCATGATTTTGTCACCCTAGACTGGCCGAGTCTAACTGTAGCGAACAGCTCAGGTGTGGGGTAGTCATCCCGGTATAGATCTATACACAAACTCTCGCTCTCCCTCCAGGAGACCCTGATTATAACTACAGGCTACGGCCGACATTTATTGGTGCCACCCGTTATTTCTCACTAAATCCCAATGAAATTGAATAACCTCGTTTTACAACCCAAATGATGTTTACGTGAATATGAAGTAAACCTAACAGACATGAAAGAGGACAACGGTGTTCCACTAATTATATATGTTATTATAGACTGTCGAGTATGCTACGGACACGTTATAGCCCATTAAGCATATTATGAATGTTTACGGTCTTATTAGCAATGCAAATGGACCACTAAGGCCCAATAGCATGTTCAAGCTGATAAAGGCCCATTGGGCATGTACTTGGGTCACCAAGACCCAATAAACATCATGATATTGGGCCACAAAGACCCAATAGCACGAACAGAAGATTTTTGGGCCCAATCATTGAATCATTTATAGTTTATAGATTTTAAGTTCGTAGTGTAGGTATTTGTTGTATGCTAAATGTTTATTCGCAATGTTAAAAATACTTTGACGTTTGATTTATAACGAAGCTTTGGTTATATATATATATATATATATATATATATATATATATATATATATATATATATATATATATATATATATATATCTATGAACATTTTTAAAAACCATGCGTTATAAATTTAATATTTTTAACCCAATAATTTAATATTAGCCTATTTGGCCCCAGAATATTTATTCTGACCATTCCAGCCCCTTTATCTATAAAAATGGCACTTTTAGTCCTTTTTTATGAAAATTGATATTTTTGGTCCTTAAACCATTTTTCTTGACATTTTCGACAGAACTTTATTTAAATAATAATTTTAGCCCAAAACTTTTGTATTTTCCATTTCCAGCCCTTATTTGTAAAAAGTTTACACTTTTCGCTCAAATTCCGTAAGTTTTACAATTTTCACCCCAAAATCCAAAACTTTGCATTTTTAGACGAATTTTTGCATCAAAGTCATTTTCAGCCCCTGAAATAGTTTATTTACATTTTAGACCCATATTTTGATAAATTTACAACTTCAGCCCCCAAAACTCTTCATTTTTCGCAATTTTGGGCCCAAAACCCGTGACGCCCAAATGTAAGCCCAATAAGCTATAACTTATGTTTTTGACCCCTTGAAAAGTGTTATTTTCATAAAAGACAGATTTTTATGTAAATAATACTATTTTATCCTTATAAAACCGAAAATATCATATTTTACCTAAATCTTTGTTATTATTGCAAAAATGACACTTAAAAAGATTTTTGGCTTTGTTTTCACTTCTTAAGCCTAAAGACTCTTAGATCTTTGAAGTATGTTGTTTATTATGTTATTTGTTTATGTATCCTTCACACTTTAGCCATAGATCTCGAGATTTAACAACTAATATCACATTTTCACAACACAAACTAAAGAAATCACATATAACATGCAAACACACATATATCAACACATAACACTTGTATTCTCCCCCTAAAAACAAGTAAAAACCGAAAACAAGGGGGTATGAACTCACCTTGCTTAGTTGCTCACGATTTTGAAGAAGAAATAGAAGAGGTTGATGTGATATCCGGCCCCAGTAAGCTTCTTGATAGGACTTTGGTTTAGATGGATTCTAAGGAGTAGATCACGAATTTTGATGAGTTAGGAGGAGATTTTTGATGTAATAAAGAAACTAAGCCATGGATCTAAGTAACAACTTACCAATGATGATGATTTTTATGGAGAAACCTTCTTGAAATGCCCTAGATCTCGAATTTTTTGAGAGGAAATGAGGGGTTGTTGTTGTGAGTGGTTGAGAGAAAATTCAAGTGAGGTGTGTGTGTGCGTGATCCTCGGCCGAAGACAAGAAGAAGAGAGGGAGGAGAGAAGTAGTGAGGTGATAGATGCATGGGGAGGTGGGAACCTTGCATGGATATCCATGAGATAAATATTATGTGTCTAGCTCTTATTAATCTACATCTTTTCTGTTTTTTTTGTATTGGGCCGAAATGGGCTAAAGAAAGAGGAAAGGAATCACTTTGGCCCATTCTTGGTCTTGCTCGAAAGTGTGAAGTCTCTATACAAGTTTTCGGCCCATTGGGCCTTTAGTGTAGTTCACGGCCCAATGAAATCCAATTGGGAGAGGGTTTACGGTCCAATAAGGAATTTAATTCACTTATGGCCCAATAAGGCCCATCAGTGTAAAAGGATCCATTTTAGACCCATAAGGCCCAAAAGGTTAAGTTTCGTGAAAGTGGGTCCAATTAGGGCTCATTTAAGGGTTCAAAGTCCAAAATAGTCAAATTGGAAGTTTATTGGCCCATTAGGCCCAATAAGGAAATCTTAGTCCATAACGGAGTTAAACCAGGATTTTTAGGGTTTCCAATCTTTCGTTGACCATTTGAAGTGTTTGTATAGAGTTTTTGATGTAATTTTGTTTTCATTGAATAAACATCATGCATGCTTCCAGATTTTGTTTACAATTTTGTCCTTGATAATGATTACAAAAGCATAGAATTTCCTGGTTATGACATCATCCCCCCGTTAGAGGGAATTTCGTCCCAAAATTCTTTTTGAAGCTAGATTTGAGAATGCGAGAATAAGTGAGGGTACTTTTGCTTCATCTGGTCTTCGCGTTCCCATGTGAATTCCGGTCCACGCTTTGCGTTCCATCGAACTTTCACAATTGGAATGCGACTTTGCTTAGTACGCTTCACTTCCCTGTCCATGATTTCAACTGGTTCCACGATGAACAGGAGATTCTCGTTGATTTCGATTTCTTCCAATGGGACGACAAGAGTTTCGTCGGATAAGCACTATTTCAGATTGGGAACATGGAACACGGGGTGTACGCTGCTGAGCTCGGCAGGTAGCTGCAGCCTATAGGCCACTGGACCGATTCCGGCTAGAATCTCGAATGGTCCAATGTATCGTGGGTTTAGTTTCCCCCGTTTCCCAAAACGAATCACCCCTTTCCAGGGAGAGACCTTCAATAACACCCGATCCCCGAGTTGAAATTCTAGGGGCTTTCGCCGTTTATCAGCATAGCTCTTCTGTCGGTCTCGTGATGCTTGAATTCGAGCTCTGATTTGAACTCTCTTTTCTGTTGTTTCACGTATGATTTCTGGCCCTATTAAAGCATTGTTTGGTGTCTGTCCTCTTGCTAGCTGGGAGTCACCCACCTCATCCCAGCATAGAGGTGACCTGCATTTGCGACCGTATAACGCTTCGAAAGGAGCAACCTTGATGCTCGTGTGATAACTGTTATTGTATGAGAATTCAATCAGAGGCAAGTGGGTGTCCCAAGATTTGCCAAGTCGATCACACAGGCTCTAAGCATGTCCTCAAGCGTCTGGATGGTGCGCTCGCTTTGTCCGTCCGTTTGAGGGTGGTAAGTAGTGCTCATGTCGAGTTGTGTTCCCATAGCCTTCTGAAGTGATTGCCAAAAGTGTCAAGTGAATCTACTATCTCGATCTGAGATGATAGATATTGGCACTCCATGGAGTCTCACGATCTCCTTGATGTAGATTCGGGTCAATCTTTCCATCTTGTAAGATTCCTTTATTGGCAGGAAATGGGCGGATTTTGTTAATCTATCGACTATCACCCATATGGCATCCAATCCATCAGTTGTCTTGGGTAATTTGTTCACAAAGTCCATGGTAATCCTTTCCTATTTCCACTCGGGTATTACCGGCTGTTGTAATAGTCCTAAGGGCTTTTGATATTCTGCTTTCACTTTAGCGCAAGTGAGGCACTTGCTAATGTAAGTGGAAATTTCTGCTTTCATGTTAGGCCACCAATAATGTTGTTTGATATCCAGGTACATTTTATCTGAACCCGGATGGATGGAGTATCGTGTCTTATGAGCCTCATTCATGACTATATCTCTGAATCCCCCAAGTTTAGGGACCCAAATTCAGTTCATGAAATAATATGTTCCATTGTCCTTGACTTCGAAGTTCTTTTCCATTCCACGTAACACTTCGTTGGTTTTGTTTTTTGTCTTCATGGTATCAAACTGGGCTTCTTTGATTTGTGAGAATAGGTGGGATTGAATGGTTATCGAAAGAGTTTTCACACGACGATTCGAGTATTCTTTTCGACTTAAGGCATCAGCTACCACGTTAGCCTTGCATGGGTGGTACTTGATTTCACACTCATAATCGTTTAGCAGCTTAACCCATCTCCGCTGCCTCATGTTTAACTCTTTTTGATTCAAAATGTGTTGGAGGCTTTTGTGGTCAGTGAAAATGGTGCACTTTGTACCATAAAGTTAGCGCCTCCAAATTTTCAAAGCAAAGACCACAGGTCCCAATTCGAGATCATGGGTGGTATAATTCACATCATGTGTCTTTAGTTGTCGGGATACATAGGCTATCACCTTTCCTCGCTGCATAAGTACACATCCCAAACCTTGATTTGAAGCGTCGCAGTAGACTATAAAGTCTTCGGTTCCTTCTGGTAAGGATAGCACAGGTGCACTGCAAAGGGCTTTCTTCAGGGTTTGGAAGGCAACTTCCTGCTTCTCTGTCCATTCGAATGGTACGCATTTTTGTGTAAGGGTGGTAAGAGGCTTGGCTATTCTAGAGAAGTTCTGGATGAATCTTCTGTAATAGCCTGCGAGACCCTGAAATTGACAAATTTTTGTGGGTGTCGTTGGGATTAACCATCCTTCAATGGCTTTAACCTTGGAAGGGTCCACATGTATCCCTTCTTGGCTGACAACATGACCTAAAAAATTTACGCTACGGAGCCAAAACTCACACTTAGAGAGTTTCGCGTACAACTTTTCGGCTCGCAGGGTTTCCTAGATTTGTCGGAGATGCCGACTATGTTCTTCTTCGCTTCGAGAATAGATCAGGATATCGTCGATGAAAACGATTACAAAGTTGTCAAGGAATAGACGGAAAACTCGATTCATCAGGTCCATAAATGCGGCAGGGGCATTCGTTAGACCGAAGGGCATTACAACAAATTCATAATGTCCATAGCGAGTTCGGAAAGCGGTCTTGGAAATATCCTCCTCTCGGACCTTACGTTGATGATAGCCGGATCGCAGATCTATATTAGAGAAGTAATTTTCTCCTTGAAGTTGGTCGAATAGATCGTCGATTCGTGGAAGTGGGTAGCGATTTTTGATAGTGAGCTTATTCAGCTCTTTATAGTCGATGCACATCCTAAAGGATCCATCCTTTTTCTTAAAAAAAAGAATCGGAGCTCCCCAGGGCGACAAGCTGGGTCTGATGAATCCTTTGTTCACGAGTTCGCTGAGTTGGCTTGACAATTCCTTCCTTTCTGCAGGAGCCAACCTATAGGGTGATTTGGCGATGGGCGTAGCTCCTGGCACAAGGTCGATTCGGAACTCGACCTGTCTTTCTGGGGGTATCCCCGGAAGATCTTCAGGAAAGATGTCAGGGAAATCGCAAGCTACTAGGATATCTTGAATATTAACCTCCTCCTTGGATTTATCCACAATGTGAGCCAGAAACGCAGAGTCCTTCTTTTGTAGACACTTTTGTGCCTTAATACATGAGATAAGATGAAGGTCTGTATCGGGTTTGTCTCTGTATATGATTAGGGTTTTGTGGTTAGGGAGATGAAGGCGAACGGCCTTCTCGCGTCACATAATGTCGGCATGATGGGGGCTCAACCAATCCATGTCGATGATCACATTGAAACTCCTAATATTCACAGGCATCAAGTTTATTTGGAAAGTGTGGTGGTTAAATGTTAACGTGCACCCTACATAGATATCCCTAGTTAACTCTGTTTTCCCATTAGCCATTTCCACCGTGAAGGCTTCATTGAGCTTCTGGGGTTGTTGGTTTAGTAAGTGTTTAAACTTGTTACTAACGAAGCTTCGCTCCGCTCCACTATCGAATAAGATGCATGCATATGTGTTGTTAAGTGGAAACGTACCGGTGACAACGGTAGGGTCTTGGACTGCTTCGCCTTGTCCTAGAGTCAAAACCCTTCCTGATCCTCCATTTCCTTGATTTTTGACATTAAGGCAGTTTCGCCGGAAATGCCCAGTCCGTCCACATCCATAACAAGTTTGGCTAGCCCTAGCGTTGTTGCCGTTGTTGTTGTTGGTGTTGTTGTTGTTGTTATTGTTGTGGTTGTTGTTGTTGTTGCGGTTGTTGTTGTTCCCCTGTTGCTGGTTCTGGGGAGGATAGGTCCTACAGTATCTTGCCATATGACCCTTTCGGTTGCAACTGGTACAATGCATCTCCCTGCATTCACCATTGTGATGGAAATTGCATTTGTTGCACTTTGGGAGATTTCTGGAATACTGCTTAGGGGCACTTGGGGTGGATGAGGCGGGAGCATGTGGTGTGGCGGGGATTTGGGTGGTTGCAGCATGAACTTTCACTGTTTGTTGTTTCTTTGACGACTCTGAGCCTTGTCGTCCCTTCCGCTTGCTATTCTTTCCCTTCTTGTTATCGCTATCCTTCTTGTTTTCAGTTTCCCTTGCTTTTTCTCCCTTCTTGTTGTTGTGGTCATACAACTTCTTGGCCAACCTCTTGGCGCTGTCAAAGGTTTCAGGGTTTGCGGCTATCACGTTTCCTTGAATTGGGGGGTTTAATCCCTAGATGAATCGTTCGATCTTCTTTCCTTCCGAGGTAATCATGCCAGGGCACAACAGAGACAGTTCACTAAACCTTGATATGTAGGCGTCGATGTCGGAGTTTCGGACTGTGAGGTTCCATAACTCTTGCTCCATTTTCTGAACTTCGCCACGCGGGCAGTATTCAGCCATCAGCATCTCTTTCAATTCCACCCATGGCATGGCATTAGCCACCGGAAGAGTCATAGCCTCCACATGTCCATTCCACCAGGTAAGAGCTTGATCAACAAATGTACATGCTGCAAACTTCACCTTGAATTCTTCGGGGCATCCGCATATCTCGAAAACTGATTCCACCTTTTCCATCCATCTTTTTAGGGTTATTACTCCCCCTTTGCCATTAAAGGTTCGCGGTTTGGCGTTGGTGAAATATTTGTAGGAGCATGTATTGGTAGGCCCCTGGTTCATTTCGTTGTTTGAACTTCCGGTCCCCTGCCCGTTGCCTCCACCATTGTTTCCATTGTGAAACTGCGTCAGCGCTGCTGTGACTGCAGCCGATACATCCGCTTGAAAATGCAACTAAGTTGATTTCTGGTGGCAGCGGTGGTTGATTGTTTCCACGGTTTGGTCTCTGCGACATCTTGATGTCATGGAACAGAAAGATGTTGAATACGCATCGTTTTTAAGTTGGGAATTCCGTGAATCGGTTATGCATCTAAGTGGTTCCATAGATTTTCACCAAATAATAAGAATATAAACACATAGCAGATAACAACATCACGAAAAAACACATAATATTTTCCACTAATAATATCCGCCTTTAATACATGAAAATTTTTCCCGAAAAGGGCATACATAAGGGTACAAAGTTTGACAGCATAACGACTCTATGAGTAGTGTGATCACTTAAACATACAGTCGGCAATACATAACGTAGTGCGCATAAAATAAACATAACACTAGCAGGGAGGTCTACTAATCCGGAGTGCTTCGAGATGTGTCGGGTGGTGGGGCTGATGACGTGGATGCGCCCTGAAGACGCGCCACTTGTCGTCTTGTGGCTCGTAGTCGATCCTCCCAAATTGCTTGACGTACATGAAAGTTATGGATTACTTCCTGAGTTTCTCGTTCCGCTCTTGCCACTGCGGCTCGCATCTGATTCAGTTGCTCGGCTGTGTCCTGGGCTAGGTCGCCAGTGTTCCGTAACCGCCTCACCATGACAGGAAGTGCTCGGTCAGCCGGTCCTACATCCCTCAAGTCATAGAACTCACGGGCCATGCCAAACGGGGGTCGTTATCCCTGTTGTCTGCTCCATCTCCAAATGTCGATACCCCAGCGAGGGGTAGGGCCGTTAGGGCCCATTCGGTGAGCTGGCACCCTCACTGGGTATGGCGGTTGATGACTAAAGACTCACTGTCTGAATCAACGTCGATGTCGTCACCAGACTCTTCTTCTTCAATGTCTGCCTCAGGTTCTGCAGGTCCCTCTTCGATTTCTTCTTCCGGTTCCTCTTCTTCCACGGGGTCCTCTTCAGGTTCCTCGTCGGATTCTTCTAGCCATCCGTTATTTCCGTGATTGGGAAAGTAGGGATCTCCAGGGTGGTGGAAACCAGCTATACTGACTGCACGAGGGTGCGTAAATAAATCACGTTTTGAATATTTCCCATAGTATATTTTTAGTTGTTTAAGTTTTGGGTTCCCTAGAGTTTTGGAGAGTAAGGTAGGCTTTTGGATTCATTTCCCGCTATGATTACTCTCGAACACATGTTGGTCATATTCTGAATAATTATAGTTGATCAGGCAATATTTATCCCTAATATGACTACATAACTGCCCAAGTTTAATCATTGTCTTCGATTTCCTCCAGAAGCTTTTATTAGATGTTTGTTAGATTGTTATCCCAGTATGCGCACAAAAGTATGAGATTTTATTTTTGTTCAGAGTTATTTATTCCCATCATGTTTATAGTTGCATATCATGTATGGTTAGATACGCTAGTTCGCTATAAACAAAGCACTTATACCAACCTGTCACACCCCCGAACCAGACGGCAGAAACGTCCGAGGGCTCGTGTGACTAAAATTGAAATATCATCACAATGAATATACATGAAACATAATATAAACATCACCATGCATTAATACATTACAACTGACCTTGTTCACATCAAGTACATTGTTTACATTACAACATCACAGAACATAAATTGTTTAACGATTGACATTGCACAAAAGAAATTTCAGAAACACGCTTGATGATTCTTCATTCTAACGGTGACCTGAGAATACAATTTTTTTTGAAAACGGTCAACATATATAATGTTAATGAGTTCATAAGCATGTTTGATATAAAATAGTTTGTATTGTTTGTAAAACCCAGAAAATCCGATATATTCTGTAACAAAACTGTTTACAAAAAAATAGGTGTGATGATCCCATAAGTGTATATGTATGTGATTTCAAAACATGTAAAAGTGAATGTTCTTCATAATTGTTCTTTGTATTGTAGTTGTTGTATGTAGAAGTGAATAATGTCGTTTCCCCGGAAAACCCGATGCTTTCCAATTTAAATAGTATGATAGTTTTGTATTGTTGTATAAATCACTTTGCATCGTCACAGTGTATGATTCCCATGAATACTTAGATGGTAATGGATCTCTATGTGATTCGTTATAACCATGTATAATAATGACTAATTCGCCTGTCTTGGCATTTTTCCAAACACCGGTTTTGATCAAGATTTTGTCACCCTAGACTGGCCGAGTCTAACTATAGCGAACAGCTCAGGTGTGGGGGAGTCATCCCGGTATAGATCTATACACAAACTCTCGCTCTCCCTCCAGGAGACTCTGATTATAACTACAGGCTACGGCCGACATTTATTGGTGCCACCCGTTATTTCTCACTAAAACCCAATGAAATTGAATAACCTTGTTTTACAACCCGAATGATGTTTACGTGAATATGAAGTAAGCCAAACAACCATGAAAGAGGACAACGGTGGTCCACTAATTATGTATGTTATTATAGACTGTCGAGTATGCTACGGACACGTTATAGCCCATTAAGCATATTATGAATGTTTAGGGTCTTATTAGCAATGCAAATGGACCACTAAGGCCCAATAGCATGTTAAAGCTGATAAAGGCCCGTTGGGCATGTAATTAGGTCACCAAGACCCAATAAACATGTTTGAATATATTGGGCCCAATAATCATGATATTGGGCCACAAAGACCCAATAGCACGAACATAAAATTTTTGGGCCCAATCATTGAATCATTTATAGTTTATCGATTTTAAGTTCATAGTGTAGGTATTTGTTATATGCTAAATGTTTATTCGCAATGTTAAAAATACTTTGACGTTTGATTTATAACGAAGCTTTGGTTATATATATATATATATATATATATATATATATATATATATATATATATATATATATATATATATATATATATATATATATATATGAACATTTTTAAAAACCATGCGTTATAAATTTAATATTTTTAACCCAATAATTTAGTATTAGCCTATTTGGCCCAAAAATATTTATTCTGACTATTCCAGCCCCTTTATCTATAAAAATGGCACTTGTAGTCCATTTTTATGAAAATTGACATTTTTGGTCCGTAAACCATTTTTCTTGACATTTTCGACCCAAACTTTATTTAAATAATAATTTCAGCCCAAAACTATTGTATTTGCCATTTCCAGCCCTCATTGGTAAAAAGTTTACACTTTTGGCTCAAATTCCGTAAGTTTTACAATTTTGACCCCAAACTCCAAAACTTTGCATTTTTAATCGAATTTTTGCATCAAAGTCATTTTCAGCCCCTGAAATAGTTTATTTATGTTTTAGACCCATATTTTGATAAATTTACAACTTCAGCCCCCAAAACTCTTCATTTTTCGCAATTTTGGGCCCAAAACCCGTGAGGCCCAAATGTAAGCCCAATAAGCTATAATTCATGTTTTTGACCCCTTGAAAAGTGTTATTTTCATAAAAGTCAGATTTTTATGTAGATAATACTATTTTATCCTTATAAAACCAAAAATATCATATTTTACCCAAATCTTTGTTATTATTGCAAAAATGACACTTAAAAAGATGTTTGGCTTTGTTTTCACTTCTTAAGCCTAAAGACTCTTAGATCTTTAAAGTATGTTGTTTATTATGTTATTTGTTTATGTATCCTTCATACTTTAGCCATAGAACTCGAGATTTAACAACTAATATCACATTTTCACAACACAAACCAAAGAAATCACATATAACATGCAAACACACATAGATCAACACATAACACTTGTACTCCCCCCAAAAACAAGTCAACACCGAAAACAAGGGGGTATGAACTCACCTTGCTTAGTTGCTCACGGTTTTGAAGAAGAAATGGTAGAGGTTGATGTGATTTTCGGCCCTAGTAAGCTTCTTGAGAGGACTTTGGTTTAGATGGATTCTAAGGAGTAGATCACGAATTTTACATGAGTTAGGAGGAGATTTTTTATGTAATAAAGAAACTAAGCCATGGATCTAAGTAACAACTTACCAAGGATGATGATTTTTATGGATAAACCTTCTTGAAATGCCCTAGATCTCAAAAATTTTGAGAGGAAATGAGGGGTTGTTGTTGTGAATGTTTGAGAGAAAATTCAAGTGAGGTGTGTGTGTGTGTGTGTGTGTGTGTGATCCTCGACCGAAGACAAGAAGAAGAGAGGGAGGAGATAAGTAGTGAGGTGATAGATGCATGGGGAGGTGGGAACCTTGCATGGATATCCATGAGATAAATATTAGGTGTCTAGCTCTTATTAATCTACATTTTTTCTCTTTTTTTTGTATTGGGCCGAAATAGGCTAAAGAAAGAGGAAAGGAATCACTTTGGCCCATTCTTGGTCTTGCTCGAAAGTGTGAAGTCTATATACAAGTTTTCGAATGGGCCTTTAGGGTAGTTCACGGCCCAATGAAATCCAATTGGGAGAGGGTTTACGGTCCAATAAGGAATTTAATTCACTTTTGGCCCAATAAGGCCCATCAGTGTAAAATGATCCATTTTAGACCCATAAGGCCCAAAAGGTTAAGTTTCATGACAGTGGGTCCAATTAGGGCCCATTTAAGGGTTCAAAGTCCAAAATAGTCAAATTGGAAGCTTATTGGCCCATTAGGCCCAATAAGGAAATCCTAGTCCATAACGGAGTTAAACCAGGATTTTTAGGGTTTCCAATCTTTCGTTGACCATTTGAAGTGTTTGTATAGAGTTTTTGATGTAATTTTGTTGTCATTTAATAAACATCATGCATGCTTCCAGATTTTGTTTACAATTTTGTCCTTGATAATGATTATAAAAGCATAGAATTTCCTGGTTGTGACAACCGCACCCGTAGCAGGTGTGGCTTACTCCAATACCAAGGACATGGGTGATTGGTTTTGTTGGTGCCATACAGAAATGGGTAGTATGCCCCTTCATGTTGCAGTTAACACAGTGCATCTCCCGGCAGGGTCCGTGACGATGGAAATTGCACTTGCTGCATTTCGGCTGGTTTCCAGCGTATTGCTTTGTTGGTACAGGGGTAGCAGGGGTTGTTGCAGCATGAACAACCACTATCTGCTGTTTCTTGGCGGGGTTCTGTGCCTGTGGGTTCTTCTTTTTGTCCCAAAACTTTCTATTGTTATCATTCGCCTTGGCTTGTTCGGGAACAGGGGTCGCTATGCGTTGGCGGACTCCATGGTCGATGAGTCTCTGATCCAAGCGTTTGGCGCTATCGAATGTAGTTGGGTTTGAAGACAATACATTCCCTTGGAATGGAGGTAACAGTCCCCAGCTATACCTCTCTATCTTCTTAATTTCGGTGGGAACCATCCCGGGACATAGAGCTACTAGGTCACTAAACTTGGTAGTGTAGGCTACTATGTCAGAGCCTGTCAAGGTAAGGCTCCAAAGTTCCTCTTCCAGTTTCTGCACCTCTCCCCTCGGGCAGTACTCCCGTGTCATCAGGGTTTTTATGCTCTCCCAGCCTAATTAGTTAGCCACTATAAGTGTAAGTGACTTCACATCGCCATTCCACCATGTGAGGGCCCTATCAGAGAAAGTACAGGCAGCAAATTTCACTTTGCGCCCTTCGGGGCAGGAGCAGATCTCGAAGATTGACTCTGTTTTCTCGAACCATTGCGATAGAGCAATGATTCCTCCACTCCCATTAAAGATCTTGGGTTTACAGTTGGTGAAATCCTTGTAGGAACACTCCCTAGGGTGTCCGTGGCTATCTCCATGATTAGAGTTGGTACCGGTTCCAACCCCACTGACGTCACTAGTGTTGTAGTGGGTTAGGGTTGCTGTCACCGCCGCGGTTACTGCAGCTTGGAGAACTATAGGATCGAATTGTGGTGGAGGCGGTGGTGGAGTTGAAGTTATTGGAGGATTGTTGTTGACACGTCTATTTGATCTACGCGGCGGCATCTTTCAGCTATAGAGTTTATAAAGATGAAATGAGTAAGAGTTCGATAGTGATTATAAACAAGATGTCCCTTGAACTAATTTACCCTAGTTCAATACGTATTTTGAAAAGAGTTTGTAATAGAGTCTACCACGTATAATAACTTGTAAGGTAATATCAAGAATCTAATAGTGATCTTTCCCAAGAAAAGAGAATGCATGTCAATTTCATTGGTATATTAGATGTATAGAGTTCGGAAAATTTGACCTTGAAGTAGGTCTACAACATACCAACTTAACAAGAAAACCTTGACAGCATAACGACCTATCCAAAATGAACTTTCGAGGTCTAACTATAAACATGGAGAATAGTACTAGTGTAATATACATAGACTTATCCTATATCCAATAGAGTGAGTAGAGTATACCCTACTCGTGAGGAGTGTTGTTCTGCTTGGTACTAGTTTCAGCCCTGAAATTTGCCAACTGGCATTCTGTTTCAAACACACGCCTTTCTAATGTTACTTGGCGCTCTCGAAGTTCTCTAAACTTGGCTCGATTGGCAGCCAGTTCCCTCTGCGGTGCATCAGTGTGATTTGTTGTTAACTATTGGTCTTCGTTCAGGTGGCGGAGGCGACCGTGGTAGCACCAACCTCCACAACTCGGTGGATGGCTTCCCTTGCTTGCTCGTCGATATGAGCAACTCGACGTACTAACGCAGGGAGGGCTCTGTCTACTGAGCCTCCCTCATTAAGGTTGTAGAAGCTTCGGTCCCCATTATAGGGAAGGTGTTGACCCTATTCATGACTCCACCTTTCCAAGTTCACTGCCCAGTGAGGTGTCGGGCCTTGGAAGTTCTGTCGGGGATTGGGATTTTGGGCAACTTGAGGTGGATCATAGACTTCTGGCTCTGTGTCAGAGTTATCTTCTATTGGAACCACAGGGTCGTCCTCCGATTCCTCTTCGAGTCATCCTCTGTTTCCCTGATTGGGAAAGTACGTGTCTCCCAGCAGATGAAATCCAACCATGATATCTACGCGAGAATAGGGGTGTAAGAAATATAAATAAATCTATAGACAGTGTTATCGCGTTATAAATACTCCTATGGTATTTAAATCTATGATATGTTCTAGTGTTCCTTTGTTGTAAGAGTTGGAAAGTTTTTAGACTTGTTACAACACCACGACTATTCCTAGGCATACGCTAATCACCTCTCGAATAGAAATAGTTGATCATGCTATATTCATCCCATACCTGATTATATATCCCAAGGCTTACTCGTGCTGTTCAACAATCATAATACTTTTGTTTTGTTCCTATTATAATACTGACCTTGTATGTATGCATGCATACTTTTATAAAAATATATTGAGTATATGGGTTGCGCCATTGGGCTTCGGTAGTATAGTCCAATATATTCACGGTTTGGGCCTGTCCAACCATGTGTTTGTTTTTAGGGTTTAGTATTTATGGTGCATGCATGCATCAAATTAGTCACGCTTCTTGATTATTTTTGTTTAACAAATACTATAACCCTAGCAAACCTCTAAAGTAGAAGTTCTTCATCGAGCTCTTCTGAGGTGTTGCTGTTTTAATCATTCGACATCTGTTTGATTCATTGTGTGTTTGTTCTTTGGTTGGCTTTCTATTTTATTTGTTGAGAATCTTATCGATCTAAAAGAGTTTTTAACTCGTCAATTGGTATCAGAGCAGGAGGCTGTGTAAATCATACGCATCTCTTCTGTTTGAAGAATATTCTTAGGGTTTCGGCTTTTATTGGATCTGTTGAGCCGTCATTCTTTCATTGACGTTGTTCATAGATCTCGATATTACCCTATTCAATCTTTACAAGTCTGATTCATGACAAACATTCTGAAAAAGGTCATCATGTCTCCCGATGATTCACAAACTGTCACACCCCAAAACCGGAACGGCGGAAACGTTCGGGGGTGGAGGACGTCATGTACAGTATCACAACAATGCATAGTAGTAAACAAGCAACAACATCATCCATTGCATTATTAATATAATTTCATACAAGTGTGTTCTGTCAAGTTATATAGACACCAAAAAAATATGAATCAAAATAAAAGATGAGTCTTGAACGAGCTCCATCTTCTCAAAACCTGGCTCCGGTACCTGTCTACTGGTGACCTGAGAATACAAGTTATTTTGAAAGAGTTTATCAGCTTTAAAGCTGGTGAGATCATAAGTATATTAGTGTCTGTATTTGTATGAAAGTGTTTGTAAGTCTGTAATTGTATAAGTTGTAAAAGTTTGTAATTGTTTGAACTCCCCTAGAAAACCCTATGTTTCCTACTAAAAGTAGCCTTCTACCAAGGAACCTAGTATCTGTGTGTGTCTCTTGTAAGAGTGTGTATTTTCCCAAATCTGACTATCATTAACCAAAAATATAGTTTTTACATTTTTGTTTATTGTGTGAAGATCACAGAGTGAATGTAATAGGAAAATGAAATAGTACTGTAGTGTTGTATTAAGTAGCTACTGTTGTACTAACTACCTTAAACCAATTGTTATTTAAAGTACCATGTGATTGGCCTGTACCCTGCTACCGACTATAGAATGCGACAATGTAAGATGTCGGAAGAAATGACGTTTGGCACCCGTAGACTTCCAAGTCCCACTGTATCGAGCAGCGAGGTGTAGGATAGTCAATCCAGTATAGATCTATAACCAAACTCATACGCTCCCCACTTAAGGAGATTATGGATACAAAACAGTCATGACAGGTAGTGCCATGCTCCGTTACGTGGCTCACATAACTGTAGTAATGTTCTAGTATATGTATGTGCTAGCTGTATTGTGTGTTCTCTCCCTGTCTAGCATGTATGTATGTTCTCTCTGTATAGCATTGACTCATGTATGAACTGACTCTTTGTATGTTTCACTGTTCTAGTAATAGTATTAGTATATCCCTAAACTATACCTATTATAGCTTACTAGTAATGTTGTTTGAATGTATGAACATGTGTGCATACCTTTGCTACCCAAAGGTATTGAACTGAATGAAAAAGGGAAATTTTATACTTATATACATATACATAATATATAACTAGGATTCAAATGACCTTCGGACAAATAACCTGAATACCCTAAGTCCACAACCAAACAAGGAACAGGAAGTAAGGTGAGCTATCAGTCCTAAGTCCCTTCAATCCTAATTATATAACTATATCTATATAAGTACACATTTAACAGAATATAAGTTTAAAAGGGTTTAATAAAAGTATTTGATATGTGAAAGAGTTTGTAAAACAGTTTGAAGTAAAACAGTTTGATAACACAGTTTGAAAAGTAAGAAATCCACTTGTTTGGTAGTTATTAATCACATGTGATTGATATAATAACTATAATAGTTCAACTTGTATCCCCCCCCCCATAAAAGCATTTAAAATCATTTAAAAGGTTGATTAAGGGGTATGAACTCACATGTAGTGAGCGGTTTAAATGAACGGATAGTATAGGATGCTAAGTGTCAAGTGAAGACTTGAACACACACAAGGATCCTAGTTAACATATAATCACACATATATGTATCCAATTAGTCATTTAGTAACTAATTAACCAAGTTAAGACATCCTAAGACATGTAAAACACTTGATTTAAGTGTTATAAGTACTAAGGATTGCATCTAAGGGTTGTAGGACTTGGCTATTGAGTTTGGGGTCCAAGGGTAAACTCTTTTGGAGTTTACGGTTTTGGGACTAACTCTCATTGAGTTTAGGGTCGTAAACCCATGAGTTTACGGCCGTAAACTCATGGTACTTTTACCATTTTGTGTTTTGAAGATTTAAAGGTCATAAGAAGCATTCCTACTTCATGTTTAACCCTTAGGAAGTGATTAGGGCACCATTTCACCCCTTTGTGGAGTTTACGGTCCTTGGACCATTTCTCCTTGGGTTTACGGCCGTAAACCCAAATGGTTTATGGTCTTTTTGATGTTTTAAGTCCTAAGCACATCAAGTATGGTATCTAGACTAGTATCCAAGGCTTGGTAAGGGACTAGGTAAGAGTACTAGGGTAAGAGTACTTACTATGTAGAAGCTTGAAAAGGTGCTAAAAGTCCAAGAACACTAGTGTGTGTTCTTGGTGTTCTTGGTGAAACTAAGAACACTTGAAGATCTACACAAATGGAATGATTTCACGGATGGAATCATGTAAGATCACTAGATTAAGTAAGATATCAACTTATTAGGGCAAGGAACACTTACAAAGTTGAAGATCAAGAAGGAAAATCGGATGATACTTGAGAGGATCTGAGTTCTAGTTCTTGAAAATGTGAAAAAAAGTGGTAAATATGACTAAATGTCATATTTATACCCCCTTAGGGTTTACGGCCGTAAACACCTTGTTTAGGCCGTAAACTCCAAACTATTGAAGTTTTGGGACTTTATTGTTGCACACTAAACCCTAGGGCATCCTCTCTCCTGATATCTCTTGAAGTACTTAACTGTAAAACACTCAAACTGACTCCAAAAAGCGTGAAAGTTAGCAGAAACGGTTCTGACTTCTATTGAAGTGAATGATTGTACAGAATAGAAATTTCGGGTTGTCACACAAACCAATCCGATTAATATCTCCAACAGCATTGGATCCACAACCAGAATCCCGATTCTATACACTCAAGATTATGAAGTCTGGACGCATTACTTTGAGGACTACATCATTGGTTCCGAAGACAATGGTTATCTTATCTGGGAAGCAATAACATTGGGTCCTTTTGTTCATTCTGGAACAAATAGAACTATTAAGACTCAAAACGGGTACAACAAACTCTTAACTGATGTGGAGAAGATTCCTCAAGACGAAAAAGATAAGTTGTTGTGTAATGTTAAAGCCATGAGAATGATCCGATTTGCTTTACAGTCCGATACTTTTCGTTCGGTAAGCCCATGCACCACGGCAAAAGAGATCTGGGATAGACTTAAAGAGTTGTATTCCACTGATGAAGACCTACAGAATTCTATCCAAACTCTATTGCTCTCTGAGTTCGGTGCTTTCCAACAAAAGCCAGATGAAAACTGATTCAGGCATTCGATCGTTTTAACAATCTTTTGAGCAAGATGATCAAGCTCGGTATTGGAAGAGAAGTGATCGAACAGAAGGTCACATTTCTGAAAGGTTTAAGAACCGTGATATTGCCATATTTATATATATTTTTAGGCAATATTTATTTACATTTTTATTAATAATTTGGTTATTTTCATAGAATAATGGTAAATATAGGCTTAAATTATATTGTACAGCCAAATAGAAGCATTTTCGAAAAGAGGGACTAAAGTTGACAAAACATGGAACTTTGGAGGCTTAAAGGAAAGAAGAATACAAAAACTCAGCAAAACACGTACTCACAACGTGAGTAATTGAAGACTCACGACGTGAGTGGGGTATTCTAGAAGATATACACCGGATGAAAGAAGAGTCCTTGTCGAAAACATTAATCTTGCACTCACGACGTGAGGCTTATTGGCTCACGACGTGAGATGGGAAAAATCGGAAATTATATAAACCCTTGTCCATTACGACTTGGGGGACTTTTGGCTGCCTTGGAGGGTTCCTGGAGACGATTTTCAGAAGAAGAAAAAGTTTGGAATTGGCTTTCAACACCAAAGAAGATGAAGTTCATAATTTGATTCATAGTTTGGTACATATAAACATGTTTTTGATTATGGATTTTGTTTGCTTAGTTGCTAGGATGTCCAGCTAAATCTAGTTGATTCTATTAGCTAGATGAAGTTGGAACTCATGGTGTATTTACTTTAGCTTTGATTTACTAGTTGGTTAAGACTTGTGTTGGATTGATTTTACCTAGCATGTTTGTTTGATAATTGATTCCTTTAAATTCTTTTTCTGTGTAGTTAGTGAATATGAAGTTACATGAATTTGAATACCTAATAATTCAGTGAACACTAGTTTATTAGAGCTAAGATCAAACCAATCTTAGTTAAGCAATTGAATTATTAAAATTAAGTTGTGCTAGAGAACTCATGATTATGACCATAATGTGTGTTTATCAAATCAATCTTACATAGCTCCAATTTCATTTAATAATCGATTATGTGTTAGCTATTGTATGACCATACATAGATTTACATGAATTGATTAATGTTAGTAGACTTATAACTAAATTGCTAATATTGTCTTAATTTGTAACCAACAGTAATTGTCATAGCTAATTTATAACCCATTGAGTGAAAGTGGATTCGAACTAACAGAAGTGTTTGTTTATTGATTGAGTTTGTGTTAAAGAATTAAGTTCATCTAAACATGCAAAATTAGATAAATTCCATTTCTTTGTTAATAACTAGGTTAATTTAGTAGTAGATAAATTAATAAGTCAAAATCGTTCCCTGTGATCGACACCCGACTTACCCAACTATTCTATAAGTTGACTAGGTACACTGCCTAGGTCCAATTAGTTAGTTAAAGTAGTTAGGTTATAAATTTAAAATTAGGTGTAGCTATCTGTACGCATCAAGTTTTTGCACCGTTGCCGGGGAACGGCTTATTTGATAATTTATTTATTTGCTTTAGATTAATGAATCCTTTTTGTGGGGTAAAACCTACAAAAAAAAGTTACTTTTTCAGCTTATTTTTGTTCCAGTACCTAACTCACGACGTGAGCTTTAAGATCACGACGTGAGTTCAGTATTTTCTCGTTTTTTTTTCGTTTTTCTTTTCCCACGACAACACGAGGTGGTAGCCTTTACCACGTCGTGGTGGACAGTCAGTAGGTAATTTTTATTTAGTTTTTTTCAGTTATACGTTTTTATTTTGTTTATTTTGCAGGAGTTCATGACCAGAGGTTCCAACACACCTTTGATACCACCACTTGAAGATCCATAGTCAGCCCTTCACAAAAAGAAGGATAAGAATGTGAAAGACGATCAAACACCGAAGAAGACACCTTTACAAGATTTCAAGTCAGTGTTCTCAAAGAAGTTGGGGAAGAAAACGGGAGAATCGAGTTCATATTCAAAGGACAAGAGCAAGATTGAAAGCTTAGATCAAAGACCTATCCCAAACGAATCTGAATACGAGTCCGAGAACAAGTTTGGACTATATACGAGCGAACCCGAAGACGAGCCAAGCAACGAAATGGCGAACATTGAAGAAATGTCAATGGGAGCTTACAAGAAGCGTATTCGAGAAGATATTGGCTTGGGATTAGTACAACCCGCGATTCCTGCCACTGCCACATTCGAGTTAAAGGGACACATCCTTAATGCACTAAAGGATATTCCGTTTTATGGAAAGGATCATGAGGATGCTTTCAAACATCTAGATGAGCTCAAGGACATTGCTGACTATTTCAATGTCCCGAATATTAATAGAGATACTATCTTGCTGAGGATGCTACCAGTTACTTTCAAGGGAGCTGCAAAAGACTGGTTGAAAGCACTCCCACCTGGTACAATCACTACTTGGGCTCAAATGCGTGAGCCGTTTCTAGACCAATTTTTCCCACCATCCAAGATAGCTAAACTCAAGAAGGCAATAGCCAACTTTGAGCAACAACCGGGGGAGTCATTATACGAGGCATGGGAGCGTTACAAAGGATTGTTAAGGAATTGTCCTCAACATGATCTTAATGTTCAACAAGAGATGTCTATTTTCTATGATGGGGTCAATGTTATGACAAGGCAACTCCTTGATTCTCAAGGGCCACTGACAAAGAAAAATCCAAGGGAGGTCAAGGAGCTAGTTGAAGAATTCGCAAAACACTCTCGTGAGTACCACAACCCAAGACAAGATGGAGCAAAAGGCAGTGGGGTGCACATTCTGAAGAGATGGCTGCTATGATGGCAATGTTGAATACTATGGACCGAAGATTGACCCAAATGGACCAATCAATTCATGCGATTAGAGTTGGTTGTGAAAAATGCAATGGTCCACACTTGACTAAGGATTTCCATTTAGATGATAACGGGTATAAAAAGGCTCAAGTATGCTACTCGAGTGGGGACAAGTATGATGAAGATTGGAGAAAACCGAAGAAGGAGTGGCTGCGATACAATGAGTACAAGAAGCAGAAGGAGGAAAAATATAGACAGACTGGTCGGGGCTTCTACCAAAAGGAGCAACCACCAGCTGAGAAGAAAGCTGATCTAGAGACCATGTTAGTTCGTTTCATGGAAGCTTCAGAGAAAAGACATGATGATACGGATACAGCATTGAAGGATCAAATAATAATGATAAAGGAGCATCAAACTATGATGAAAAATCAGCAAGCAATGATGATTGACATGCAAACTTCATTAAGGAATCAGCAAGCCTCCATCCACAACCTTGAAGCTCAACTTGGTCAACTTACTACTTTGGTGGATGAGAGATTATCTCCCCAATATCCCGAAAAGAAGACTAATTCCCATGTTATGATGATTGATACTGAAGAAGAGGCCATCTTTTAGTTCTTAGAAGCACTAGAGGAGGAGCCAAATCCATCCGGACCAAAGCCAAAGAAGTCGAAGCTCGAAAACGAAATTTTTGCTGAAACACCAAACTCACGTCGTGAGCCCGCCATGCTCACGACGTGGGCTCGGTCTGAACAGAAAAATTCAAAATCCGTTCCGGCTTACCAACCGCCTTTGCCGTTTCCGTCTCGAGTACATCTCAGTCCACTGGAAAGGGAACATCTGGAGTTTATTCAGCAAATAAAGGTTATTCCTATTAATACCCCTTTTATCGATTCACTTTCAAAAATTCCAGAATACGCGAAGTTCCTACAAGATCTTGTAGACACTCGTCAGCAGTTGAAAAGAATTCTAAAGTCATTCTTAGTGAACAAAGTTCAAGAGTTGTATTAGGAGAGATACCTAAGAAGATGGGAGATCCTGGACGCCTCACTCTTCCATGTGAGTTTGGAAACAACTTGAAGACTTATGCTTTAGCCGATTCTGGGGCTAACATAAATTTGATGCCATATTCATTCTATCAAAAGCTGAATATTCAGAAAATGAAGGCTACAAAGATGACCATCCACATGGCCAATCGTTCGGTGACGCACCCAAGGGGGATTGTAGAAGACATCCTTGTTAAAATTGGGAAATTTGTTTTCCCAGTTGACTTTGTACTTATGGATATGAAGGAGGATGTAAATGTCCCAATTATTCTTGGTCGCCCTCTACTTAATAATGTTAGAGCTTTAGTTGATGTTCGTGAATCCAAGCTTACATTGAGGGTTGGTGATGATGAGGAGACTTTTGGAATACAAGATGGTTTTCAAGGAGAAGATGTAAAAGGTGAGGTGTTCAATATGGATGAAGATAATGATCTTGAAGAATTGGAGAAGCTCATGGAGGAAGAAAGTAATACAATTCATCAAGTTAAACGCACTAAATCGAGAGCATCCATCCCGTTCTTCGTTGAAGTTATTACCTACACAAAACCAACAACTTTGATGAGTGAGGAAAGCGATGAATTGTCGAGTGATGAAGACAAGGCTACTTCCAAGGAGACGAGTCCATTGGTGAAAGAAGAAAAGATTCCTATGGAGCTTAATAAAAGTGAAGAAAAATTGGAGACTAAAGGGATCAAACGCAAGCTCGATGGAGACGAGACCAAGGCTAAAAAGGAGAATTCAAAGAAGGCGTACATTCGATGTGTCCAAGCTTACAAGAGGTGATGCAAAGAACAGAAAATTTAGGTGGTGATGGATTCCTCTAATAGCTCAACGTAGGAGGCATGGAGTCTGGCTCACGACTTCATCAAAAAGAAGCGCTTCTCGGGAGGCAACCCGAGTTTGGTT
This sequence comes from Lactuca virosa, assembly GCF_052849685.1. NCBI lineage: Eukaryota > Viridiplantae > Streptophyta > Magnoliopsida > Asterales > Asteraceae > Lactuca > Lactuca virosa. The sequence goes on from NC_136433.1 coordinate 274,664,081, forward strand.
TGGATTTTCTTTTCTTTTTCTTTTTAGTTTTTGCATTTTTTTATTTTTCTAGTAAAATCGATCATATCATCTACAACATTTTATGCATAATAAAACACTGAGTGTGAGGTCCCTAAAATTAAATGGTAATAGTTTAAGAATTATATTTAATGAAATATTGAATTTATTAGTAAATTATGTGCCAGACATAGCTCACGACGTGAATCCTTTAGGACTCACGACGTGAGTTAAGGAAAACTTACGGACATCTGTTAGTTAGCCCAATACATGCTCTAGCCTATTTAGCATTTAGTTAACTGTCCCACTACATGCCCAGTCCACTTGTTCATTAATGAAATGGCCCAACTTTTCAGTCCACGAGAATTCACGACGTGAACTTTAGGAATTCACGACGTGAATGTTGAAAAGGTCACGAGACCACAGATAAGAAAGAGATTCCTTTGACCAAACACATATTTATTGTTCACGAAGTAAGGTTGTCTTCTGGTCCCCCCATCTTACCGATTGCGGCCAATTCCAACTCTTAATCTCTTTTTGCTTACGTAATCAACGATTTAAGGTAAAGATTTCTTAGTTCTCATGGCTAATTTTTCTTTAATAAGTTGCATTTAGGGATAGGGTTTGGTAATTAGTACAATTTCTTTATGTGCCCTAAAATTCATGATATAGCACTTGCATGTTACTAGATGTGCTTAGATTTAAATATGAATAAACCCCATTGAAGATTTTTGGACCGATTCATGCATACCTTGACCGATACCTACCCTCGTTGACGAACTCACGACGTGAATCCTTAGGGATTCACGACGTGAATCCTAGACGTGAATGATACAGTTTTCTGTTTACTCATCATTTCTTGGATTTTTGTTTTGTGGTTGTTTGTTGTTTTGTTTTGCAGAAATGGGTCCAAGAAGAGAGGTTCCAATATGGGTAGCTAGTTTGCACCCATTTTACATCTTCCCAACAACTTTTCCTCGGGATATTTTGACACGGTGCAACAACCGGTTGGGGTGGCTTTACAACCGTGAGATTGTTGTTGCCCCTACAGTTAATTGGGCAAGGTTAAGGGAGGTTGGGCTTGTTGATCGGCTGTCCCAGTATCTTACAAAAATATTTTTGGGAAATGAATTTTCATTTACGTGTAAAGGGTGGCACAACTTGTTTAGAATTCAAGAAAGGGTGTATAAGGAACTTTGTGTGGAATTCTTTGCAACTGTGACATTTCATGAAAATGTCCAAGATCCTACCTTTCAGCGAGCATTGGGTTTCCGTCTCGGGGGCGAATACCGAGAATGTAGTTTGGTGGAGTTCTCTTGGCGTATGGGTTTATATGAGGCACATGAGGCCATGACTCCAGAATTTGTGATGTTTCTGAGGGAGGCTGCCTGAGGGTATGAGAATGAAGCATCGGGTGTAAGTTTTTGGAACAACATTGTTTCGGGAGTGTTTAATTCCGGGGTGTCACCAGAAAGCGGCATCATATCTCCCATCCACCGCTTACTTCACCGCCTTATCACCTTTTCCATCCACCATAAACGTCATGGGGATAAGGTCACAAAGATGAACTTTTTCTATTTGTGGTCAATCTTACAGCCGGGAGTATGCTACAACATTCCATACTTCTTAGCCCGCTATTTGGCGGAATATGCTACGAGTTCCCGCCCCGGGAGCCCCATCTGTGGTGGCCATTTTATCACACGATTGGCCCAGTCTTATGGTTTGATCGTTCCCGACATTACCCGCTCTTTGACTTGTATGGAGGGAAACGAGTTCACGATGGGATATTTGGAGACAATGCGGGCAGTAAACAATTATGGGTCTCATTGGGGAATTCTACATTCGGATGATGATGATGGTGACAAGCAGCAAGATGACCAACCCAATCCACAACCACGGCCTCGGCGTAGGAATGTTAGAGGTAGAGGAGAGAGAGGGCAGCCGGTGCATCAAAACGCACATTTTGGAGGAGATATGGCGGGCTATTTTGATCAATTATCATTGAGTACTAATTGGATCGGGGGTACAATGGAAAACATGGTCTGACATGTCGGTATTGAGCAACCACCACCTTTGGGAAGTCAATACCCCATTTGTCCTACATGGAGATCTTATCAACATTCAAGGGGAGATGAAGCAAGAACGAGTGGAGCCCGAGATGATGAGGAGAATGATTGATCATTTTCGTTTTTATCTTTTTGTTTTTAGTTTAAATTTAGGTTGTGTTGTTTTTGAACTTGTTTGGTTTGTAAGACATTTTAAATTATTATGTTACTTTTATTTCCTTTTGATGTTTGAATTTCAGATTGCTAAAGGCGTATCAGGAAGGAAAGTCGAGTCGAGAGCGTATATGTCTAGGCAATTGTCGTTTAGAGTTTCAAGTCGAGAGTCGAGACCCACAATTGGAAATAAGTGTGGGGTGAGTCGAGAGAGAGGATAGAGTTAGAAGAGTCGTCAAATACTGCATTTAGAAGGGTCTTAATTCATTAAGACATTGGTTGGAGTTCATTCATTTACAAAAAAAAAAAAAAAAAGATGGGCTGTTTCAGTTTCTGTTTGCCCAGTTCTCACGTCGTGAGGCCTTATTCCTCACGTCGTGAGCTGGGTTACGAAGGCATTCTGACTTTATTTTTAGCGACCTCACATCGTGAGTCGTATATTCTCACAAAATGCAACCTTTTCATTCACCTCTTCTACATGCTTCACCACCATTCTCTTTGGAGTTATTTTGAAGATTATTCTGGCTAGTTTCCTCCACTATATAATGTGGTGTATGCTTTCCCACATTATTCTTCACGTTTTGGAGATTTACGCCTCATTTGTTAAAGATTGAAGTTTCGATTCGTCAAGGTGACTTATATACCTCGCAATGATCAAGATCTAAGTTCCTATTTTGAGGAAGTTCCATATTCGAGATGCACATTTTATCCGCACGACTGGAGTTCGATCCCGCCACTGCTATCCCAGGGGAGTCTGTTCCTTTTTCTCCCTTTTCTTGCTTTTAAATTATTTTATGCATACAATGAGGGCATTGTATGTAATAAGTGTGGGGTAGGGGGTCGAAAAAGTAAATTGCTAGAAATTAGTAAATTAAAAAATTTTAGAAATAAATTTGAAATAATAATCTAAATAGAAAATTCTAGTAATAATGATTATGTAAACTCAAGTTGCTAGTGTTGCATGGGATGATCTGATAAGAGCTCAAATGTTTAGTTGAGCCAATACACGGTATAGTGCATTTGTGGCCTCCTTTATTCTAGTGAAATCATGAGACAAAAACACAACCTCACTTAGTTTGAGGGATGCAATATGTTTAGCAGCCTGTACTTGAAATGTATCCAGGAAAGCTTATGTAGTCATTGCACATAGACTAATATCTTTAACCAATAAGGGTTGAAGTTAAGCGCCCCTGCTTAAGCATGTAGGGTTTTGAGTGAAAGAAAAAAGTGAGTACATGTAAAAAAAAAGAGAGAAATTACCAAAAAGTGAAAAGTTGAAGAATTTTTGGAGCTATAGAAGTATCAAAGTTTAAAGATCAAATATCAAAGATCAAAAATTCTGAAGAAATATAAAAGTGAAGATACCAATAATTACACAAGAAGGTGGTGAATTTGAAGAAATCAAATATCAATTATCAAAGAAATGAAGAATTCAAGAGCTCCAAAGTGTGGTATCTAAAAGTTGTAATTCTCTAGTTTATGTATGCTTGGGTAGCTTTACAAAAATACCTTGAGGTTAGAAAGATTTTTGAGGATGGATTCGGAGGGATGCATAAAATGAGCATTCTTCAAAAGAAGTGGGCGCATGTTTATGAGGATTATGAGTATTTAGAATTGAGGGGGGTTACTTAGGAAAAATTTTAGACACAGATGCACGCGTTGAGCTCTTGGCATAATGGCTGAGTTTGAGTGATAAAGGTTTAATTTGAAAAATAATTAGATTTGCTTGAGGGAAAGCAAAGTATAAGTGTGGGGTATTTTGATATTTCCATATTTATACATATTTTTAGGCAATATTTATTTACATTTTTATAAATAATTTGGTTATTTTCATAGAATAATGGTACTTATAGGCTTAAATTATATTGTGCAGCCAAATAGAAGCATTTTCGAAGAGAGGGACTAAAGTTGACAAAACATGGAACTTTGGAGGCTTGAAGGAAAGAAGAATAAAAAAACTCAGCAAAACAAGTACTCACGACGTGAGTAATTGAAGACTCACGACGTGAGTGGAGTATTCTAGAAGATATGCACCGGATGAAATAAGAGTCCTTGTCGAATACGTTAATCTCGCACTCGCGACGTCAGGCTTATTGGCTCACGACGTGAGATGGGAAAAATCGGAAATTGTATAAACCCTTGTCCATTACGACTTGGGGGACTTTTGGCTGCCTTGGAGGATTTCTGGAGATGATTTTCAGAAGAAGAAAAAGTTTGGAATTGGCTTTCAATACCAAAGGAGAAGAAGTTCATAATTTGATTCATCGTTTGATACATTTAAACATGTTTTTGATTATGGATTTTGTTTGCTTAGTTGCTAGGATGTCCAGCTAAATCTAGCTGCTTCTGTTAGCTAGATGAAGCTGGAACTCATGGTGTATTTACTTTAGCTTTTATTTACTAGTTGGTTAAGACTTGTGTTGGATTGATTTTACCTAGCATGTTTTTTTGATAATTGATTGCTTTAAATTCTTATTCTGTGTAGTTACTGAATATGAATTTACATGAATTTGAATACCTAATAATTCAGTGAACACTAGTTTATTAGAGCTAAGATCAAACCAATCTTAGTTAAGCAATTAAATTATTAAAATTAAGTTGTGCTAGAGAACTCATGATTATGACCATAATGTGTGTTTATGAAATCAATCTTACATAGCTCCAATTTCATTTAATAATCGATTATGTGTTAGCTATTGTGTGACCATACATAGATTTACATGAATTGATTAATGTTAGTAGATTTAGAACTAAATTGCTAATACTGTCTTAATTGGTAACCAACAGTAATTGTCATAGCTAATTTATAACCCATTGAGTGAAAGTGGATTCGAACTAACAGAAGTATTTGTTTATTGATTGAGTGTGTGTTAAAGAATTAAGTTCATCTAAACTTGCAAACTTAGATAAATTCGATTTCTTTGTTAATAACTAGGTTAATTTAGTAGTAGATAAATTAATAAGTCAAAACCGTTCCCTGTGATCGACACCCGACTTACCCGACTATTCTATAATTTGACTAGGTATACTGCCTAGGTGAAATTAGTTAGTTAAGGTAGTTAGGTTATAAATTTAAAATTAGGTGTAGCTAATTGTACGTATCAACCCGAATGGATGGCTGTGGTATCAACTGTGAAGGCTCATGAGCAGTTTAAAACCTATTCATTGGCGAAGATGGTGGGTATTCTCAAGTCTCATGAAAGTGTTGTGACAAAGGAAGCGAAAGTGTTATCTAGTATGGGATCCTTGGCCCTTCTCTCTAAGGCGAAGAATATGGCAGAAGATGAAGAAGAGTCAGAAATGTCTGAATATGATCTGACAAGCGAAGAGTATGCAATGATGGTTTCTAACCCGAAGCAGTTTGCTCGCAAAAATTTCCCTGTTGCCAAGAACCGAAACTGGCAGGGAAGCTACAGCTCAGAAAAGTCGAAAGAGGAAATCAAAAATAATCCTCAGAAAGAAGAAGAGAAGAAGGAGAGCAAACTGGTAGGAGACTCCGGATACGATTTGGAAAAAACCATTTTGCGAAAGATTGCATGTTAAGAAAGCTATCGGAGAAGAAGGAGGGTGAAGATGATGAAGCATACCATATGCGCAAGCTGGAGGAGATAAAGAAAAAAAAGCATCTAACAATTCTATGAATGCTTTGATTGTGAAGGAGAACGTTGTTGATGACGAGTTCGGTGGCCTAGAGGTCTGGTCTACAGACTCTGAAGATGAAGAAGTACGTAAACCCACGCATGGCAAAGCATTTGTGGCGAAAGAACAAAGTACTGAGTTTGCTGGGAGATGCTTGATGGTGACAGCTAGAGTGTCACAAATGAGGGGCTACACAACCGAAGGCGAGTATGATGAGGCGAATCAGAAGGAAGATAAGTGTTTTGCTGCCAAACCTGTGAGCGAGAGGATCAACGACTGCGATCAGTTGATCAAGAAGGTACAATCCATTCTCGAATCACTTAAAATACCTGTAACAAACTATGAAAAGGAATTAAACGATTTGAAATTTAAATTTTCTAGTTTAAGTGGTAATCTAATGCAAACACGCCTCACAAATGCTAACCTAACCAATCAAATTAGCAGGGTGACATCCAAGAATGAGGAGCGAAGGATGTGGATAGAGATGACGGAGTTAGAGTTAGTTAGTACGAGAGATGAAGTTATTTATTTGCAACGTGATAACTTGAAGCTTATGAAACAAAGAAACATTTTTTGCTTGATTGCTAAACGTTTATATACTAATATTACTCAATTGCATTTAGACTATGAAATCGGCAAAAAGATTCACAAAATGATTTTGCCCTTCCTGGAGTTAAAGGAGGACGAAGTTGATATTGATGGTTATAACTGTGAATCTATTGTTTCTTCAGATAAAATCTCTGACGCCTACAAGGTTGGTCCGGACAAAATCGAGTCATTTATCAAGTCCAAAGACCATAAGGACATGCTTAAAAATCTTTTGGACGAGAATGATAAATTGAAAATAAAGACTGAAACCATGTAGAAATTTGACTCATTGAATGGCAAGTTAAGTTCAGAAAACAAAATAAACGCTGAAAACACTTCTGAATTTGACGAGGACAATGATATGAGTGAAATTTATGTAGAGGATATGGTTGACTGTTCAGAATATGTCAAAAGCGAAACCGAACCTACCAAAGGTCTTATATCTGAGAATTCGGTTGAGTTCGCTCGGATGTCCCAAGATAAATCCAAAGTTCTGAAACTGAAGGCAGTGGTTTATCAAAAGGTACAAACTGCACCAAATCAGGTATACACCACGTCAGGTGTTACTCAGAAACACACAGCCGAACTTACAGCCATAGTAAACGAAGATAACGTAGGTGGTTGTGATAATTATTTTTGGTATGCTCCAATCGAAAATGCAGATGAGACTTTCGGTTTATCAGAGAGAACCTCATGGAGGGTTAAAGGTAGATACATGGCAGAACCACTCAACAAGCCTACAAGATTTGATGTACCAAGCACAAGTGGTAGTAAAGAAATTCCAAGCGAACCCATGAAGGCTGCAAGCGAAACCTCTTCATTAAAGAGCGAAACTCATGCTGAGAGACCGAAGCCAAGGGTGAACATACATAAGTCTCAACAGCAGCTTGCTGAACAAAAACGCCAGCGGAACAGAAGATATCAAAAGAATCTTAATGAAAGGAAGCAGTTTTGGAACTCCCAAAACTCCAATTATGTTCGCACAGAAAAGTCATCAAATCTCAAGGCGAAAGCAGGATCAAAGTATAATTCTAATCCATGCACTCACTGCCAATCCTGCAGTTAAGCGAACCGAAAGACCAGTTTCAGTCCCAAATCTTGCATCGACAAGAACCGAAAAAGTAGTTTCATTCCCAGATCAAGTGGTGACAAGAACCGAAAGCCCAACTTCGGTTCTAAACCTCATACTCCTCCTTCTCGACCAAAGCAGAATCCTAACAAGGGTGCCAAGGATAGCAAAGGAAAAGGGAAGTTCGTCTCTGAAGACAAAACAAAAACAAAGAAGACGTCAGCTAACCCTAGGAAACACGAAAACAAGTCCGTTAAGAATCAAAATAAAAATCCTCAACCTGATTTAAACAAACTCAAGGTCTTTACCATCAAAAGGAAAGACGAAACCACTCTAATAAAAAGAACTTATATGGTTGATCTTTCAATTGCTATTCCCTGTTCTGTAAAAGGCTCACGTAGACCCAAGCAACTTTGGGTTCCTAAATCTGCTTGATTTTTGCAGGTTATCAGTGACGAGCAGTTCGACGACGAATGGTACATAGATAGTGGCTGCTCCTGTCACATGACAGGAAGAAGGGAAGAGCTGAGGCAGTTTCGGGATCTAAAAGATGGTGGATGTCTCTAATATGGTAACAACTCAAATGGCACAATAAAAGGCTATGGAATGATCACAAACGGAGATTTCTCAATCCGGAAAGTAGCATATGTAGAGGGATTACAGCACAATCTCATCAGTGTCTCTCAACTGGTTGTGTGAGCTGGCTTGAAGGTTTCGTTCGGTGATGAAGGTTCGGAGATTGTTGAAAAGAAGATGAAATCTGTCCTGTTAAAATCCAAATGAAAAGGGGAAATGTATCCTCTAAATCTTAACACAATTCGAGGAAAGCCAATTGTATGCCTCTTAACGAAAGTACACTCTAACGAAAGTTGGCTATGGCACTGAAGGCTGTCACATCTCAACTTTAAGGATATCAACAAGTTGGTTATTTGTGATTATGTACGAGGACTTCCACTTCTCAAATTTGATAAGGAACACTTGTGCGCAGCATGCGAGATGGGAAAGCAAAGCCGAAAGAGCCATCCCACAATTGTCAACACAAAGATCATCGAACCTCTTGAGCTTCTTCACATCGACCTATGTGGTCCTTCGGCATAGAAAGCATTGGTGGTAATAAGTACATTCTAGTTATAGTTGATGACTTTTCACGCTTCACCTGGGTTTTCTTTCTTAAACAGAAATCAGAGACGACACCAAAGCTCAAGAACTTTATTAAGCAAGTGGAGCTTCAACTGCAAAAGGTGGATAGAAATGTCCGAAGTGACAATGGGATGGAATTCAAAAACCAAGAGTTTGAAGAATTTCTCACTGAAAAGGGAGTGTCTCACAACTTCTCTGCTCCCTATACTCCACAACAAAATGGCGTAGTTGAAAGGCGAAACCGTTCGTTGTGTGAAGCGGTCCGAACCATGCTCAGTTTCGCTTCCCTACCTCTGTACTTCTGGGCTGATGCAATTGCAGCTGCCTGCTAAACCCAGAACCGAACCTTCCTCAACAAGCAATTTTCAATAACACCATATGAAATTCTGAATAATCACAAGCCAAATGTCAAGTTCTTCCATGTGTTCGGTTCAAGGTGCTTTATTTTCAATTCTAAAGAAAACCGAAACAAGTTTGATGTGAAGGCAGGTGAAGGGATCTTTCTTGGCTACTCTCTGACCTCCAAGGAATATAGGGTTCCGAATAAACGTTCAAAGAAAATTAAAGAAACCTACTATGTCACCTTTGATGATGATTACGTAAAGAAACTTCAATCAAGCAAAGGACCAACGAAGGAAATCTTTCCAAAATCAAGACAAGTCTCGGTTCTAGTTTCCAATCTATTTGAAGAATACATGTTGCTCTTTGATGAACCAGAGAGGAATTCATTCTAATACAAAGGCATTTGACAACAAGATCGACAACTTGAATAAAATTATCGATGAAGCAGCAAAAGAAATAGAAAGCGAACATCAAGGACCAACCGCACAGCCAGGTCCAAGCGAACCTCACAGCTCAAGCGCACCTCAAGATCAAGGCGAACCCCAAAGCTCGAGCGATCCTACTCATAGATGTTCTACATTCCAGGGGGAGAGTTCATCTACAACAAGGCAACCTGATTTTCCATTCTAGGGGGAGAACCCATCTCCAACAATGACCCATGAAAGTCCAATCGAGGGGGAGAATTCTGAACTGGATGTTGATATTGTTTAGTCATTCGAGGGGGAGAATAACAATACAAATGACAAAGATTCTCAATCAGAATTCGAAGAAGAAATAAATGTTGAATTGGATCCTTCTTATGATCCAGCTTATCCTCCACTCGTTAAATGGACACGTGATCATCCAAAAACTCAAGCAATTGGCAAATCATCTGAGGGAGTTTTCACATGTTCTCAACTAAAATCAAAGCAAACTGCTTTATTCTCTCAAGTAGAATTATGCATGTTTAATTCGTTTGTTTCCAAGATTGAGCTGAAAACAGTGAATAATGCACTTGATCACTCCGATTGGGTACAGGCAATGCAGGACGAACTCCATGAGTTTGAGCGAAATCGAGTTTGGAGATTAATTCCCACACCAAAGGATGTATCTGTAGTTGGCATAAAATGGGTTTTTAGAAACAAAATGGACAAAGAAGGGAATGTGATTCATAATAAAGCAAGGTTGGTTGTGAAGGGATGTTGTCAGGAAAAAGGTATAGACTATGAAGAAATCTTCGCTCATGTAGCAAGGTTAGAATCAGTGCGAATCTTTCTGGCATACGCTGCACATAAAAACATTAAAGTATTTCAAATGGATGTCAAGTGTGCCTTCCTGAATGGAGAACTAGAGGAGACTGTATATGTTGAGCAACCACCGGGTTTCGTGAACGAAAAGTATCCTGATCATTGCTATATTCTGGATAAATCAGTCTATGGTTTGAAGCAAGCTCCTAGAGCCTGGTATGAAACCCTTACTCGATTTCTAAAAATGTCTAAGTTTAAACAAGGTTCGGTTGACCCAACCTTCTTTCGCGAGAAAGAGGGTGACCACTTAATGATAGTCCAAATTTATGTCGATGACATCATCTTCGGTTCCACGAATCCCAGCCTAACAGCTGAATTCAGGAAGTTGATGGAGACTAAGTTTGAGATGAGTTCAATGGGTCCAATTAACTTTTTCCTTGGCTTGAATATTAGACAGGGACCCGAAGGCATATTTATCAAACAGGAGGCTTACACAAAGACCCTACTGGCTAAGTTTGGCAAATTGGGAGATTCCAAAGTAAAGGTTCCTATGGCATTTGGAACGAAGTTAACACCATCTTTGGAGAAACCGGCTGTTGATATGACCCTCTATCGGCAAATGATAAGGTATCTAATGTATCTAACAGCTAGTAGACCAGACATTATGTTTTCTGTTTGTTATTGTACTAGGTTCCAAGCTAATCCACGCGAACCTCATATGGTGGCTGTTAAGAACAACTTCAGATATTTGAAGCGAACCTCATCTCTCGGTCTATGGTATCCTGCTAAATAAGGATTTTTCGTTCAAGAATTCTCTGATGTTGATCTTGGAGGATGTGGTTTAGACCGAAAGAGCACAACTGACGGGTGTCAATTCCTTGATGGAAAACTCGTTAGCTGGCAATCCAAGAAGCAAACATGTGTGTCTCTTTCTACAGCCGAAACTGAGTATATTGCGGCTGCCTCTTGTACTTCACAGGTCATTTGGATACAAAGCCAACTTAGAGACTATGGCCTAAACATGAAGAAGATTCCACTTTATTGTGACTCAGAAAGCGCTATTCGGATATGTCACAATCCAGTGCAACACTGCAAAACGAAACATATTGCACTGAGATACCACTTCATCAAAAATCACATTGAAGATGGGAATGTGGAAATCCACTTTGTTAGATCTGCTGATCAACTAGCTGACATCTTCACGAAAGCCTTACCTGAAGTAAGTTTTAATAAAATACTCCAAGGCTTAGGAATGATGGAAGCTAAATCAGTACCGAAACTACTTTCGCCTCATTAAAATTAAACAAGCGAAATAGAGCGAACGCTCAGTCCATTTTGCTTCACTACTTTTAGGTGAGGTTTTGGTTGTATACTTTGTACACTATGTATATCTTTTCTTAATTTCTTTCTTTTTCAGAAAATTCATAAAACTCAAAAATATTTTCCTTTCTGTTTTTATTTCTTTTCAGAAAATTTCATAAAATCCAAAAATATTTCTTTTTGTTGTTCTTGTTGCTTTTTATCAAAATAAAAAATTCCAAAAATATCACTGAAAGGTATCATGAATCATTCAAATGATGGAGCTGGGACAGGTATACATTTCTTTATCTTTGTACGAGCTTAGTATCCCTAGAAGCATGTTGTTGTATGTTGACCAAAGCCTCAAAGACTTCAAGTGAAGCCTTACTGATTTGATATACACAAATCAATTCTTCCCAATCAGGCTGATAAAATCACTTATGTCATGAGCTACCTTACTCGTCTCACATTGAGTTAAGAGTTGTCTGCTCGGTCCTTACTATATAGCAGAGGTACTTTCGGTTCTTTAACCTCCTTATCACTTTTCTCCATCTCATTTCGGTTCATAATCGTAACCCTTGAGACTCTCAGAATTTACCACTGAGGTTTATGGTTACACAACATCTGTGTTAATGATCTTAGCTTCGTTTCACCACGTGCTAAGTGAAACCCAAAATCCAACACCTATAACGAATTGACGGTGAATAATAAAATGTTCTAGTTTTCAGCCACGTATTAACGAAACCATTTTAGTGGAAGGTACCAAGAAATCTCTTTTTAATTTTTGTGCGATCTTTATGAAACTGTCCGACACCCAGGCATTTCGTCCCATAAGATCCAGTTTATTTTTGTTTTTGAGATTTCTACAAATATCACCAAGTCACTGAATATATTATCTAACCTACTTGTTTGATAGGCTACACTGGTCTCACAAGTACTTCTTCCAACTTCCGGTCTTATGTCAAGTACTGAAGTTCGGTTGAAGCTAAGCCACCCCTTATAGCTTAAATTTGAAAAGATGCCTTTCAATGTTTCTTAATAAACATTTGATCATAGTTCAACGGGAAACCACACAGACACTTCTAAGTCTCTCTTGACTTTGTAGGAAGCGATTTGTGCCCGGGATCCATAGTTTCGTGTCTAAATAGACATCACTTAAATCCCCCAAATACTTTGCTTTATTTATTTTCTATTGGCACACTCTTGCACGAAGATCTTTATGATTTTCCCAATTCTTGTTCGTGGTACTAATGGCAATTTTTCAGATTTGATGCTTCGGTTGTAAATGTTATGGTTGTACACTATGTTAAGGCGCGAACATTGCCAGCCTTATATGAAGCGAAAGGGTTTGTCACTGTTTGAAAAGGAATTTGAAAAGTTTTCGAAGTTGAAAAGGCGGTAAAGACATAAGATTTCAAATCGAGTCATTGGATAAGATTTGCAACGGGCGCGTGAATTTGAAACAGTTCCTAACATCACGCCTGATGACGTCTTCCTAGGGATACACAGCTGTCAAATCGCGCTTTTTCAGGCGCCGATTCAGAAGATCGTAACATCATTACTACGGATTATTTCTCTCTCCTGGAAATGGTATATAAGGTTTTCTCACACCCCTTGTCCCATATTACCACCTACAAATCCTCTCAAGCACTATACGGCGAATTCTCTCTCTACTGTTCATCTTTCTCTTCAAAGTTCAACAATGGCGGATTCCTCTTCTGTTTACGAACACAGTGCTCAGTCCTCTCTTCTCATCATTAAACCGAATCAAAACCTCATCATTGATCTCTCACCTTTCCAATATGATCCCTACATGCTGCAAGTGGTTGAATGCCTCAAATATTCACCACTTGTAGTTGCCCTACCCAAGGTGGAGTATGTTCCCATGTCGCTACTTTCTCAGGTCTACTCAACCACTGTCTACGATAAAGTCAAGGAGAGAAATTTCTTTGAAATTTTCAATCAAAAGGTGTCGATTTCAAAAACTAGGTTTTGTTTGTTGCTAAGGATTGTTGTCGACGACTCCATGATCAACCCTGATTTCGTTACTAACACTCAACTCTTCACAATGTTCATTGATATGGGGTACACTGAGATTCTCACCACTGTCACAAAGTTCAAGAAATCATGCCTTCCTCCTCAGTGTAATGGTCTTTTTACACTCCTCTTCAAGGGTTTATCGGAGCGGGTTGCAGGTTCAGATGGGGCGAGCAAGGCGTTCATGACCCTTCTCTACGGTCTGTACACTGGGGTCAACATGGACTTTGGGTCTATCTTATGGTCTTAACTAGTTCAAATTCTTAGTTCTACTTCACGCTACTCTGAAATCTCTTGTGCTAGGTTTTGGACTCTTGTTACTCAATGGGCGATGGAGAAGCTTCAAATTCCAGCAATGGCGAACTCATTAATGTCGTCTATTGCTACATTCCACACGACGAAGATAATTATTTCTGATCCATCGAAGTTTATGTTTATTGGTTCGGTTCCGGAATCCATGTACAGGTGTGTTTCCGGTGAAAGCAAAGTGATAATTGAGTACAAGAAGCTACCTCCTTCAGGGCCAAGGCAGCTAACTCCCGAAATGCAAAGCTCCCTAGACGCAGCAGATAAACCAGCTAAAAGAGGGAAGAAGCCTGAAAGAAAAGGGGAGAAGGAAGGTCAATCCTCTAAAGTTTCTACTCCCAAGAAGCGAAAGTCTGAACAAGCAGCTCCTTCTGCTCCAAAGAAACGCAAGACCAAGAAGAAGGCACACAAGCCGAAGGCACACAAGCCGAAGGCACCTTCTTCCAGTGATTCTGAATACGTTCCATCTGATCCACAGCCCGAACCAGAGTCTAGTGATGATGACGTTTCTCAAACCGAGAGTTCGCTTCGAGGTAATTCGCCTCCACCCTCACCACATCATGAAGGTAACCGAAACTCACCTCCTCCTTCTCCTACACAATCGGTTCCTATTACCATTACTCCGTACCCACCTCCCATCTCATCTTCCACTACAACCTCAATTCCAATTCCAACCCCTTTATTCACCGAAGTTACCACAACTACTGCTACTACAAACGAACCTCACGTTCGTGTCAACGTATCTGATACGGGGGCACCTACTTCTGAATCTGAACCCCCAATTACCTCAAAACCTTTATCCCCGCCTCCCTCACATGCATCGGAAACTATTCTAGGCGGAGCAGAAATGGAATTTGATTCTGTCTATTTTAGCCCATATCATGTTCAGAGCGATGATGATGGTGATGACGCTCCTGTCACGAAGAGGCATTTAAAGGATCTGAATGACAAGCTTGACCAATTTCTTTCTTCTTCCTCTTCTACTCCAAGTGGGGAATACTCTGAAGCTGCAATCAAGTCTCTGTTGGAAACCTTCATCAAGGAGCATGACACTTCCATTTCTAATGTTGTCAAAGTTATAGATGCTTCCACTTCCTCATGCCAGAAAGCTTCTAGTGCAGTTGAAGAATCCACAAAAGATTGCAAGCAAGCGACCGCAAAAGTCGAAAAACTAATTCTGATGCTCAAGTTTTTCTTGATTCTCTTTAGGCTGCAGCTCAGAAGAATGCTCAAATGGTGAATGTTTCTGGTGATAATCTTACTCGCTTGCTTCAGGCTGAAAAGAAGCACTTTGAGGAGGCACGCCAAGCTATCCAGTCTGCTAACACCGAGCTTCACACATCGGTTGATGCCCAACTTACTCAACTCGAAGCCGAACTAGCTGTGGAAAACAAGATAATGGATGAGCTGGATCGTCGAACTGCTCAGCTTAAAACTCAGAACTTGAAGCTCAAGATGGCGACCAAGGAAACTCAAGAACTCAAGTCTGAGCGAGCAGTGGTCAAAAGTTCTGTTGGTGATGTGCATTCCGTTCTTTTACATCTTCTGGACGTACATGACTCGGTCCTTACTATCTCGGTTCGACGCCACTTGGCTGAGAAGTTGAGACCTTCTCTAGACATTCTAAGCATGATTGAAGGTGTTCTGGAGTCCGTTATCCCTCCGAAACAAGGGGGACAAAATGTCACCCAGGGTCAATCACAACAACCTCCAAAAAGCAAACCCATCACCCAACCGAAAGTCAATGCTGAACCGAAGGGTAATGAAGCTTCGGGCAGTGTGAAGGACAAACGAAAGAAGAAAATTGGTGATAATGATGAGGATGAAATTGATGATGTGGCTGAAACAAAAGAAAAAGCTTCCAAATTCGAAGACCTCAAAATCAAGCGAACTGATCGAGAGCTTGAGGAAAAGCTTCGTAAAGCAAGTGACGAAGCTGAAAGGGAGAGGAAACAAAAAGAAGCGAACGAGGTTTTAGAATGAAGGAAATTTATGTTCCCTCTGTGGACGATGGAAAAACTTCTGAAGGAGGTAATTGAATCTCCAAGCACACATTGGCTCGAACCGGTACTTTCTTTTGATCTTGAGAATTCCAAGGATTGTCAATTTGATATGTCAATCACCCGAAAGGCATTCATCTTTCATTGTTTTGAGTCAACAGTTGTCATCCCCTCTCCTAACCCGAAGGTTGATCGAGACCTGATCGAGTACTATCTTGCGTTCTCTCAACCTCAATACCTGACTTGGAGTAAACAGAAGATCACAACAGTCAAGGTGTTGAAACCCACTTCGGCACGGAAGTTTATCAATACCAAATTCAAAGTGACCCGAGGCTCAGACAGTTTGGTTCATATGATCTCCCTAGCTGATTTGCCAAATTTGAATCCTCATGACTGGATTCTCCTGAACAATATTTTGTTGACTAATCAAAAAGAGTATGAGCCTATCATAGATCACATCAAGCGAATGCTGGTGTGTTATATTCTTGAAGTCGCAAAGATGGATCAGGAAATCGCCTCTGCCTTAAGGAAGAAGCCCACTATCAAACCAATTGGGAAGGCAAGCGACATCAACTTGATGATGAAGGGTAAAATCGACCCACAGTTTCATACAGTCATGTTCATCAGGGGCGAAGGTCAAAAATGCATGTTCGCTCTTGTTAACAAACACATGTTCTCCACTTCTTGCTTGGAGCATATTCTCGATATCATATACAGGTGCAATCAGAACAGTGAAGCTGATAAGAAGATGTTTTCAAATATGCTTCGGTGGTATATTAATTTTCGCCAAACTCTTCTTGCCATCATACCCAAGCTGTTCAAGACTGTGAAGAAAACCACCGTTACTCAACCGAAGTGATCTCTCGCCTCAATTGGCGCAAAGGGGGAGATTGTTGAGTCTATGGGTTGCGCCATTGGGATTCGGTAGTATAGTCCAATATATTCACAGTTTGGGCCTGTCTAACCGTGTGTTTGTTTTTAGGGTTTAGTATTTATGGTACATGCATCACATTAGTCACGCTTCTTGATTATTTTTGTTTAACAAGTACTGTAACCCTAGCACACCTCTAAAGTAGAAGTTCTTCATCGAGCTCTTCTGAGGTGTTGCTGTTTTAATCATTCGACATCCGTTTGATTCATTGTGTGTTTGTTCTTTGGTTGGCTTTCTGTTTTATTTGTTGAGAATCTTATCGATCTAAAAGAGTTTTTAACTCATCAAAATATTAATATATAATAAAAATATATCTCCTGGTCAGAGTGTTTTATCCCATTGTGTTTATAGTTGTATATCTTTTATGGGTTGATATAATTAGTTCACTATAAACAATGCTCTGATACCAATCTATCAATCCCCCAAACCAGAACGGCGGAAACGTTCGGGGGCGGAGGACGTCATCTGCAATATCATAACAATTGCATAATAGTAAAACAAGCAACAACATCCATTGCATTTAAAATAGTTAATACATGTGTGTTCTGTGTATTGTTTATAAGACACCAAAAATGTATAGCAAAATAAAAGCAAAGTCTTGAATAAGCTCCGTCTTCTCAAAAACTTGGGTGAGTGTACCTGTCTACTGGTTCTCTGAGAATACAAGTTATTTTGAAAAGAGAGTATCAACATTTAAGTTGGTGAGTTCATAAGATTTTAGTATTTTAAGTTTGTGTTTGTTCCATGAAAATGTTAGTATGTTCCCCATAAAATCCCATATTTTCTACAATAAAAGAAAAAGCAGTCTTAGACCTTAAGACCAAAATGTTTGTATGTTAATGTACTCTGAAATAGTATGAGTGTGTGTTTTCCATAAATGTATGTTCTCTTTGATAGTATATAATGTATTGCACTTGAATGAACTCTATAGTATAATAGTTCTGGAAAGTAATGATAGGTAGTCCTATTACTTAAAATAAAACCATTGAAATAATGTTTGTTTCGTAAACCGAATTGATTAGTTAATGCTTAATGTGATTGGGATTATAACCATACTAATTGACTAGTATCCTACACGACGTTCTTCAGGCGTCGAAAAATTTATGACATTTGTCACCCGTAGACCTGCCGGTCTAACTGTAGCTAACAGCCGAGGTGCGGGATTATCAGTCCCGTATAGATCTATACACAAATTCACGCTCTCCCTCCAGGAGACTCTGGTTATATCTTAGCATGAACCTTACTAGGTACCATGAAGTAGTGTCTCACATTCTAGTATTAACTCCTTTACGTATAGTGTATATATGTTTTCTTGTTCTTGTAATTGAATAGTATATTTGTAAAGTAAAGCAATTGTACTTATGTGTTTGTTCATGTAATGTATCCTTGAACTAGTAAATAGTGTGAATTGATACATAAACTATATCTATTATAGTTTACAAGTTGTTATGGTTGTAATGAAAATGATTAACAGAGTTATTGAAATAATTTTAATATTCATATATATATTTGGCATGTATAATTAAGGTTTAACCGACAGTCGGACATGTGATCCTACCCTACGCACACAATTAAACAAGGAACAAGAGTTAAGGCATTAGCAATAGTCCTAAGTCCGTTAAACCCTAATTATACATAAATATACATATGAATATGATTTTGATAAAAACAGCAATCTAAATAGTTGGAAACAGTTTAAAAAGGGGGTTTGACAAGTTTCATAAAAGTAATTGTTTTATTTTGATTGTTTTCATTTGTACTTATATCCTAACACAATTTCATTGTGTTTTGCTTGCATTCTCCCCCTAAAAGCATTGTAAACGGTAAAATATAGGGGTATGAACTCACCTTATGTGAGTGTTCGAGTGTAGATACGGTGTAATAGAGTAAATTCCACAAGTTAAATCTCGTACAAAACCGAGTCCTAATAGCATTTCACGCAATATATATGTATATAATTAGAAAATATAATGGCAATTATGTTAAGGAAATAGTCTAGGATGTAAGATTTACTTACAATAAGGAGTGTTAGAAGTAAATCATGAGGCTGCTGGGAGTTTTCGATCAGCCTTTGGGTTTTCGGTCACTTGATGATTCAAGTGGTATTCTTGGTGTTCTTGGTGTTCTTGGTGAAACCAAGAGGATCAATGTGTTTTCGGTTAGGTTTTAAGGAGATTGGATGATGATTGCTTGATGGTATGAAGAACACTTGAAGAACTCGGTATGATCCTATGAATATTCAAGTGATCTTCGGATGATAGTTGAGAGAGAATGGTGGGTTTTCGGTTGTGTTCTTGAGAGAAAAATAGGGAGTTTTCGGCTGGAAGGTGTAAGAATGATGGATTGTTTTCGGTCCAAGTTATTTATAGCAAGATATGAAATGAAATGACACTTGCATGGGTTTGCGAGCCAAGTGGATAGAACCGAGGGTTCTCGGTCAGAAACAGTTTGCGGTCCGAGACAGTGACCATGCGAGGGTTTTCGGCCGAAAAGAGTTTGCGGTCCGAAGGAGTAGTCTCGCAGGTTTGCGGCCGTAAAGGATTTTCGGTGCGAGGGGTTCGACTTATGCGAGGGTTTTCCGTCCTCGCATTTGGATCTTTATTATACAACACTTATCACTTTATTATACAACACTTATCACTTTATAAGGTTTAGTTATATAAAAACATTAGATAAGCTTCTATTAAATTAATAACTCACAAGTTTGACTTTTATTTAACAAGTTTTGACTTTTGTTGACTTTGGTTGACTTTCACAGACTCGAAAATAACGGGTTGTCACAATGATGAATTAAGTAGTATGGGATGCTTAGTTCATTGATTGTACTGAATTTAGAAGTAGAGACTGAAATGTTAGAATTATGATCTATTAAATGATCATTTTGACATTTAGAAGTAGATAAGATCTTAATAGGCTAAGATGAGCTTTAAGGAACTTGATATGTTGTGTGAATAGGCCTTGAGCAAGAGTATGAGCTAAGATACATCAACTGAAGAAAAGAGCCAATAAGGGTATTAGTCATCACTAACTAATAAGGTGAGTTATAACTCTCACTCTCTCTTTATGTTGTTATATATATATATATATATATATATATATATATATATATATATATATATATATATATATATATATATATATATATATATATGTTGTATGCGAGAGTCATGTATTTAAGATTGATAAAGAGAAAAAAGAAGAGGATTATATGTACTATAATCCTATGTAAGATTATGTACTTGTGGTCATACACTTAAGATCATGTATCTGAGGATGTGTGTGTATCCAAGGTATGTAAAGATATATAGAGAAAGAACAAAAGTATTATGAGGAATACCCTTTATAGTAGATAAAGAAAGAATGTGATTTTATGTATTATAATCCTATGTATGACTAGATGATGAGAAGAAGTATTTGTAGATACCTAAGAATTTCAGATAGAGATAGAGAATGATTATACATAGTATAATCAAATATGTATGTACCTATGTCTATACATGGATGGTATTGTGTAGAATACCTTTATGTTAATAAACATAGATGAAGAATATGTACTTAATGAGTTAAGTACTAAACGTGTATTAGAAGATCTCTTAAAGATATAAAGATATAGAATATCCATAGGACATGTGTTATGTGATGAGTCACATAATAAATAGAGCGATGTAGAGAAAGATGGTTCCTTCGAGGGCAGGAGATAGAAGTTCCTTTGGGGACAAGTGGTAGGGATTCCTTCGGGAATAAGAAATAGAGATTCCTTCGAGAATAGAGAGTATGATTCCTATGGGAATGAGATGATGGTTCATTAGGGAACATAGACAGATGATCCCTTTAGGGATGTAGATAGATGATTCCTACGGGAATTAAAGATTGTGTATGTTTAAAAAAGATAGATAAAAGGTTCAACGAGTGGAATAAGGTAATGGAGTTCTTTCAAGAAGTTAGAGATAATCCGTGAGGGATAAAGAGTAAGGAATCCATGAAGGGATTCAAGAGAGAAAGAGAAAGACAAAGGATTCGTGAGGGATCGAGAAGAGAAGTATGAGATTAAGCAAGAAGAGCAAGAGAATAGTATACATATATCATAGAAAAGAGTAGAGCAAAGAGTAGATGAGACAGAGTATGGAGGGAGATGGGAAGATTAAGAGTAGATAATAGAAGAGACAGAGGTTGAGGCAACGATACAATATGTGGAGAGCATGAGATCAACCTGATAAGAGGCTAAGAAAGATAGAAGAGATAGATGAGTGGGAAGAATAGCAGTATGTGCTATTGGAGAAGAAAAGTATAGTGTAAAGTGTGAGAATGAGAGAGTAGAATGTTAAGGTATAATAAGATATAAAAGAAAAGAGATAAATGGATGATATGAGAAAGATTAGCAGTCTATGCCATGAGAAGATGAGTTTAAAATGTAGAGCATGAGATAAACAAGAACAAGAAAGGTTAGAATATGAAAGATAGAATGAGTAGATGAACATGAACATAAAAAGAATAGAACTCACCAGATATTTTTGTCTGATGTTGAAGATATATTTCATGTTTTGCAGGTTCATGTTACATCAGCCGTGGTTCTAGAACGGAAGACATGGGTATAAGGACTTAGACTAGGTTGTTATCTTAGTTGTATTTCCTTATTGTTCTTTTATGTTGAGAATTTATTGTGAACCCGTGATTGTTGTCTGAGATATAAAATGTTTTTATATTTATCAGTTAATAGAATTAGGCAAATTTTTAGAAATAACTCTGATAATCCCTTAAATTTGATGTTAGAAAATCCGGGTCGCTACAGTTCACCTCTGTTTGCCAGGTACAATATA